>NC_045975.1:12911453-13243400 GCF_010909765.2 Amblyraja radiata
TATATAAGAAAAACGAATAAGCAAAGAATAATAGAGCAGAGTACCCTATCCTGCTTAAATTAAACTTCTAAGGAGTTGGGCTGGAGAGAGCAGAGAGGATTCGCCATGTTGTTTATGGGGTTGTATATCGGTCAAATGCAGGAAAGTGGGTCTGGCCCAGTCTGTCAACTTGGTCGGCATGGACAAGTTTGACCAAAGGACTAGTTTGTACTGTGCAGCATCATGACAGTGTACCTCGAATGGTCCAACTTGTCCATGACAACCAAAATGCCTGCATTTGGCCCAATTTTCCCTAAACCGGTCTTTAGGCTTAAGAGATACAGCGTGGAAACAGGCCTTTCGGCCCACGCTGACCATTCGTCACTCCGTACAGTAGCGCTATCCTCCATTGCCGTCTGTGGCAATGAATTCCACAGATTCACCCCCCCCCCCCCCCCTCCCTCTGGCTAAAGTAATTCCTCCTCATCTCCATTCTAAAGGTATGTCCTTTTATCCTGGGGCTGTGCCCTCTGGTCCTAGACTCTCCCACTACTGGAAACATCCTCTCTACCTCCAGCCTGTCTAGAAACCTCAGATGCTGTTGCCATCTCTGCTTCCACCACTCTCTCTATCAATGGGTTCCAAGTACTCACCAGTCTCGGGGTGAAACAAGTACTTCTACAATCCCCCCCCCCCCCCCCCCCCCCCCCCCCTTACTCTATATCAATGTCCTCTAGTTTTATTCCCCACTGATAAGGGGTAAAGTTTCTCACAGTCTCCCCGCCAGTGTTTGAAATACAGAAACAGGAGAGGGGAAGTTTCTTGGTTCTTGGTTTCTTGGTCCTCCAAAATATTCCAAATGGAATTTAAACTGGAGGTGGTGAAGGGAGGGCTTAAGCCAGAAGGGGTTATTGGAAAGAAAGAACTACTTTAAATTTAGTTGCATCTGGTTGGATAACTATAGATGGGTGGAGATTATTCCATGCTTTAATTGTGCGGGGGAAGAACGAATTGCTGTACACATCTGTCTTTGTAGCTGGGATCACAAATTGGATCGAATGCCCTCGTCTGCTCCTAATTGGTTTGGGTCTGGTGTAGGTCTTGTAATCTATGTCGAGCTGACCATTTAACATTTTGTAAAAACAGGTCAAACGGTGAGCTTCACGTCTGCCTTGGAGAGGGGTTCCACCCCAGAGAATTCAGAAGTTTGGTGACACTCGCTTCTCTCTCATAGGTGTCAGTTTTTTAATTTTACTTCTACTTTTTATTTTTGAGATACAGCAAAGAAACAGATGCTACGGCCTACCGAATCCACGCCGACCATCCGTTCACACTGGTCCCACATTATCCTGCTTTTGCATACACTCCCTATAGCTTTAGAGATACAGCGCAGACTCAGGCTCTTCGGCCCACCGAGTCCGCGCCGACCATCGACCCGCGAACACGTTAGTGTTCGCGGGTCGATGGTCGGCGCGGACTCGGTGGGCCGAAGAGCCTGAGTCTGCGCTGTATCTCTAAAGCTACACACATTAGGGACAATTTACATTTTATACCAAGCCAATTAACCCACAAACCTATACGTCTTTGGAGTGCGGGAGGAAACCGGAGATCTCGGAGAAAAGACATGCAGGTCACGGGGAGAAGGTACAAATTCTGTGCAGAGAAGCGCTGTAAGGCAGCAACTCTGCAGCTGCGCCACCGTGCCGCCCTGTACATTAGGCGCTCTTCACACTCCCGCTGCGGGACGAGAGACTGGAGGAGAGAATTAATTTGTACAGAGCAGGCTGCTTCTGAGTGGAGGGAGCGGGTGTAGAAACATAGAAAGTAGGTGCGAGAGTAGACCACCAGGTCCGTCGAGCCCGCACCGCCATTCGCTCATGGCTGAACACTAAACAGACACACTTACCCACAAACAGTAGACACAAGACACAGAACACAAGACACTACCCTCCCCTTTATACCGCTATCACCCCTCTCCACCCCAAGAACCTCGCGATCTCCTGGGGGAGGCAAAAAACCGGATAAAAACCCAGGTCCAATTCGGGAAAAAAATCCGGGAAATTCCTCTCCGACCCCAATCCAGGCGATCGACACTTGTCCAGGAGATCACTCAGGTCTTACTATACTAACCATACCTAGGTCCATATCCCTGCCCTCTCCCCGTAGCCCCTTATCCCCTTGGCAGCTAAAAAACCATCTATTTTAGTCTTAAATATATTTAAAGTTTCTGCTTCCACTGCTCCCTGGGGCAGTGAATTCCATAAATTAACCACCCTCTGGGTGAAGAAGTTCTTCCTCATCTCAGTTTTAAAAGAGCCCCCCCTTATTCTGCAACTATGTCCCCTAGTTCTAGTTTCCCCGATCATTGGGAACATCCTCGGTGCATCCACCCGATCAAGGCCCCTCACGATCTTATATGTTTCAATGAGATCGCCTCTCATTCTTCTAAACTCCAAAGAGTAGAGTTCCAGCCTACTTAACCTTTCCTCATATGTCAATCCCCTCATTGCAGGAATTAATCTTGTAAACCTTCGCTGCACTGCCTCCAGGGCTAGTACATCCTTTCTTAAGTATGGACCCCAGAACTGTACACAGTATTCCAAATGTGGTCTCACTAATACTGTGTACAGCTGCAGCAAGACCTCCGTGTTTTTATACTCAATCCCCCTAGCAATAAAGGCCAAAACTCCATTGGCCTTCCTGATTGCTTGCTGCACCTGCATACTAACTTTTAGTGTGGGACGAGTACGACGATTAGGGTGGCAAAGTAGCTGGGGATAAACAAACAACTGTGGAGGCATAAGATCGTGAGCAATAGGAGGAGGATTAGGCCATTCGGCCCATTAAGTCTACTGCGCCATTCAATCATGGCTGATCTATCTCTCCCTCCTAACCCCATTCTCCTGCCTTCTCCCCATAACCTCTGACACCTGTACTAATCAAGAATCTATCCATCTAAACCTTAAATATATCCACTGACTTTGCCCCCACAGCCTTCTGCGGCAAAGAATTCCACGGATTCCTTCAGAGGCAGTGGTGAGCAGCAGGGATGTAGCATGAAGCTCTGCATCCAATGTGACACTCGTGCAGCAAGTCAGTGTGGAATTGTAGGAATCGGACGTCAATATCCAAGACGCAGCAAAATGTTCACAGCCGGAAATAACTTTCAGCGGGGTTGTGTGAGGCATAACCACTATCCAATGGTTCAATGGCACTTTTATTGACATATGTGCAAAATGCAAAACACACAGTGGAACTATTTCCTGACAAACAATCCAGTAGAGTATTGCCACTCCCAAGCACATCCCCGATTAGCAAGTGTACAGGCACAGTCCACTAATCCCTCATGCAAGATGCGCCTTGTTTTGGTGCCATTTTCAATGTCCAGTGTGCGCTCTAGTTGGTTATGAGTGGTCCCCGTTCCTGGCGAACCCCAGGCTGCTGTGGGCCTCCAGGCATCGCCTTCCTTAGAAGTCTGCATCGACCTGTGAACCAATGTCCCCCTCCTCACCCCTTCACCCTTGTGTTCCCTGGGGGTGCCCTCTACAGCCAACCTCAAGGGCACAGTAGGCCGGACCCCAGTTTCCTCCCCTCTCCCACCGCCGTCACTCCACGCCCGTCGCGTCCGCCATTGTCACCGGCTTCATCCTCCCAGTGTCTGGTCTTCAGGGGACAAGCAGGGGCCGGCTCGGCGGGCTCCCCTTCTAGGTCATGGTCCACAGAGGCACTGCCAGACCTCCCCACCATTGACCTGATCTATAGGAGGCACTGCCTCAAAAGGGCAGCGAATATCATCAAAAACACACACCACCCTGGCCACACTCTCACTTCACTGTTACGATAAGGTAGCAGGCACAGGGGCATGAAAACTGTGAGCTCCTGCACTAAACGTTATTCCTGTATCTGTACACTGTAGACAGCTTGATTGTAATCATGTATTGTCTTTCCACTGACTGGTTAGCGCAACAAAAGCTTTTCACTGTACCTCGCTACACCTAGCAATAAACTCAACTCAGACGCAGACTCAGAACTCAGGTGCAAGCATAGATTCTTCCCAGCAACCATCAGGCTCTTGAACACTGCACAACACTAACCTCAGCAGCTATGATCTTCCAGGGACAGTGCGTTGGGTTGCACGACAGACTTAGGTTTTGCACTATTATGGTTACACAATATTACCATTTAGTTTGGTTTAGAGATACAGCGCAGAAACAGGCCCTTCAGCCCACCGAGTCCGCGCTGACCAGCGATCCCCGTACACCAACACTATCCTACACACTAGGAACAATTTGCAATCTTTACCAAAGCCAATTAACCGACAACCCTTAGCATCTTTGGAGTGTGGGAGGAAACCGGAGCAACCAGAGAAAACCCATGTGGTCACAGGGAGAACGTGCACACTCCATGCAGACAGCACCCGGAGTCAGGATCGAACCCGGGTCTCTGGCGCTGCAAGGCAGCAACTCTACCGCTGCACCACCGTGCCGCCCAGTTATTAATCCGTTGTATTATTGATTATTATATAATTATCTGTGTGTTTTTGCATTAATGAGCCTGTTGAGCTGCAGCCAGTTGGAATTTCATTGTTCAATTGCCAGTACTGATGACAATGGAACACCCAGGAGGCTTGTATGTTGTGACTGATCAGAGACCCAGAAGTGAGTCTTTCACCGAACCATAATACTCCAACAATAGAGGGTGCATGGAAATAGCAAGCCAAGAATAACTTCTCACCTGGGAACTCTGCCCCAAGGCAGACTCAGAAATTAATGAAACTGGAGAATCTCTGTCAGATGATTCTCAAATCTCAAGGGATTTGAGAAGAGGGTGACTTTAACCTAATTCCGCTGCCAATAAGGAAACGTTACAGGAGCCCCTACGCGGTGTTGAGAGAGCTATTTGATCAGTCCAATAATAATAATAATAATAAATTTTATTTAATGGGCGCCTTTCAAACATCTCAAGGACACCTTACATAGTATATACCAACCACCCTCCACCAATCCCACTCTTGGTACCTACAACAGTACAGCAGGAGTTCAGACCCTTCGGCCCACAATGTCCGGACCGTACATGATGCCAAGTTAAACTAATCTCCTCTGCCTGCATTTGATCCATATAAGTTCTTAAGTTCCACGGGCAGAATTAGGCTATTTACAAAAGTGCCAGTGTACGGGGATCGCTGGAGACGCACGGACTTTGTGGGCCGAAGGGCCTGTTTC
The DNA here is from genome assembly GCF_010909765.2 of Amblyraja radiata. Classification (NCBI taxonomy): domain Eukaryota; kingdom Metazoa; phylum Chordata; class Chondrichthyes; order Rajiformes; family Rajidae; genus Amblyraja; species Amblyraja radiata. The sequence continues at coordinate 12,916,655 of NC_045975.1, forward strand.
CGTGCTGTCTCTCTAATGTAAACTAAACTAAAAACTAATCAAATAGAGGGAGGTGCAGTCTCAATGTTCCAGCCTCCTCTCAACAGGTGGCTTTGGTTAAAAAGACCCCCCCCTCACTTCCCCGCCCCCCCCCCCCCCCCTCCCCTCCACTGGTGCTGCTTCTGCTGGAGGTCTCCGGCGTTATCCATTTATGGAGCGTGTGTGAATGGTGGGACTCAGGACCAGTTGAACTTGTAGCCTCTGGCCAACATCCAGCTCTCCAAGTCCCGGTTCTCTTCCTTCTCCTGCTGCCTCTGCTCCTCCAGTAGAGCCACCAACTTGTCTCTCTGTTCTATCACCTCCAACATCTCGTTCAGGATCCGCTTCTCCTCCGCAATCTCCTTCTCGGTTTTCCGGAAATCTGTTCAGGGAACAAAAGCATCCAGATGGTGAACCAACGCGAGTGAAGCTGGACAATAACGGGCAACAGGGCGGAGCGGCTCAGTGGCGCAGCGGTAGAGTTGCAGCCTTACAGTGCCAGAGACCCGGACCCGATCCTGACTATGGGATCTGTCTGTACGGCATTTGTACGTTGTCCCCGTGACCTGCGTGGGTTTTCTCCAGGATTTCTGGCGCCGGGGCTTTGGCCCTCGTGCCGCTCCCATGAGAGTGCTGCACAGGAACAGGCCCTTCAGCCCACCGAGTCTGAACACTATCCTACACTTACAGGGGCAATTTACATTTATACCAAGCCAATTAGCCTACAAACCTGTACGTCTTTGGAGTGTGGGAGGAAACCGAAGATGTTGGAGAAAACCCACACGGACACGGGGGGGGGGGGCCGGGAACTGTACAAATTCCGTACAGACAACACCCGGAGTCAGGATCGAACCTGGGTCTCTGGCGCTGCAAGTCAGCAACTCTACCGCTGCGCCACCGTGCTGCCCCAATGGGATCTTTTCAAAGCTGAGGTTATTAGATCTCTGGGACCAGTATTTCAGGGAGAACCCGAATTGACAACTCAAGCACCCAGGAATAAAGGAGACAGCAGAGGGCGGCACGGTGGCACAGCGGTAGAGTTGCTGCCTTACAGCGCCAGAGACCCCGGTTCGATCCTAACGACAGGTGCTGTCTGTACGGAGTTTGTACGTTCTCCCTGTGACCGCGTGGGTTTGCTCCGGGTGCTCCGGCTTCCTCCCACACTTCAATAACATACAGGTTTGTAGATTTAGTGGCTTGGTTTAATTGCACATTGTCCCTCGTGTATGTAGAATAGTGTTGGTGTGCAGGGAGCGTTGGTTGGCGCAGACTCGGTGGGCCGAAGGGCCTGTTTCCGAGCTGTATCTCTAAACTAAGCTAAACGGAGGGTGGTGGGCACTGCCCGGTCCATCACAGTTACTGACATCCTCACCGTCGAAGGGATCTATAGGAGGCGCTGCCTCAAAAAAGCAGGCAGCATCATCAAAGACATACACCACCCCTCTAGAGCTGTGAGTTTATGGCCCATCCGAATGTGTCCATGGGAAGGTGGGACCAGCTGCCTTCTGGAACAGCTGCCAACCATCTGGTGAAGGTGGTCCCACTGTATCGTAGGGCACAGAAGCAGATCTACAAACTCGCAGGACAATCGTCCCACACTCTTAAATCTGTAGTCCTACAGCAACATTTCCCACTTTAACATGGACCAAACTTTGCTGGCTTTACCTTGCACTAAACGCCTAGATTACTGTAACTCCCTTTACACTGGCATCTGCCAATCTTCCCAGTCCCGCCTGCAACTGGTCCAAAATGCCGCTGCGAGACTCCTGACGGGCACCTGAGAAAGGGACCACATCACCCCGACTCTGGCCTCTCTCCACTGGCTCCCTGTGTGGTTCCGAATAAATTTCAAGATCCTTCTTGATGTTTACAAAGCCCTCAATGGGCTTGCCCCAACCTATATCAAAAGTCTGCTTACCCACCACACCACCTCCAGGTCCCTCAGATCAGCCGACTTGGGGTTACTGACCATCCCGCGGTCTAGGCATAAGCTCAGGGGCGACCGTGCCTTTATGGTTGCAGCTCCTAGACTGTGGAACAGCATCCCTCTTCCCTTGAGAACTACCCCCTCCATCAACACTTTTAAGTTGAGACTTAGGACTACAGATTTACTTTGAAGCCTTTCTTGACGTCCTCTGAGGGAGGGCGATATGTATGTATTTATGTATGTACTTAATCTATGAACCATTGTTGAATAACGTTAGTACCTCCACCAAGCACTTTGGTCAACGAGAGTTGCCTTTTAAATGTGCTGTAGAAATAAAACTGACTTGACTATCATGTATCTATCTATACACTGTAAATGGATAGATTGTAGTTGTGTATTGACTTTCTGCTGACTAGTTAGCATGCAACAAAAAGCATTTCACTGTGCCTCGGTACACGTGACAATAAACTGAACCAAGGATCCTGGATTAGGGAGGTGCTGTGGGAGTGTTTCGCGTCGATTGGCGTAACTTTGAATCTCATCAGCTGCCAATCTGGTGTTGCTGATCATACCTGCACTGTTTCACCTGCTCGCCAATTATCCCTGGGGATTAGGTAGCCGACTAGTAGATGATTATTTAATTAATTGCCGGCAGGAAAAGCCAGCAGTTGGTTGCCGCTAATTACAAGCCCCCAAAGCAGAGTGATTTAATTAAGACCAGCCACAAGCTCCCCGCCCCCCTCACCTTCCACCGACATCCGACTGTTGAGCAGCTGCTGCAGCCGGCTCTGGTGATCTTCCAGCTCCAGCTCCCGGGCACTGGGAAAACACAAAGGGAAAGGAATGGCAATGTTGCCAATCTGGGAACCGCCCTCACACGAATACATCTTCCCGCCTGGATTACCCCGACAGTAACAATCCGGAATGAGAGCGTCGTTATGGGAAAAGACAGGATTAGTCCAGAGGTTAAAGTCTGTTCAGGATGGATGAGGACTTAAATGAATACTTCCCATCGGTATTTCCCATTGGAGAAGGGATTGTTTTCCCTGGAGTGCAGGAGTGTGGGAGAGAGTGTTTGTGTACGGGGTGGTCGCTGGTCGGCGCGGACCTGGTGGGCCGAAGGGCCTGCTTCTGTACTGTATCTCTGTCTAAAGTATAAAGAAACTAGAGAGTATCGGCTGAGGGGCAACCTTTTAAACACTACAACCTCCAATAACTCTGAATTACATAGACTATTATCGTTATTATTATTGTTTATTTGTTTTTTATGTGTACGTATGTGTGCGTGTGTATATATATGTGTGTGCGCGTGTGAGTATGTGCATGCACACACACTGAACATTTTTCTCGTGTATTATATTGTTTACTGTGTACTATTTTTACATATTCTGTTGTGCAGCTGCAAGTAAGAATTTCATTGTTCTATCTGGACATATGACAATAAAACACTTTTAACTTTCTTCATTCAGAGGGTTGTCCGCATCTGGAACGAGCTGCCAGAGGAAGCAATAGAAGTGAATACAATTACGACTTTTAAAAGACAATTGGAAGATATATGGATAGGAAGAGTTTAGTGGGATGTGGGCCAAAATGGAGGGAATGGGACACGTTGAGTATGTCATAGAAACATAGAAACATAGAAATTAGGTGCAGGAGTAGGCCATTCGGCCCTTCGAGCCTGCACCGCCATTCAATATGATCATGGCTGATCATCCAACTCAGTATCCCGTACCTGCCTTCTCTCCATACCCTCTGATCCCCTTAGCCACAAGGGCCACATCTAACTCCCTCTTAAATATAGCCAATGAACTGGCCTCGACTACCCTCTGTGGCAGGGAGTTCCAGAGATTCACCACTCTCTGTGTGAAAAAAGTTCTTCTCATCTCGGTTTTAAAGGATTTCCCCCTTATCCTTAAGCTGTGACCCCTTGTCCTGGACTTCCCCAACATCGGGAGCAATCTTCCTGCATCTAGCCTGTCCAACCCCTTAAGAATTTTGTAAGTTTCTATAAGATCCCCTCTCAATCTCCTAAATTCTAGAGAGTATAAACCAAGTCTATCCAGTCTTTCTTCATAAGACAGTCCTGACATCCCAGGAATCAGTCTGGTGAACCTTCTCTGCACTCCCTCTATGGCAATAATGTCCTTCCTCAGATTTGGAGACCAAAACTGTACGCAATACTCCAGGTGTGGTCTCACCAAGACCCTGTACAACTGCAGTAGAACCTCCCTGCTCCTATACTCAAATCCTTTTGCTATGAAAGCTAACATACCATTCGCTTTCTTCACTGCCTGCTGCACCTGCATGCCCACTTTCAATGACTGGTGTACCATGACACCCAGGTCTCGCTGCATCTCCCCTTTTCCTAGTCGGCCACCATTTAGATAATAGTCTGCTTTCCTGTTTTTGCCACCAAAATGGATCACCTCACATTTATCCACATTATACTGCATCTGCCAAACATTTGCCCACTCACCCAGCCTATCCAAGTCACCTTGCAGTCTCCTAGCATCCTCCTCACAGCTAACACTGCCCCCCAGCTTAGTGTCATCCGCAAACTTGGACATATTGCCTTCAATTCCCTCATCCAGATCATTAATATATATTGTAAATAGCTGGGGTCCCAGCACTGAGCCTTGCGGTACCCCACTAGTCACTGCCTGCCATTGTGAAAAGGACCCGTTTACTCCTACTCTTTGCTTCCTGTTTGCCAGCCAGTTCTCTATCCACATCAATACTGAACCCCCAATGCCGTGTGCTTTAAGTTTGTAAGCTAATCTCTTATGTGGGACCTTGTCGAAAGCCTTCTGGAAGTCCAGATACACCACATCCACTGGTTCTCCCCTATCCACGCTACTAGTTACATCCTCGAAAAATTCTATAAGATTCGTCAGACATGATTTACCTTTTGTAAATCCATGCTGACTTTGTCCAATGATTTCACCACTTTCCAAATGTGCTGCTATCCCATCTTTAATAACTGACTCTAGCAGTTTCCCCACTACCGATGTTAGACTAACTGGTCTGTAATTCCCCGTTTTCTCTCTCCCTCCCTTCTTAAAAAGTGGGGTTACGTTTGCTACCCGCCAATCCTCAGGAACTACTCCAGAATCTAAAGAGTTTTGAAAGATTATTACTAATGCATCCACTATTTCTGGAGCTACTTCCTTAAGTACTCTGGGATGCAGCCTATCTGGCCCTGGGGATTTATCGGCCTTTAATCCATTCAATTTACCCAACACCACTTCCCGGCTAACCTGGATTTCACTCAATTCCTCCAACTCCTTTGACCCGCGGTCCCCTGCTATTTCCGGCAGATTATTTATGTCTTCCTTAGTGAAGACGGAACCAAAGTAGTTATTCAATTGGTCCGCCATATCCTTGTTTCAACTTGGTTAGCATGAGCAAGATGGGCCAAACGGCCTGTTCCCGTGATGTACAGCTCTACGAATGTTATCTTGATTACAACAGTGATATCCATAATCTATATAATATTGATATACAGTTTAATATCCATGTTAAATATGAGGAAACAATATCTTGATTACAATTGGAGAGTTAAACTTACTCTTCATAATCTACAGCATGTTTGAAATCAATTCACATGGAAACAGTTTTGTAAATGTCACAACGGCCAGTTTGTACGTTCTCCCCGTGACCGCGTGGGTTTTCTCCAGGAGCTTCAGCTTCCTCCCACACTCCAAAGACACAGGTTTGAAGGCTAATTGGCTTGGTAAAATTGTGAATTTCCCCTGGTGTATGTAGAATAGTGTTAGTGTGGGGGGATGATCACTGGTCGGCACGGACTCGGTGGGCCGAAGGGCCTGTTTCCGCGCTGTATCTCTGAACCACACTAAAGTGAAATTTTAAAAATGAAATAAAAAGAGAAAATGCTGGAAGCACTCAGCAGGTCAGACAATTAAACACATTTGACCCCTGTATGGAATACTCACAATATCATCATTTGAGCTTCGTAGCAAACCAGGACGTTTTTCTCCATCACCAGTTTAAACCACTTCTGCATGAGTTGAGGTTCATCCTTTGAGTCGAACTCTACGGATTCAGGTTATAATAAAGGCCCAGTTAGTGGCAAGTTAAACTAATCCAAACCGAACACTTCTGCCTACTGTTTGTGGAAACCAGCATCTGCAGTTCCTCGTTTCAACATTCTGCCTGCTAGCCAGAGTGCACTACCTTTGGGGCAAGTTCCATGAAAGGCGTCGTAGAGCAAGTGGATCACTGGTTATTCCTGTGGGTTACGGCTTGTTGAATATTTTCGCTAATAACCCTGTGTGGATTGATCACACAATGGCTGAATGCATCATTGGTAATATCACAGGGACGGGGGAAGGTTCCGGATACTGGAATATTGAACATAGAACAAAACGGTGGAGGAACTCTAGGTCAGGCATCATCTGTGGGCCAGATGGCCAGATGATGTTTTGGGTCGGGAACCTTCCTTAGATTCTTCCTCTTCTTCAGGTTCTCTTGGTATCAGGCTCCTTCTTTGCAAGAAGGTCTTGACCTGAAGCATCGTTTGTCCATTTCTCTCCATGGATACTGCTGAACCCTCTGGGTTAGTTTAGTTTAGTTGAGTTTATTGTCACATGTACCGAGGTACAGTGAAAAGCTTTTGTTGCGTGCTAAACAGTCAGCGGAGTTACAAAGCTATGCAGCACGGAAAGAGGCCATTCGGCCCACTCATTCATTCCAACCAAATTCCTTGGCTGAGCTAATTCCAGTTGCCCGCGTTTGGCCCATTTCCCTACAAACCTTTCCTATCCATGTATTTGCACAGGTGCCTTTTAAATGTTGTTATTGTACCTGCCTCAACTACTGCCTCCAGAAGTTTGTTCCATATACTCACCACTGAAAAACCTGTATGTGATAAACCTGTCCCTCAGGTTTCCCTTCCATCTTTCCCCTCTCGCCTAAAACCTATACCCTCTAATTTTAGACTCCCCAACCCTGAAGGAAAGTCTGTGCCTATCTTAAAGCGTCTTAAACACCACTTTTGTATTTGCCGTCACCTCCAACCAACCCCGGCAATGCGTTCCAGACACCCACCACCCTCTGTCTACACTTGTCCTAAAGTATCTTCTTTAAACTTTGCCTCTCACCATAAAGCTATGCCCTCTGGACTGATATTTCCACTCTTTGAGAGAAAGATTCTGACTATAAATATTTAAAAAACACCTGCTGAAGATAGTTACATTCTCCTCCACATACCCAGAAAATAGGCATTTGCAAAATTACTCGTTTTATAATGGCACACATGATTACATTTATATGAGTAATTGGCTTTTGTGTCTTTCAGTGCTGCGATCTATATTTTCAGTAAGAAGCAGTTCGCTCCCTGTCAGCCTACGTGTGGTGTTAATCGGTTGGCAGAGTTGTGTAAGCTGAATTTAGGTTGCATATAATAACTTGCCTCCCACCCTCCAGCCTCCCAAATACCCCCTCCCCCCCACCCCACCCCACCCCGCTCCCATCCCCCACAGTATAAACCTGAAACCTTCAATTAATGGTGCTGATGGGAACATTTTCTCTGCCTCCTAACACTGCCATTCAGTTGCTTTTATTAAAACAATTCTGCAAAACAAGAGGATGAAGTGGATAAAAAATGGCAAGGGAAACAGGGGGGTTCTTGCTGTATAAAGCAAGAGATGATGTGTGTGTTGGAGAGATGGTGAGAATAAATATATGCCCTGAGTTTAGAGGTGTTGCCAACTCTCTCACTCCCAAATAAGGGACAAAAGGTCAAAATAAGGGACAAATTCCCGACGGCAATTCGATGACCAACTCGGCCGTGGCAGGGTGAATGTGAATGATGAGTTGGCCCGGGGGCTGGACTGTACACAAAGCCCAGCCGGCGGGCCAGCTGAGGAGTTTTGGCCCGGGCGCCGGACTTTGCGCACGACGTCCGGCACCACATCCAACTCATGAACCGATGATCGGCCATGAAAGATGATCGGCCATGAGAAGGAGGGGTGGTGGTGTCGGCAGTAAGCGAAGGTCCAAAGGTTGGACAGCTGGCCGGGCTGCCGACCGACGGGGCCACGGGCGAGACACTGCTGCTGCACTCCATGGGCTGCACTACGTCAGGACGGGTGAGCCAGACAGTCCCCTCGACCCGAGGAGTAGCAGTCAAATACGAGACAAGGGCGGTCCCGTATGGGACAAACCAATTTAGCCCAATATACGGGATATCCTGGCTAATACGGGACTGTTGGCAACCCTCGGTACAGCGCGGAAATAGGCCCTTCGGCCCACCGAGTCCGTGCCGACCAGCCTACACTATCACCACCCTGCACACTAGGGACAATTAACAATTTTACCAAAGCCAATTAACCTACAAACATGTACGTCTTTGGAAACCGGAGCACCCGGAGAAAACCCATGCGGTCACAGGGAGAACGTACGTACTCCGTACAGACAGTACTTGTAGTCAGGATCGAACCTGGGTCCCTGGCGCTGTAAGGCAGCAACTCATACAGCACCAGAGACCCGTGTTGGAACCTGACTACAGGTGTTGTCTGTACGGAGTTAGTACGTTCTCCCTGTGACCACGTGGGGTTTACCCCGAGTGCTCCAGTTTCCTCTCGCACTGCAAAGACATTCAGGTTTGTAGGTTAATTGGCTCCTGTAAACTGTTCCTAGTGTCGAGGATAGAACTAGTGTGCGGGTGATCGTTAGTCAGCGCGAACTCGGGATGCTGAAGGGCCTGCTTCCACGTTGTATCTGTAAACTAAACTAAACTAAACGAAGAAGGCTTTTGAGGGTATATGTGGCAAATGCAGGTAAATGAGGCCAGTCCAGTCCACTAATATGAGTGCCAATCTGGTCGATATGGACAAGGTGGGCCAAAGGGTCTGTTTCCATACTGTACAGCTCCATGTCTGTATCTGGGTACATTTCCACATTAAACACACTCTACGTCTCTTTTTTTAAGGTAGTGTGATGATCTGAGCACGTCTTGCACATGTTCATGAGAAAAGAATCACCCGCTTGTTCTGTGCAAGGCCACATCTGGTGAATTAATCTCCCATAACAAAAGTTACAATTCTCCATAGAGTGGTGAAGAGTTACATGTTATTTATCCATTTGTGGCGCGGCGATAAGCCCGAAATGAAGGCTAGGAGCCAGGTATTTCGGGGGGAATTTTATTAGTTGTTGTTCTCTTGTCCAGTCGGGTCTGCAAGAGGACGATCGCGCCTAAACCCCTGCCCTTTATCAACTGTAGTTAAGGGCCACCCCTGGACTAGTCCATTCCCGTGCCCAGGGGTTCGATAGTGGAATGACCCGACTCTTGGGGGACGTCACATATTTTAACTTACAACTAGTAACAATTAACTACAGGGGTAGGGAAGGCTGTCTGGGTGCATAGAAACATAGAAAATAGGTGCAGGAGTAGGCCATTCGGCCCTTCGAGCCTGCACCGCCATTCAATATGATCATGGCTGATCATCCAACTCAGTATCCTGTACCTGCCTTCTCCCCATACCCCCTGATCCCTTTAGCCACAAGGGCCACATCTAACTCCCTCTTAAATATAGCCAATGAACTGGCCTCAACTACCTTCTGTGGCAGAGAATTCCAGAGATTCACCACTCTCTGTGTGAAAAATGTTTTCCTCATCTCGGTCCTAAAAGATTTCCCCCTTATCCTTAAACTGTGACCCCTTGTTCTGGACTTCCCCAACATCGGATGCTGGACTTCCCCAGCATCTTGGCATGGTGCGGCAACTCGAACGTCCAGGAGTGAAGGAGACTACACAAAGTGGTAGACACTGTCCGGTCCTTCACAGGTATTGACCTCACCACCATCGAGGGGTCTATAACTGTCGTTTCCTCAACAAGGCAGCTAATATCATCAAAGATGCACATCACCCTGGCCACGTTCTCATCTTGCTGCTGCCATAAGTTCATCGGCTATTGGAGCAGAATTAGGCCATTCGGTCCATCAAGTCTAATCCGCCATTCAGTCATGGCTGATCTATCTTTCCTCTCAACCCCATTCTCCTGCCTTCTCCCCATAGCCCCTGACACCTGTACTAATTAAGAATCTATCTATCTCTGCTTTAAAAATATCCATTGGCGGCATCCACAACCTTCTATGGCAATGAATTTCACAGATTCACCGCCTTCTGACCAAAGAAATTCCTTCTCATCTCCTTTCTAAAGGTACGTCCTTTTATCCTAAGGTTATGGCCTCTGATCCTAGACTCTCCCACTAGTGGTAACATCCTCTCCACATCCACTCTACCCAGGCCTTTCAGAAGGTACAGGAACATCTTCCCAGCAACCATCAGTCTCTTGAGCACTGAGCAACACTAACCTCAGCAACTATGATCCACCAGTGGACTGTGTCTTTGGTTGCAATGCAGACTATGGTTTTACACTATTATAGTCACCTAGTATTACGGTTATTAAGCTATTGTATGATTAATTATTATATATTTATGTGTTATTGCATTTAAGAGCCTATCACACTGCAGCAAGGAAATATTTCATTGGTTCATTATTGGGACATATGATAATTAAACACTACTAGTGGTGGCACAGTGGTGTAGCAGTATAGCTGCTGCCGTACAACGCTAGAGTCCTGGCTTTGATCCTGACCATGGGTGGTATATGTACGGAGTTTGTACCTTCTCCCTGTGACCGCGTGGGTTTGCTGCAGGTGCTCCGGTTTTCTCCCACATCCCTAAGACGTGCAGGTCTGTGGGTGAATTGTGTCTTCTGTAAATTGCCCTGGTGTGTAGAATAGAACTAGTGAATGGATGATCGCTGGTGGGGGCGGACCCGGTGGGCCGAAGGGCCTGTTTCCACACTGTATCCCTAAACTAAACTAACCTCTTGTCTCGTAAGTACATCGAGGCAAAACCCACACTGTCTGCAGGATTCACTCCGTAGCAGAACATGTTAGACAAGGCAAGAAGCAAATGAAACAGATTGATTGATATCACGGTCGATTGGCACAACTTGCAGCAAAACTTGAATATACTGCCGTGGAACAAGAACTGGAAATACATCGTTAGGGGTGGAATTTAATCCAGACTCGCGTGAAGCAAATCATTTTGTTTTTAATTAAGAGTCCAGAGTGTTTAATTGTCATATGTTTGGACAAGGGAACAATGAAATTCTTACTTGCAGCAGCATCACAGCCCTGACACACAACACACAGAGATAGTATATCATTAACAAAAATTCAATAAAGTAATAACCATGATACTAGTGCAAAAAAAGCCCAAGGTCCTTAGTGCAACCGCAGATCGTACATGTCAGGGGTTATGGGGAGAAGGCAGGAGAATGGGTTGAGAGGCAAAGATAGTTCAGCCATGATTGAATGGTAGCATTGACTAATTGGGCCGAATGGCCTAATTCTACTCCTATATCTTATGAATTTATGAGGTTGGAGTCATGTCATGTTCAGGATCCTGGTGGCTGTAGGGAAGAAGCTGTCCTCGAACCTGGTTGTCCCGATTTTCAGACTCCTATATCTTCTTCCTGATGGTATGATTAAGTTGTGAGCTTGGCCTGGTTGGTGTAGGTCTTTGATGATGCTGGCTGCAGTGCATTCTATAGATCCCTTCTATAGTGGGGGAGGTTAGTATCGTAGTTTTCAAACCACTGCACAATATTGCTGCTCCCTGCTCTACAACCTTCACGAGGGCTCCTGGCTTCTCCAACTCTTGACTCCTCAGCTCCTCAGAACTCAGAGCCATAGTGTCACAGAGCATGGAAGCAGGCCCTTCGGCCCATAACTTGCATTCGTGTACAACCTTAAAATGATATACTGCGGGGGATCGACCAATTCACGCTGATCCCACTGATTTTATTGCACCTCACATTCCCATCTACACCCCTCCTCCCCCCCCCCCCCCCCCCCCCCCCCCCCACACACAGATCCTTCCACTCACCCCACAAGACTAGGGGACAATTTATAGTGTTCATTTAACCTACTTGCCTGCAGGTCCTTGGCGTGTCACAGGACAGGGGGAGAATGTGCAAACTCCACACAGGCAGCATCTGAAAACAGGATTGAATCCATATCTCTGGGGCTGTGAGGCAGAGGCTCTACCAGCTTTGCCTTGCATTCACAAGGCTTGGATAGAGTGGATGTGGAGAGGATATTTCTACGAATGGGAGAGTCTAGGACCAGAGACCTCAGAATTAAAGGACGTTACTTTAGGAAGGAGATGAGGGGTGTCAGGGGGTGATGAGGCTGTGGAATTAATTGCCACAGAAGACTGTGGAGGCTAAGTCAATTGATCTTTTAAGGCAGAGATAGATGGATTCTTGATTAGTATGGGTGTCAAGGGAGAAGGCAGGAGAATGGGGTTAGGAAGGAGAGATAGATCAGCTATGGTTGAATGGTGGAGTAGACTTGATGGGCCAAATGGCTTAATTCTGCTGCTATCACTTCTGAACAAGGTCCCAAGGCCTGGAACTCTCACTGTAAACCTCTCTTCCTTTTCCTCGTTTAAGGCTTTTGATCCAACCCACTTTGTTAGTCAAGCTTTTGTTTATCTGTCCTAACAGGAAACATTTGCTGGACAAATATCTTCTCAGCATCTTGGGATCTTTTATTATTTTAAAGTTGTATACAAATAAAAGTTATTGTATGAGATAGAGTCTTAGTGACATACAGCACAGAAACAGGCCCTTCTGCCCAACTTGCCCTTGCCGACCAAGTTGCCCCACACACAACAAAAGCTTTTCACTCTACCTGGGCACCCCTGACAATAAACTAAACTGAAACTATCTAAGTTATCTAATTTGTCTGCATTCGGCCCATATTCCTCTGAACGAGCTATCAAAGGCGGTTGTTGAGGCAGGTACGATGACAACATTTAAAAGGTATTTGGATAGCTATGTGGAGAGGAAAGGCTTAAACCTCTAAACCTTTCCTCTCTCCCTGTACCTGTCCAAATACCTTTTCAATGTTGTCATCGTACCTGCCTCAACAACTTCCTCTGATAGCCCGTTCCATAGAGCCACCACCCTCTGTGAAAAAGGTTGCCCCTCAGGTTCTTATTAAATCTTACCCCTCTCACCTTAAACCTATGCCCTCTAGTTAGATCCCCCTATCCTGAATAAAAAACTGTACCTTTCTATTCCCCTCATCATTTTATACACCTATACAGGACCACCTCTCAGCCTCCTGATCTCCAAGGAATGAAATCCCAGCTTGCCCAACCTCTCCCTATAGCCCAGGCTCTCGAGTCCTGGCAACATCCTCATATATCTTCTCTGCATTCTTTCCAGCTTAGTTGCAAAGCATTCAGAGCTATTATCGGACTAATAGTGTTCCTGTGGGAACTCACGTGGCTACTCCAAGCTTTTTTTAAAAAAGCACTTTGCAACGGCATGAAAAAACCTCAAATTAAAATTTAACAAGAAAATGTTTCTGATGAATCAGCTGTCGACCCAAACCCTTCTCCGACCAATGACGTTACGAATAACATTTCAATGAGTAATCAGATTTTTTTCCCAGGGCTTGCAACAATATATAAAATAATCATAGACTTTAATAAAAGCAAAGATGACTTCAGCCCGCTAGTCATGTCAAGAGGCTCAGTGTCCCTCCTGTTAAGACCATGGGCAGCACGGTGGCGCAGCGGTAGAGTTGCTGCCTTACAGCGCCGCAGACCCGGGTTCGATCCCGATTACGGGCGCTACCTGTACGGAGTTTGTACGTTCCCCCCGTGACCTGCGTGGGTTTCCTCCGAGATCTTCGGTTTCCTCCCACACTCCAAAGCCGTACAGGTTTGTAGGTAAATTGTCTTGGTAAAAGTTTAAAAGAAATTGTCCCGAGTGTGTGTAGGATAGTGTCGATATGCGGGGATCGCTGGTCGGCGTGGTCATGGTGTGCCGAAGGTCCTGTCTCCGCACTGTATCTCTAAACTAAACTAAATATAGAACATAGTTCAGTTCAGCACAAGAACAGGCCCTTCGGCCCACAGAGTCTATGCTGGACATGATGCCAAGTTAAACTAACCTTCTCTGTCTGCCAGTGATCCGTATCCCTCCATATCCACGTGCTTAGAAGCCTCTTAAATGCTGCTATCATATTTGCCTCCACCACCATGGCTTGGCTGGCTCGAAGGGCCGAATGGCCAACTCCTGCACCTATTGTCATCCCCAGGGTGATGTGTTCCAGCCACCCACCACTCTGTGTAAAATCTTGTCCTGCACAACTCCTGTAAACGTTTTCCCTTTCACCTTAAAGCTATGCCCTCTAGTCATTGACATTTCCACCCTTGGAAAAAGGCTCTGACCCTAGTCAACCCTATCTATGCCTCCGCTAATTTTAGATTCTTCTATCAAGTCTTGCCTCAGAGAATAAAATTAAGTCTGTCCAACCTGATGTTCCAGGCACCCACTGCCCATTATTTAAAAAATAACTTGCCCTGCTTATCGTTTTTTAAAAACTCATGTGGGGAGAGTTTCTGTTTACACCACCCTATCAGGCAGAGAGACCGGACTCCAAGAGGATTAATGTCCCTTACGATAACAACATTTAAAAGACATTTGGACAGGTACATGAATGGGAAAGGCTCGGAGTGAGAGTGTAGGTGGGTGGGGGCGCTGCCAGTCGGCTGCCCTGCCAGCAGCGTGTTAGTTATTTCGATTTTATTTTGTTTTTTTTGGTGTGTCTAATGTTAGTTTAGGTGTCTCTTGGTGTGTCTTGTGTGGGGGGCTGGTGGGGGGGGGGGGGAAAGGGAGGAACTGCTTTCTGTCGCCTCCTCGACGGAGAGGCGATTTTTTCCATGTCGCCTCCCTCACGGCCTAACAGCTTGGATTGGAGCGGCCTTTCCCGGAGTCGGGCCCAGAGCTTCAGCAGCGGGCCCAGCGTGGGCTTTTCCATCCCAGAGCGGGGACGAACCCTTGCCGGGGGTCGCCAGAGAGGAGTGCTCCGATCGCTGGCCTGGTGACTTTGACATTATGGGGCTGTGGTCTGCGAAGCTTCTAGCCACGGGCGTGGTGTGGACTTACCATCCAGAGTCTGGGATCTCCCTTGCCAGGGATCACCAGAGAAGAGCTCCGACCACCAACCCGTGGCCTATAACATCCTGAAGCCACGGTCTCCGGTAGGAAAGTGCCGATTCGGGACCTCCAAGCCGTGGAGTGTGTTTGACCGTCCCGACGTCAGAGTTTTTGATCATCCCGACAAGAGGGCCTGTACATTGGGCTGTCCGTCGCGGCGACTACGGAGGGTTTATGACCCCGACCACGGGTGAACAAAGGAGGAGGACTGGCTGAACTTTGTTGCCTTCGACCACAGTGAAGAATGCTGTGGTGGATGTTTGTGTTAAATCTTATTGTGTATTGTGTGTTCTTATTAAGTGTATCGCTGCTGGCAAATTCATTTCACTGCACCTTCGGGTGCATGTGACGAGTAAAATTGACTTTGACTTTGGAAGGAACTGCAGATGCTGGTTTATACTGAAGATAGACACAGAGAGCTGGAGTAACTCAGCGGGTCAGGTTACATCCCTGGAGAGAAAGGATGGGTGACATTTTCATGTTGGATTCCTTCTTCAGACTGAAAATTCACCCATCCTTTTTCTCCAGAGATGCTGCCTGAAGGCTCAGATGGATATGGGCCAAATGCAAGCAAATGGGACTAGCTTGATTGGCATGGACGAGTCGGGCCGAAGGGCCTGTTTCCGTGCGTGTGTCCTTTCATGACTCTAACTAGACAGGCGCTGGAAATCTAAACTAATGGTGCGGCTTGTTGTTGGAAGAATCTCAGTTCGGTTCAGAGGGCGGAGGAAATTGTCAGAAAGCTGTTCAACCCGAAAGGTTCTGGTCAGCAGTTCGAGGGGAAATAACGGTGGGCCTGTAATCCTCTTCACCAACCTCGCAGTCTTTTTGAAAGCTTGCCGACCTTTTGGCTGGAAAGGGTGCAGGAGAGGTTCACCCAGGATGTAGACTTGAGTTACAGGGAGAGCATGGATAGGCTGGGACTTAATAGAAGACCACAGGGGCCACTCAGAGAATGGTGGGGGTGCAGAACTAGCTGCAGAAGAAGTGTGATAGAGAGTCATAGAACAAGAATACAGGCCCATTGCCCCACCTTGTCCACGACATTGGTGATGCCCCATGTAAACGAGTCCTATTTGCCCATATTTAGTGCATATCACTCTCAACCTTTCTGAAAAAACCACCTGCTCTATTTTCTTCTAAATGTTGTTATAGTACCATAAGTATGGCTTTTAACAGACATTTTGACTGACATATGGATCTGCAGGGTATAGGCAATGGGCAAATGCAGGCAAATGGGACTAGCCCAGTATGCCAACTTGCTCCTTCATGGGCAAGATGGGCTGAAGGGCCTGTTTCCCTGCCTCCACAGCTCTATAGGTTCACAAAGAATGGAAGGCTGGAGTTAGCAATGTGGTGATTGACACTGTAATTGAAGTGTTATGACATTCCCGCTAATATCACGATAAGTGGAGAGTTCTCTCCTGCAGCATGAGAGACTCTCAAAGCCTTGTAATAGCCTAAGAAATGATATTGCAAGATTCAACGTTTAAAGAGTTGAAAGCTGTATTACATGACCTTGATGGAAGCAAGTTATTATAGTATGTCACTATTGTAACTGCACTTGTTAACTGGTAGCCCCTAGGCTTTCAGTAGTCATGGCAACCTGCAAAAAGCCTTGGATATGGTAGAGGTATGATTAACGTCAGAGCGTGAGGCGTCGATTCAGGGAGGAGGGGGCAGGATGGATTTAGGCCTCCCTGGGTAATGGAAGACCAGGGTGGGGGTCAAGCGGTTGCCTAGTGCCGTGAACTGTGAACCGTGGGGCAGCACGGTGGTGCAGCGGAGTTGTTGTTGCCTTGCAGCGCCAGAGAACCCGGGTTCGATCCTGACTACGGGTGCTGTCTGTACGGAGTTTGTACGCTCTCCCCGTGACTCCCTTTTTCCGGATGCTCCGGTTTCCTCCCACACTTCCACCAAAGACGTGCAGGTTTGTAGGTTAATTGGCGTGGGTAAAGATTGTAAATTGTCCCTCATGTGTGGGATAGTGCCGGTGTAAGGGGTGACCACTGGTTCGCACGGACTCGGTGGCCTGAGGGCCTATTTCCGGTAGGTATCTCTAAACTAAATCTAGGCATAGGGAACAGGGTTTCAGAATGTGACTTCGACTTGGAGGCCTGTGACCAATGGTGTGTGGTAGTGTCAGTGCTGGGTCCACTGACGTTTGCTACAAAGATGGATGACAATGTAGTAAACATTGTCAGTAAATATCCAGATGACACTAAATTAGAGAGAGCATAGTAATAATAATAATGGATGGGATTTATATAGCGCCTTTCTAATACTCAAGGCGCTTTACATCGCATTATTCATTCACTCCTCAGTCACACTCGGTGGTGGTAAGCTACTTCTGTAGCCACAGCTGCCCTGGGGCAGACTGACGGAAGCGTGGCTGCCAATCTGCGCCTACGGCCCCTCCAACCACCACCAATCACTCACACACATTCACACACATTCACACACAGACAGTGAGGAAGGATATCAAAGTGTGCCACAAGGAATGGCAATTGGAATCTAACTCTAATAAGTGAGTTATCACCTTTGGTATGTCAAACATTACTTTAGAATTTAAGGGCCCGTCCCACTTGGGTGTCATTTGCGCGTCACGCAGGTGAATCCCAAAATCCTGGGGCGACTGCGCATCACTGCCTACGCCACCACGCCTCACCACACGTCATGCACGCATCACGTGCTCATCATGACACACAAGTGATGTGCGCATGGCACGTGGTGAGGACTGGTGGCGAATGCAGTGATGAGTGGTCGCCCCAGGATTTTGGGATTCACAAAATCTTGCGTGACGCGCAAATTATGTCGCGTGAATGACGCACAAATGACGCTCAAGTGGGACAGGCTTTAGACATACAGAGCTGGAAATAGGCCCTTCTGCCCGCCAAGTCCATGCCGACCAGTACAATAGCACTATCCTACACACACTAGGACAATTGACAATTTTACAGAAGCTAATTTACCTACAAACCTGTACATCTTTGGAATGTGGGAGAAAACCAGGGCACCCGGAAAAAACCCACGTGCCACAGGGAGAACGTACACACAGACAGCACCCATAGCCCGGTTCGAACCCGTGTCTCTCGTTCGAATCTGACAGGACTTAGCGGCCGCGGGAGGCCCTTCAACAGCTGGATAAGCGAGGAGATGGAGCGCAGCCCACGGCAGCTGCACGAAGCAGCGGTGGAAGGAGATGGCAGCACCGCGCTTGGCCAGGCCCACGCTTACTTCAATGATGCAGTGTCGCCAGGACCTTCACAGGACCTTCACAGGGCCTTAAAGCGAGTAAATAAGAAATAGCTTGTCTCCTTGGGACAAGATCAGACTTTTCGGAGACTTGAAAGTTGGAAGATGCCACCGGAACATGGCGACTCTCTGCGTGCTGCTCCAGAAGAGGATCTATTGTACTCCTGTATAGTATGATTTGACTAGATAGCAGGCAGAACACACATTTCACTGTATCTCTGTACACATGACAACATATAAAATAAATTAAACTAAACTAATATATAGTCTAACTTGCCCTCTGTAATCAGACTGCTGAACGGTCTTCCCGTAAGATAGGTGTAGTCCTGATCTTCCAACCTACCTCATTACAGACATAGGACTTTTTCTCTGTAACTGTAACGCTGCAATGCTGTAACATTATAATCTGCACTCTGGTATTATCTGTTGTACATTGAGGTTTGATTGGAATCATGTCCAGTATGAAATGAGTGGATATCATGCAGATGGTCTTTCACTGTATCTCGGTGCATGTGATGATAATAACCCTGTGCATGTTCATTAATTCTAGGAGCAGAATGAGGCCATTCAGCCCATCAAGCCGACCCCACCATTCAATCACGATTGATCTACCTTTCCCTCTCAACCCAATTCTACTGCCTTCTTCCTATAACCCCTGACATCCGTACTAATGAATATGTCAATCTCCGCCTTAAAAATATCCATTGACTTGGTCCCCTCAGCCATCTGTAGCGTTGAATTCCATAGATTCACCAAATATGAGTTCTAATGGGACATGTTGGCTGGTGTTGGCAAGTTGTGCCGAAGGGCCTGTTTCCGCAGGGCCTTTTTCCATGATTCTATGACTCCGTGACTCCATAAATGATAAATACCTGACTCGCCCCGGAGCACTTTCTCTAACAACACCCCGCGTTCCTCCAACACACGCTGCTTCTCCTCCACCTCCTGCAGTTGCCGCTGGATGATCTGCCAGGTAGATAAAAAGGAGAGACTTTACTTTGAGCCTGTCTTCACCGAAGGAGTCTTACTCGGTTCCCTCCCATTGCAGGAAGGTTGTGGAGGCTGCGGAGCGGGTAGAGTGGAGGCCTACAAGAATACCGCCTGGATCATAGGGTATTACCTATGAAGAGAGGTTGGACAAACGTGGATTGTTTTCTCCTGAGCGTTGGAGGTCGAGGGGACACCTGGTAGAAGTTATACACAATGATGTGAGGCACAGATAGGATGGACACAGAACTTTGGAACTATGGAGGCATTTTAGACAAGAAGGGGTTAAAATGTTTTGAGGCTTGGCGGGACATGGGGGCCCTAGTCGTGATATTTCACGAATCACTAGAGCCAGGAGTGGTTCCAGAGGATTGGAAAATTGCAAATATTACCCCGCTGTACAAGAAGGGAGCAAAGCAGAATAATAGGCCGGTTAGTGGTTGGTGAGAATTCAGTCCATTATATAGGATGAGATTACAGAGAAGTTCGTGATAAAATAGGCCAAAGTCAGCATGAAGTCAGCAGACATGAATGGCCTAATTTTCCTCCCATCACTTTTGAACTTCTGAGGCAGGAATAGGGTGGACGTAGATAATGCGGTCAGTCTGAACTTTCTTTCTAGAGTGGGAATGTCAAGGACTAGAGGGCACAGCTTGAAGGTGAGGGGGGGGGGGGGGGAGTTTAAAGGAGATATGTGGGGCATGTTTAATTTTTACACTGAGGTGATACAAGCAGATTCAAGGCAAAGACATTTTACTGTATCAAGGTATCCTAGGTACATGTGACAATGAAGTATATTTCATGAAGTATCATTCATTCATTCATTCCTTCATTCATCCCTTCATGCATTCCTCCATTCCTTCATTCATTCCTCCATTCCTTCATTCATTCCTTCATTCATTCCTTCATTCCTTCATTCATTCATTCCTTCATTCCTTCATTCATTCCTTCATTCATCGCTACATCCCTTCATTCCTTCATTCATTCATACCTGCGCTCTATGCAGTCGTTTCACCTCCTCTTTCTTCAGCTGCAGTAGGGCAGTGTCCTGCACCGTCCTTCGTCTCGTTGCCTGACAGAAGAGATGGAAACCTATGAAAACTGTGTAGGAAGGAACTGCAGATATTGGTTTAAACCGAAGATACTGTAAACACAAGAAGCTGGAGTAAATCAGCGGGACAGGCACAGCAGCATCTCTGGAGAGAAGGAATGGGTGACGTTTCGGGTCGAGACCCTTCTTCAGAATAGTGAAAACTGACAGCTTTCACCTTTAACTTGGATTGGACAGGCCTGGATAGAGTGGATGTGGAGAGGATATTTCCACTAGTGGGAGGGTCCAGGATCAGAGGTCAGAGCCTCAGAATTAAAGGACATTCTTTTAGGAAGATGAGGAATTTCTTTAGTCAGAGGGTGGTGAATCTGTGGAATTCATTGCCAAGGAAGGCTGTGGAGGTCAAGTCAATGGATATTTTTAAAGCAGAGATAGACAGATTCTTGATTAGTACGGTTGTCAATGATTATGGGGGAAAGGCAGGAGAATGGGGTTAGGAGGAAGAGATAGATCAGCCATGCTTGAATGGTGGGGTCGACTTGATGGGCTGAATGGCCTAATTCTGCTCCTAGCCCATGACCTTATGACCTTTAACAGAGCTTTAGGGTTTGAAGGAGCTGTACTGGGCAGAGGGTGGTGGGTGCCTGGGGTGGTGGTGGAAGCAGACATGATGGTGCATTTTAAGTGGCTTTTATACACTGTGTAATCATATATAACCTTTTCGCTGACTGGATAGCACACAACAAAAAAGCTTTTCACTGTACCTCGGTACACATGACAATGCCACACTAAACTGAAGTGAATATGGATGTGTAGCGAATGGAGGGATAAGCATCACGTGCAGGCAGAGATTAGCTTAACCTGGCATCATGTTTGGCACGGACATTGTGGGCTGAAGGGCCTGTCCCTGTGCTGCACTGTTCTGCATTCTATAATGGTCAGCAAGATAACAGGAGGGAGAGATGTGAAGCCATGGGTTATTTCAGCAAAGGTCAGGACACTCTGAGAGGTGTTATGTAAATCTTCCTACAATCTTCACCGTTGAACTTTAAAGCCCCTGTCCCACTTTCCCGAGTTACCCACGAATTCCCCCGAGTTTTCCCCTTGATTCAAACTCGGAGAATGTCCGTAAGGAGGCCGTAGGAGTCTGTAGATATTTTGTAGTGGCGCGTAATGCCAGCCGTAGGTACTCGGGGCATCAGGTAAGCCAGGACGTTTTTTCAGCATGTTGAAAAATGTCCACGGGTATAAAACAATAGCCCCGAGTACCTACGGCTGACATCTCCGAGTTTGAATCAAGGGGAAAACTCAGGAGAATTCGTGAGTAACCCCGGAATTTGGGACATGGGCTCAATTTTCTAACAGCCAAAATGATCAAGGACTATTTACATCCCGATCATTCCTTCTTCTCCCCTCTCCTATCCTGCCCATGTCCCAGTCTAAATGACTCCTAAAGGTCGCTATTGTAGCTGCCTCAACTACTTCCTCTGGCAGCTCGTTCCAGATATTCCTCTACCTCTGTGTGAAAAATGTAACCTTTAGACTTTTTGGCTTCAGAGATACAGCGCAGAAACAGACCCTTCGGCCCACCGAGTCCATGCCGACCAGTGATCACCCCGTCACACTAACCCTATCCTACACACACTAGGGACAATATATCATTTTAGCAAGCCAATTAACCTACAGACCTGTACATCATTGGAGTGTGGAAAAACCGGAGCTCTTGAAGAAAACCCACATAGTCACAGGGAGAACGTGCAAACTCCGTACAGACAGCACCAGTAGTCAAGATCGAACCCGGATCTCTGGCGCTGTAAAGAAGCAACTGTGCCACCGTGCCACCTCTCACTTTTAAATTTCTCCCCTCTAATCTTAAATCTGTGCCCTCTAGTTCTATACTCCTCTACCCCAGGAATAGGATTCTCCTGTCGATGCCCCTCATAATTTGATAAATCTCGACAAGATCATCCCTCAGCCTCCTACGTCCAAAGAAAAAAGTCCCAGCCTATCCAACCTCACCCTGTAATTCATGCCTGTAAGCCCAGGTAACATCCTGGTGAATCTCCTCTGCACGCTCTCCAACAGGTGTAAGGAATGGGACGTGTAGCAGAAACATCAGCACACTAAGGGGCCGAATGGCCTTCCTATGCGGTAGAGCCACTGCAAGGGGAATCCTACTGGTCAAATTCTTCCCACCCATTCCGTTGAAGTTCCGTCCGATTGACCCTTGTTTTTCCGGGTCGGATGGGGGAGGGGGTGGGGGAGGGGGAGGGGGAGGGGGAGGGGGAGGGGGTGGGGGAGGGGGAGGGGGTGGGAAGTGCTATAATTTCCCCAAAAGCAGACGCTGGAATTCTGAAATAAAACAGAGAAAGCTGCAGATGCTTGGGCAGTACATCAGTCTCGGAGGAGCTCACCTTTTGCTTGCCTTCAGATGGTTCGTCCAAGGAGGATTCGGATTCATCTTCAGTGAACTGGGAGCCCACCGGCTGATCCTCAGGGCCTGCAAAGGAAGAAGGGAGTCTGAGACAAGTCTGAACCCCTGCACCATCCACGGCATTTAACCTGCGCAGATCACACACAACCCAGCTTCATCGCATCTCCTCAACTGCTATCCCTGCGCTCAGCATTCTCCGGCCAAGAGCAACCGACATTTAAACAATCACAAGGATCTGCAAATGCTGGTTTGCAAAAAGAAAAGACGCAGTGCTGGAGCAACTCAGGGGGTCAGGGAGCACCGCTGGAGAACATGGACAGGTGACGTTTAAGGTCGAGACCTTTCTTCCAACTTCAGTCTGAAGTTGAAATCTGGCAACTATTGCATTTGAACTTAGTGGGACGATTCCATTGGGGTGCTTAATCGGGGGGTTATCTTTATGTGTGGCAATAGCTTCACTGGTCTAGGGTGGCACGTTGGCGCAGCGTTAGAGTTGCTGCCTTAGAGGGCCAGAGACCCGGGTTTAATCCTGACAACGGGTGCTGTCTGTATGGAGTTTGTGTGTTCTACCCGTGACCTGCGTGGGTTTCCTCCGGGAGCTCCGGTTTCCTCCCACACTCCAAAGGCAAACAGGTTTGTAGGTAAATTGGCTTTGGTAAAAATTGTAAATTGTCCCTAGTGTGTGTAGATCAGTGTAAACGTGCGGGGATCGCTGGCCGGCGCGGACTCGGTGGGCCGAAGGGCCTGCTTCGACGCTGTATATCTAAAGTCTAACGTAAACTCTAACAGTCCGTGACTGGTGTACTTTGAAAGCTGCACATTTTCGAGTGAATTTGTAAATCACAAAAATACATGTTGGTAAATTACTGCAGCAGTCAGGATGAGCTCCTGAATAACAGTGGCTCATTTGCCCTGTTAATTCCCGTTGTTTCAAACAGCCCTGGGCTCAGTAGCATCTGGAAAATATATCCACACTGTGGACATCTGTTGAGGCAAAACACTTGGCGTCATACTGTCTAGTGAGATTTAAAAATAAACATTTCAAAAGGGTAATTGAAAACTATTGTAGTGTGATGAAATATTAATAACTTGCTAACATGCAACACAAATTAACAACATAAATATTCATATTTGCCCTGTGCCTGCCATGTTAGGATGCCACAATCAAGATGAAGATGCATCATCTCACTGCTTATCCCTGTGCCTATCGAAAAACCTTTTAGACGCCACCGTAGTATCTGCTTCCACCACCAGCCCCTGGCAGTGTGTTCCAAACACCCACCACTCTCAGTGTAAAACAATAATCTTGCCCCCCGCACATCCCCTCTCCCCTTAATGCTATGTCCTCTAATGCTTGATATTTCCATCCTGGGGAACAAGGCTCTGACTGTCTAGGAAGGAACTGCAGATGCTGGTCTGCACCGAAGACAGGCACAAAATGCTGGAGTAACTCAGCAAATCGGGCAGCATCTCTGGCGAAAAAGAATGGGCAACGTTTCGGGTTGAGACCCGTCATCAGACTGTGATTGTTTCCTCCATCTATGCCTCTCGTAATTCTATATACTTCTATTAGGTGTCCCCTCAGCCTCCAAAGCTCCAGAGAACACAGTCCATTTAAATCTAATATGCCCTATAATCCCGGCAGCTCTAAAGCCTCCATATCCTTTCTGGAATTGGCCGAGCAATCTGTTTTATCTCAGATTTTCAGCATCTGCAGTCATTGGTTATCACCCGTCCACAGGCACCTGAACCTCTGCCACTGCCCACCATTTGGAAGCCATTTGGACTGAGTGCTCCTAGATCCAGTATTTTAACAAGAGTTGCACATGTACCTAGGGGGGGGCTGAGCCCATATGCAGCTTGGAGTGTGGGAGGAGTGAAGACTTTGGCTATGGACTTCTTCATCTCTTTGTGCCTGACGCTCTTCCTCTTAAAGCTGGTCATCAGACGACGGATATCACCCTTGGAAGTCCCCTCTCCGGCATCGTCCAGCGCAGAGGGACTAGCCTGGCCTTCCTTGTCCTTCTCTTTCCGGTTGGAACGATGGCTGCCCTTCCCCAAGCTTGCGCCCGTCCCACCGACTGAACCACTAGGCTTTGGGGAGTTGGGGAACAGTCCTGGGCGAGGGGAGGCGGGAGGTTCTGAAGGTGACCCTTTGTCCCGGGGTGGAAAGGGAGACCGTGGCCTAACGGCGCGGAGCCAGTGGCCGTCATTCGGTGCCAGGGATGCACCAAGAGACAATCCATGGAAGGAACTACTGGAGAAGGTCCTTGCCCATCTGGTCTTGCTTTTCTTCTCCTGGGGCTGTTCCACTGCGTTAGGAAGCACTGGGCTCTTGCTCTCAAAGAAGGACTTCCTAAATGCATTCACTAAGAAGGTCAGCGGTGACCCGGGAGACTCGGGGCCTGGACTTTTGGTGTGAACACCTTCCATGGTGGGAGAGTCGAGGGGACCACTCTGGTCCGACCTGATTGAAATAGTTGGCGGGGACAAAACTGATGACAGAGCTGGATGCTGCCGGCCAGGATTTGGAAGGAGCGTCTCTGCGGCATCGCTCTCCGTCTGCATGGATCCACCATCCTCCAGCTCTGTTTCCATGGACCCGTGACCTGTATGTGGAAGACTCCACCCCAGTGGGTGGGACGGTGCTCTGGGGGAAGGGGTGCCACCCCGACTCTCCCCTCTTGCAGAGGTCGGACTCGGCCGGCTCCTGTCCCCCACCCCCGCGGCAGCTTCTGAAGGTCCAGGATCTCCTGACCAAGTAGCGTCTGGGACCAGGGTCTCCTGGAGCCCCACGCTCCGCATGTCCTCTACCCCTCCATCGGCAGCCTCCGCGGGCTCACTGCCGCTCCAGCACGACAGCTTGTGGACGGTCCTGGGCGACCGGCTTGCCGCTGCCGGCCGCAGCCTCCCGGTGGTCAGTTGTGCCGTGGAGTCGGTGCCGAGGCGTGGGCGGCACACGGCGTCTCCATCATCGGCTCCATGTTGCCGCGGTGACCTGTGAGGTAAGGAGTAACCCCTGGTCATGTGTGGCCGGACCTGAAATCAGAAGAGTTCAGATCAACACCATATCAGCACTAAAGCAAGATTTAAAAGACCCTTGGGCAGCTACATGGGTCGGAGAGGTTTAGAAGGATAAAGGCCAAATGCGGACAAATGGCACTAGTTTAGATGGGGCATCTGGTCAGTATGGACGAGTTGGACCAAAGTAGTCCAAACTATGACTGGTTTGACAAGTCAGAGTCATGGTTCCATGACTCTATGGTTCTATAACTATTCAAACCAGTTACCTGACCGGTTAACGTCATTGTGTTCTGTTAACTCCACACACACGCACACACACACACACACACACACACACACACACACACACGCACACACACACGCACACACACACGGTTGCCCAGTACGTCTCCTTTAAAAATGTTGTCCTTCTCACCTGAAAGCTATGTCCTTTCATATCCACCCTGGGGAAAAAAGTTCTGATTGTCTACTCGATCAATGCCTCCCATGAATTTACAGTATATACTTCCTTCAGCTCTCCCTTCAGCCTCCAAAGCTGCAAAGAAAACCATCCAAGTTTGTCCAGCCTCTCGGTAGAGCTAATACCCTCTGATCCAGGCACCATTCTGGGAAACCAAAACTCCATTGTAGCTCCATATCCCTCTGTAATACCATTCCCCTCTTCAGTAAATTGGACCCCAGCTGTTCATCCTCCACTGCCTGCAGGACATACAATTCAATCACTAGTGATACATTTGCAAAGGTGGCAACACAAGTAGATAGAGTGGTAAGGAAGGCATATGGTGTGCTCGCCTTCATTGGTCGAGGCATTGAGCATAAGAGTCAGGATGCCATGTTGCAGCTGAATATCGAGTAGTGCGTGCAGTTCCGGTCGTCCCATTGTGGAGGCTTTAGAGAGGGTGCAGAAGAGCTTTACCTGTCTGAGGGAGGGTAGTGGCTCGAAGGAGAGGTTGGACAAAAGTAGAAACAGGCTCCTCTTAAGGAGATGTACTGGGCAAGTCTTGTTTATACACAGATGCTGACTTAGATGTAGGAAGGAACTGCAGATGCTGGTTTAAACCGAAGATAGACACAAGTAGCTGGAGTAACTCATTGGGTCAGACAGCATCTCTGGAAAAAAGGAATAGGTGACGATCCGGGTCGAGACCTAGATGCCTTCCTGAGCTGGTCCCATTTGCCTGCGTTGGATCCATATCCCTCTAAGTCTCTACTATCCATGGACCTCTCCCAAAGCCCTTGAAGCATTGTAATTGTACCTGCATTGACCACTTCCTGGGTACCTGGAAGGTGCTGCCAGGGTTGTGGTGGCGGTGGTGGTGGAGGCAGATGCATTGAGGAGATTGAAGAGATTTGTGACTTGAAGAGATTTTTGGATAGGCACATGGAAATGCAGCAAATAGAGGTGATGTGGATCAAAGATCCTAGAGCGAGCAAGATAGATCACTCGATGAGAAAGACGTAGTACGGTCATGGGCAGATTCATGGGTAATTTTCGGCCCCATTTCCGTAACCGGCTTCCGTCTCCGCACCAGAGATCCCGTAGCGGAGCAAAGATACTAGTGTGGAGACGGGAGCCGGTTACGGAAACATCCTTGTAAAAATAAAAGTTCTTTGGTAAAAATCTTCTCCTCATTTTCAGAATTATAATTTTTTAACACAAACTGTTCCCCCGCAACGTTGATTACACTGCAGGTCGGGTCGGGTCGGGTTACTGAAATGGATGGAAAAAAGGCCCACGTTCCGCTCCGTTGCGTACTACACGTCAGCCCCTTGCATTTAGCAGGAGTGGTCTATCTTGCTCCGCTATAGGGTCTTTGATATGGATCACCTGCAGACAGAGGAGATTAGTTTACAGGCGGTTGAGATTAGCATCATGTTCAGCACTGACATCATGGATCAAAGGTCCTGTTCCTGTGCTGTGCTGTTCTATATTCACGTTCATTAATCCAATACGTTAATAAAAGCCCAGGTTTGTAATTAACCACTGACTTGGCATAAATTACCATTTGCACAAAGGAGTCACCTTCATTCTGCTAACCTGTGAGGACAAGAGTTGGGGCATTATACTACAATTGTACAAGAGGTTGGTGAGACTGTTGTGTGCAGCTCTAGTCCCCCTGCTCTCGCTAGGGTGTGAGAGCTAAAGAGCGTGCAGAAGAGATTCGCAAGGAGATTGCAGGGACTGGAGGGTTGATTAATAAGGAGAGACTGGACAGGATGGGAGTTGTCTTCCCTGGAGCAAAGGGGTGGCCTTATGGAGGTTTATAAAATCATGCATTAGAGATGTGATAGAAGTCCAGTAGTTTATTATAGTTTAGAGATACAACATGGAAACAGGTCCTTCGGCCCACCGAGCCCATGCTGATCAGCGACCCCTGGATACCAGCACTATCCTAAACACTAGGGACAACTTACAAATTTAACCGAAGCCAATTAACCTACAAACCTGTACATCTTTGGAGTGTGGGAGGAAACCGGAGCACCCAGAGAAATCCCACGCGGTCACGGGGAGAATGTGCAAACTCCGTGCAGACAGCATCCGTAGTCAGGATTGAACCCGGGTCACTGGCGCTGTGAGGCAGCAACTGTAAATGCAGGCAGCTTCACTTCCCAATAGCCTGTCGGTCGGTCGGTCGGTCAGAGTGAGTTAACTTCTCACAGGAGGTGAGGACAGTGAATCTTACCTGGGATGGATGTTCCTGGATTTCGGGGGAGGTGGGCAAATTCACTGCTCCCTCTCTCCCCGCCTGCTCCATCTTCCTCCGCAACAGCAAGGGGAGCTCTGTTAATGAGAAACATCACTCACATAACAAGACCATCACTCCCGGCCTCAAGCTTGAAGCCACCATGTTGTATGCAGCTAACAATGGCCTGTTTCCTTCATCATTGTTACATTTTTGCATGTCTTTCATTCATTTGTTCTATATCTCTCCGTATCACCATCTATCTCTCTCGTTTTCCTTTCCCCTGACTCTCAGTCTGAAGAAAGGTCCCGACCCGAAACGTCACCCATTCCTTTTATCCAGAGATGCTGCCTGACCCGCTGAGTTACTCCAGCTTTCTGTGTCTATCTTCGGTTTAAACCAGCATCTGCATGTTCCTTCCTGCACATCTTGTACACCATAGTGTCTCAGAGAGGCAGTGGCGACACAAGCGACAGGTCGTGCCTGTCCCGGGAGCTCTACACGCCTCTCCCGCTTGGCAATGCACCTCGTTAGCTTCACTAAGATCCAAACACCCTCGGCCTCTCACACCAACACACAACTACGCACAAATGGACAAGGAGTGTGGGGTCCTGGGAACACCACCATCCACAGCTTCCCCTCCAACTCACGCACCGTCCCCTTAATGAAAATACATCGCTGTCCATTAATCGACAGTGGGTCTGATCCCTGGAACCCATTCCTTCCAGTACACTCCATCCCTTCTTGCTATTGAGGGAGTGCAGCGTAGGTTTACAAGGTTAATTCCCGGGATGGCGGGACTGTCATATGCTGAGAGAATGGAGCGGCTGGGCTTGTACACTCATTACACTCAGGATATCTCATTGAAACATATAAAATTATTAAGCGTTTGGACACGCGAGAGGCAGGAAACATGTTTCCGATGTTGGGGGAGTCCAGACCCAGGGGCCACAGTTTATGAATAAGGGGTAAGCCATTTAGAACGGAGACGAGGAAACACTTTTTCTCACAGAGAGTTGTGAGTGTGGAATTCTCGGCCTCAGAGGGCGGTGGAGGCCGGTTCTCTGGATACTTTCAAGAGAGAGCTAGATAGGGCTCTTAAAGATAGCGGAGTCAGGGGATATGGGGAGAAGGCAGGAACGGGGTACTGATTGGGGATGATCAGCCATGATCACATTGAATGGCGGTTCTGGCACGAAGGGCCGAATGGCCTACTCCTGCACCTATTGTCTATTGTCTATTCCCCAGTTCCCTCAGGGGAAATGAAGGATGGGCAATAAGTGCTGAATTCACCGGCATTTGCGATGTATTGGAAACTTCCTTATGTGACCTCTTCTCCCAGTGTCCAACACAGCTGATCCCCAGCCCATGGAAAAGTAGCAAACATCTTCCTTATATGTAGGCACAAGGAACTGCAGGTGCTGGTTTACACAACAAAAAAGACACAAAGTACTGGAGTAACTCAGCAGGCCAGGCAGCATCTCAGGAGGAACATGGGTAGGCGACGTTTCAGGACGCGACCCTTCGGGAAGTATCCCGACTTGAAAGATCACCAAGCCATGCGTTCCAGACATGTGTAGGAAGGAACCGCTGACGCTGGTTTGCACCGAAGACCAACACAAAATCTGGAGTAACTCAGCGGGTCTGGCAGCATCGCTAGAGAGAAGGAATGGGTGACACCTTGGGTAAGTAAGTAAGTTTATTGGCCAAGTATTCACATACAAGGAATTTGCCTTGGTGCTCCGCCCACATGTAACAACATGACAGTTACGAATGACTCAGAAAAAACTAAACATTAATAATAATAAAACATTAATGATGAAACACCATTGATCAAGCATGTGAACCAACAAAATACCAGATCAAAGGGAGGCTACAGATTGAGTAGAGCAACTACTAGTCGAGACCCTTCCGTAGATGCTGCCTGACCCTCTGAGTTACTCCAGCACTTCCTTACATGATTAAATGATTCAGAATGTCAACTCCAATCATTTTGAAGACTAAGTGTGCAAGAATGTCACTCAATTACTTTTCAGGCCCAGTTACCTATTGCAATAATTAATCTTTAATTGAACTTTATCCCATCCCCCCGGGACAGTCCAAACTCCTTCCAGGCCAAATAAACATGGTCGGCACCGCAAACCAACAGGTTGGCTCTAACCTTGACAAATAATGTGTTCATGTATGCATATTTATAATCAGAGAATAATTGATTTGTAGTTTAATGAACATTTGGATAAGCAGTAGCTATCATCATGTGAGCTTTTACTGCCCCCTT
Organism: Amblyraja radiata; assembly: GCF_010909765.2. Taxonomy (NCBI): domain Eukaryota; kingdom Metazoa; phylum Chordata; class Chondrichthyes; order Rajiformes; family Rajidae; genus Amblyraja; species Amblyraja radiata. The sequence goes on from NC_045975.1 coordinate 12,947,365, forward strand.
GTGGGTGTTTACATCATAGCGACGAGACCTGCGGGTTCCTGCTTGTGTCTGAGGAAAGGTCCCGACCCCAAAATGCTGCCTATCCATTCCCCCCCCCCCCCCCCCCCCCCATAGATGCTGCCTGGCCCGCCGAGTTACTCCAGCACTTTGTCTCTTTTTTTGTAAACCAACATCTGCGTTTCATTGTATCGAAAGATGAACGTGCCTGATAGCGAGTTCTTTAAAAAAGATGATTTGAAGAATGAAAATTGTAAAGGGCTACTTTGTGTTTTGCTCAAGATTCCACCATCTGCAGTTCCTTGCGTCCGTGGAGGTTAGTGTGTCAGACTGAGGAAACCACACCTGGAATACAGCAGGCCCTGTTCTCACATAACTTCTAGATCCAGCCGCTAGTTTAGACTGTAGAGGAACAGCCTGGAAACAGGCCCTTCGGCCCACCGAGTCCACACTGACCAGCGATCACTCGCACTATCCCACACACTAGGGACAATTTACGATTTACAGGAGCCAATTAACCTGCTGTACGTCTCTAGAGTGCGAGAGGAAACCGGAGCATCCGGAGAAAACCCACACGGTCAGATGGTGAACATCCAAAGCTCGTACAGACAGCACCCATAGTTAGGATCGAACCCAGGTCTCTGGCACAGTAAGGAAGCAACCCTCCCGCTCTGCCACCATGCCACCCCACAGTATCATTTGAAAGAAGCACTCTCTCAGTACTGCCCCTCCCAAAGTCCGATGTTCTCTCTGTGATTAACAGGCAGGCTACCGAGAAAGATCTGTGAGAAATGATCAGCGATATAAAATGTTTGTATCTTACTGTTGCAAAGTTTTTTCCTCCACTTCTCCTGTCTGTCCATGGCAGGGGACTGGAAGCTTTTAGCTCGCCTGAGGGCTGTGGATGAGAGGTATACAATAGAATATATTAATGCATGATTAAAAAAATCTTCACTGGCTCTCTCTGAAAACCACTTCTGCAAAGAGGCCCCGGTCTATCACGGGCACAGTCCTTCCCTCCAACGAAGCGCTGCCTCAAGAGGGTGGCATCTCTCATCAGGGATGCCCTCCATCCGAGCCGTGCCCTCTTCTCACTGCTACCAGCGGGCAGGAGGAGGTACAGAAGCCTGAAGTCCCGCACCACCAGGTTGAGGAGCAGCTACTTCACTGCAACAATCAGGTTCTTGAACCGACCCGGACAGTGGACTCGACCCAAAATGCCACCCATTCCTTCTCTCCGGAGATGCTGCCTGTCTCGCTGAGTTACTCCAACTTTTTGTGTCTAAACCAGCATCTGCAGTTCCTTCCTACACAACTCTAAACTTACCTCCACAAAGGAACACTACAGATCACCTCTTGCTTAACCCTGGACTTGGCTTTCCAATTGTGTTTTGAACGAAATACTTTCTTTTTCGCAGTCTTTCTATTTTCACTGCCATGTAAAATTGTAGATATGATTTATGTATGATTTATGTTTTAGTGTGTTGTCTGAGTCTATGTGGCTGTGAGGCTGCTGCAAGCAAGGTTGGTTGCGACTGTACTTCACTGTACTTCATGCAGGTGACAGTAAACTCAATGACTTTAACTTCTATAATCAGGGCTCTGGGAGGAAATTTGAGGAAAAAAAACAAGGTATGGGAGGATTTGTGGAGTGAAAGGGACAGGTAACGCTTCGGGTCAAGAACCCTCGCTTTCCCTCTCTCTCCGTCCCTCCTCCACCCTAGTTCTCCGCCTAGTTTCACTGGCCTCCTGATTTCATTTTACCTATTCTACGCCTTGTTGTCAACTTCCCCTCAACAAACAATGGTCCATTCTACTATTTTCCTTGATCTCATTCTACTATTCTACTATTCATTCTACTATTTTCTTGATCTAGCACTATACGCTACACGCTACGAATCCCAGTTGTGGAGATACTGGTATCGTTGTCTCGTTGTAGGACATTGATCATTCTTTTTATTCTAGATTTTAATTCATGTATCATGTGTTTTTTTTTTTTTAATAATATATTATGCTTTTATGTGATATACTAAGATTTAATATGTACTTTATGATGTTTTTTAATATGAAATGCATTTTTTAGTAATGTCCCTTGTCTGAACTTTGAGTCCGAAATAAAATGTATTATTATTATTATGATTATGAATATGATTATGATTATGATTATGATTATGATTATGATTATGATTATGATTATGATTATGATTATTATTATTATTATTATTATCATCATCCCCTTCGATCTCTCGTTTTCACACCTTACCTTTCCATGTCTCCCTCTCCCCGACTCTCAATCTGAAGAAGGGTCTCAACCCAAAACGTTACCCCTTCCATCTCTCCAGAGATGCTGTCTATCTCCCTGAGTTACTCCAGCTTTTTGTGTCTATCTTCGGTTTAAACCCTCAACTGCAGTTTGTTCCTACACATTGTCAGCTGTTAGTTGGGTGAATACGAGCCAGCAATGGCCCATTTCCTTTATCATCAATACATTTTTGCATATCTTTCATTCATTGTACTATATATCTCTCTACATCATTGTCTTTATCTCTCGTTTCCCTTTCCCTGGGACTTTCAGTCTGAAGAAGGGCCTCGACCCGAAACGTCGCCCATTCCTTCTCTCCAGAGATGCTGCCTGTCCCGCTGAGTTACTCCAGCATTTTGTGCCCTTCTTCAGACGGATGGAAGTTGTAGTGGGAGTGAACGGGTGCAGTTATGCGATGTGGTCACCAGGGGGCAATGCAGTTCACCAACTGGTCACTGGATCGCTGTAAAGTTGCCTGAATATGGCCCCTGTCACAAGCCTTCGGAAAAGCCGAGGTCCTTGACAAATGGTCCTCTTTGCAACGAGACTCTCAGTGGCATCGCGCTGGAGGGGGCAGAAATGTCGGCGGATGATGTGTTAAACCCACGCGGTTACGGGGAGAACATGCAAAATCCATAGACAGCACCCGTAGTCAGGATTGAACCCGGGTCCCTGGTGCTGTGAGGCAGCAAGTCTACCGCTGGGCCACCATGATTCATTTACCTTCCTGGGGAGTGGAGGTGGTGTAGGGTGATCCGGGCTCAGCTTCCTCTTCAGCCTGGGACTCGCTGCCTCTGTGTCCAGGCCCTATGGGTCCTGCCATTGAACCGCCTGGGCCCGAGGTGTCCAGCACAGTGGGGGCGTGGGCTGCTTCCATCTCCACATCAGAGCTACAGCGGATAAAGCACAGCAAGAGAAGATGAGAGAGTAGACAAAAATGCTGGAGAAACTCAGCGGGTGAGGCAGCATCGATGGAGCGAAGGAAATAGGCAACGTTTCGTGTCGAGACCCTTCTTCAGACTGATGTGAGGGAGGGGGGGGGCGGGAAGAAGAAAGGAAGAGGCGGAGACAGTGGGCTGAGGGAGAGCGGTGAAGGGGAGCAGAAAGCAGGGACTACCTGAAATTAGAGAAGTCAATGTTCATACTGCTGGGGTGTAAACTGCCCAAGCGAAATATGAGGTGCTGCTCCTCCAATTTACGGTGGGCCTCACTCTGCCCATGGAGGAGGCCCAGGACAGAAAAGTCGGATTCGGAATGGGAATCTACATCCGCTGCTCTAGGTGTCAGCTGCTCTACATCGGTGAGACCAAGCGTAGGCTTGGCGATCGCTTCGCCCAACACCTCTGCTCGGTTCGCATTAACCAACCTGATCTCCCGGTGGCTCAGCACATCAACTCCCCACTCCGAATCCGACCTTTCTGTCCCGGGCCTCCTCCATGGCCAGAGTGAGGACCACTGTAAATTGGAGGAGCAGCATCTCATATTTCGCTTGGGCTTTCTCTTCCCCTTCTCAGCGTTCCCTCAGCCCACTGTCTCCGCATCTGCCTTTCTTCTTCCCGCCCCGACCCCCCCCCCCACCCTTACATCAGTCTGAAGAAGGGTCTCGACCCGAAACGTTGCCTATTTCCTTCGCTCCAAAGATGCTGCCTCACCCGCTGAGTTTCTCCAGCATTTTTGTCTACCTTCGATTTTCCAGCATCTGCAGTTCCTTCTTAAGCAAGAGAAGATGAGATGAGTCCCCCACCAGGCCTAGCAGTGGAGGAACTGCTCCCCCCACTTCAGACCATGCCCGGCAAGAAGTGGCCATGCAACTACTGCCCCCACTGCTATCAGACCCCTGAACCACGCACCTCTCTCACACCCCCTTCCCTGAGGAGCTGCCACCTACTCCTCAGCTTAACTCAACCTGGTTTGGTTATCCTACTATGGAACAGTAATATTCTATCGCACTAAGCCTTTGCACTACAACCTTTCACCATTCCACTGTTTTGCACTTGTCATTGTATGTCATAGTCATAGAGTGATACAGTGTGGAAACAGGCCCTTCGGCCCAACTTGCCCTCACCGGCCAACAATGTCCCAGCTACACTAGTCCCACCTGCCTGCGCTTGGTCCATATCCCTCCAAACCTGTCTTATCCATGTACCCGTCTAACTGTTTCTTAAATGTTGGGATAGTCCCAGCCTCAACTACCTCCTCTGGCAGCTTGTTCCACACACCCACCACCCTTTGTGTGAAAATGTTACCCCTCAGATTCCTAATAAATCTTTTCTCCTTCACCTTGAACCTATGTCCTCAATCCCCCTACTGGGCAAGAGAGAGTACAGTATTGTATTTAATGGTTCAATAGCTCTTTATTATCACATTATCTACATTATTACATTATCAACATGGATAGGACAGGTTTGGAGGGATATGGACCAAAAGCAGGCAGGTGGGACTAGTATAGCTGGGACATGCTAGCCGGCATGGGCAAGTTGGGCTGAAGGGCCTGTTTCCACATTACCTGACTCTATAACATTGTATCGAGGTACTGTGAAATTCTTTTTTTTTTGCATGCAGTTCAGTAAATTATTACTATACATAAACACAATCTCAGATTGAGTACAAAGTGTATAGAAATAACCCACTGAGACCATATAGCCCATTCTCACCTAGCCCACAGCTAACAATCCCATCGTCACCTATTCCTTCGCTCCATAGATGCTGCCTCACCCGCTGAGTTTCTCCAGCATTTTTATCTACCCACAGCTAACAATGGCCTGTTTCCTTTATCATCGCTGCTATTTTCCATATGTTTCATTCATTTGTTCTATATCCCTCCACACTACTGGCTATATCTCTCGTTTTCCTCCCCCCTGACTCTCAGTCTGAAGAAGGGCCTCGACCCGAAACGTCACCTATCCCTTTTCTCCAGAATGCTGTCTGACCCATTGAGTTACTCCAGCATTTTGTGTTGATCTTCAGTATCTACAGTTCCTTCCTACGCCATATACGTCAGTCGCCAGGTTTTAGCGCCTTTATCAAAGACCATTATCATTTCTGCATGTACACTGTTTACACGAAGCTTCATGTGAACTAGAATTTCATTGTATCCTGATGACAATGAATCTGAATCTTCCCTGGGGCTTTGGTTAAGGGAAAAAGACTTAATGTATTGGGCAGGCAGACATTTCATCACCGCCGACTCATCAGACAATTCCATCGAGCATCTGAGAATTAACCACACAGCTGAATCATCTGCAGACACAGATCAGGGAGACTTTGCGATGACACCAGATTCCCTGGGTTTTAGTAACATTCCACAGTGTATTATTAACTGAAGTTATATTCTCGTGTTATGGTGGTGGGATTTGAACTTGTTCATCCAGGCCCCCGATCCAGAAATGTAACTACTGCAACACTCATTGCAGGCCGGCACGGTGGCGCAGCGGTAGAGTTGTTGCCTTACAGCGCCAGAGACCCGGGTTCGACCCTGACCGCGGGTGGAATTTGCATGTTCTTCCCGTGACTGCGTGGGTTTTCTCCGGGTGCTCTGGTTTCCTCCCACACTCCAAAGAAGTACAGATTTGTAGCTGATGTGTAAGAAGGAACTGCAGATGCTGGTTTACACCGAAGATAGACACAAAATGGTGGAGTAATTCAGCGGGTCAAGCAGCTTCTCTGGAGAAAAGGAATAGGTGACGTTTCGGGTCGAGACCCATCTTCATCAACTGGAGGTTTCCCCCTCCCCGGCTCTTAGTCTGAAGAAGGGTCTTGACCTGAAATGTCACCTATTCCTTTATCTCCAGGTTTGTAGGTTAATTGACTTTGGTAAAGATTGTAGATTGTTCCAGTGTGCAGGAGAGTCCCAGTGCATAGGGATCGCTGGATGACATGGACTCGGAGGGCCGTAGAAACGTGCTGTAGCTCTGAACTAAACATTACTGCACCACCCTAGTCACCCTGCTCCATTCCCCTCCCCCTGGGGCCCATATTTCCCTTTCTCCTCAACGCTGTTTCCTTCCACCCATTTCCCTCCCTCTGGCTTTGCATTTCACCCCCCCCCCCCTCTTCTCTCATCATCCAACACACTTTCCTCTCCATTTCATTTCTAACTTTTGGTCACCTACATCACCCATCGACCCATAGACCTATCTTTGAGTTAGATAGAGCTCTAGGGGCTAGTGGAGTCAAGGGATATGGGGAGAAGGCAGGCACGGGTTATTGATAGGGGACGATCAGCCATGATCACAATGAATGGCGGTGCTGGCTCGAAGGGCCGTATGGCCTCCTCCTGCACCTATTTTCTATGTTTCTATGACCAATCTCCCACTTATATCGAGCTATCACTTGCCAGACTTTGCCCCACACCCACCTCCCCTCTCCCCTTACTCCATTACTGAAGAAGGGTCCCGACCTGAAACGCCCCCTTGTCCAGTCCCTCCACTTTATTCTTTCCTGCCACAACGAGCCTGAGGTATCATGTCTAGACTTACATTTACCAGCTTCTGGTTTTAATAATCTTTTGCATTGAACTCCTGTCAACCACAAGGACTGTATGGCAACAATGAAACCACAGAGATAGACTTCTCAATTTCACTGGCTAAATGACTCATTCTTCCTTCAATGCAAGTCAGCAATGAGGCGTGACATCGGACGTTCAGGAAGCAGCAGATTATGCGGCTCGGCGGAGCAGCGGTAGGGCCTGCAGCCTCCAGGGACCCCGGTTCGATCTGACCTCGGGCACTGTCAGCGTGGAGTCAGCACGTTCTCCCTGTGACCGCGTGGGTTTCCAACACGGATTGGGATTTGGTACATTGCTCCCTCCAGCTGCTGTTCCCAAATTTGCCAAAATTGTGGTGCGGGATCCTGGAAACTCTGACCCTTCAAGAATTGCCTCTGCCCAGCAACCGTCATGCTCTGGGACACTGCACAACACTAACCTCAGCATCTATGACGGTGAGCTGAAAGGACACAAAGTGCTGGAGTAACTTCACGGGTCAGGCAGCATCTCCATCTCTGGAGAACATAGAGAGGTGACGTTTCGGGTCAAGTCCCTTCTTCAGAAAGGTCACCTGTCCATGTTCTCCAGAGATGATGTCTGATCCGCTGAGTTTCTCCAGCACTTTGTGTCCTTTTGTGTAAAGCAGCATCAGCAGTTTCTACCTGATGGTTACCTATAAATGTATTATTGATTATTACGTAATATCCGTGTTTATATTACATGTATTATTGATTATTACATAATATTGTGTTTACGGGCCAATTAAACCGCAGAAAGCAGGAATTTCATTGTTCGATAGCCGGTTCATATGACGATGAAACACCTTTGACATGATTTTTGACTTATGGAACTAAAGTTTAGTATAGTTTAGAGATACTGGATGGAAGCAGGTCTATTGGCATTCCGAGCCCACGCCAACCCGTTCACAAGTTCTATGTTACCCCACTTTCGTATCCTTAGGACAATTAACCTACAAATCCGCACACTCTTTAGGATGTGGGAGGAAACCGGAGCACTGGGTTCCACTGGGACAACAGGATCGACCAAGGATCTCTGGCGCTATCAGGAAGCAACTCTACCGCTGCGCCACAATGCCGCTCCATTGCGCGATGGTGCCGCCCGGTAACTCGTGTTCAGTGGTTACATTTCTGGGCCTGGGGCCTGGATGGACAAAGGCAGAGTCACAAGTTCAAACCCCACCACAGGACAATAGAACATAAATTCAGTTAATAATACAATGTGGAACGTTCCTATAACACAGGGAACCTGTTGTCCTCAAACGGTCTCCCTGATCTGTGTCCAACAGACGATTCAGCTGTGTGGTTAACTCTCAGATGCTCGATGGAATTTGTAGGAAGGAACTGCAGATGCTGGTTTGTACCGAAGATAGACACAAAAAGCTGCAGTAACTCAGCGGGTCAGGCAGCATCTCTGGAGAGAAGGAATAGGTGACGTGCCGGGTCTGAAGAAGGGTCTCGACCCAAAATGTCACATATTCCTTTTCTCCAGAGATGCTGCCTGACCCGCTGAGTTACTCCAGCTTTTTGTGTCTATCTTTGCTTGATGGAATCGTCTAATGAGTCAGCAGTGATGAAATGTCTGCCTGCCCAACACATTGAAACTCTGCAATGTCTTTGTCCCTTCACCCAAGCCCCAGGGAAGATTCAGATTCAGATTTAGTCACATCCACCTGGATACAATGCTGTGCTGTACAGCGGTTACGGAGGTAGGCTGATGGAATCAGCGAATGGGTTGATATAAGTGGATAGAAGGCAGGGAGAGAATGGCCTCCCTTCCGAGCTCCTGTGTCTGTGACATGCCCTGTCCGATGTGACCCCAGGGCGGGGCTGAGACTCAATGTGTAGGAAGGAACTGCAGATGCTGGTTTATACCGAAGGTAGACACAAAACGCTGGAGTAACTCAGCGGGCCAGGCAGCATCTCTGGAGAGAAGGAATAGGTGACGTCTCAGACAGTCTGAGGAAGGGTTCCTTCTGGGCAGATCTGTCAGCATCTGTGGAGGGAATGGGCAGGGGATGTTTCAGGTCAGGACCCTTCGTCAGTGATAGAGTAAGGGGAGTGGGAAGAAAGCTGGAAGGGCGAGGTGGAGGTGGGGCAAAGCCTGGCAAGTGATAGCTCGATATAAGTGGGAGATTGGTCGATGGGTGGAGTAGGTGACCAAACGTGAGAAATGAAATGGAGAGGGAAGTCTGAAGAAGGGTTCCGACCCAAAACGTCACCTAGATGCCATAGTCTCTGAATAAAAGGACGTACCTTTACAAAGGAGACGAGGAGGCATTTCCAGAGTCAGAGGGTGGTGAATCTGTGGAATTCTTTGCCACAGAAGGCTGTGGAGGCCAAGTCAATCGATATTTTTAAGGTGGCGATTAATAGATTCTTGATTAGTACAGGGGTTACGGGGAGAAGACAGGAGACAGGCATTAGGAGGAAGAGGACCACGATTGAATGACAGAGTAAACTTGATGGGCCGAATGGCCCAATTCTGCTCTTGTGACATGAACTTGTGAATTTATTCCAGATTTGCTGCCTGACCCGTTGATTTGCTCTAGCACGTTGAGACTTACCCGCTGTCATCACTGGCCACCATAACCCGGACCGCCAGCATGTTTGCTCCCGTCCCGCCCAGCGCACGCCCACTCTCCTGGCCAGGGGGGGTCGCAGGGAGGTCCACATGTCCGGGAGCTCGCTTAGACCTCTTGGTGCCGACTGATGCGGAGCGGACCAGAGACGCTGTGGAAGGAGTGAGAGGGATGTGGTTGTCAATAAACATCTGAGGTAGCATCTCCCGCACCCTCCCCCTCCCCCTCCACCTCCACCTCCACCGGCAGGGGGGCACCACCACCCACAGCTTCCCCTCCAACCGGTAACCAAACCTGCGCTCAGTCCGCCAATGCCTGCTGGCTCGCCAGTTTAGTTTAATTTAGAGATACAGCGCGGAAACAGGCCCTTATTCCACCTAGTGCGCACCGGCCAGCGATCCCCATACACTAACACTATCCAACACACACTAGAGACATCTTGCAATTATACCAAGCCAATTAACCTACAAACCTGTACGTCTTTGGAGTGTGGGAGGAAACCGAAGCTCCCGGAGAAAACCCACACAGGTCACGGGGAGAATGTACAAACTCCGTGCAGACAGTACCCCAGGTCAAGATCGAACCCGGGTCCCTAGCGCTGTAAGGCAGCAACTCTACCGCTGTGCCCCCCACGGTCCTGGTTGCCCCATGGTCCCGGTTGCTAACCAGTTTAAATCCCCTTCCCATACTGACCATTCTGTCCTGGGCCTCCTCCATTGCCTGAGGCCACAGCGCCTTAGATTCCGCTTGGAAAGCTTGCACCCCAGCGGTACGAACATTGAATTCCCCAATATCTCGTAATAATCCCATCAGCACTCCTTCCTCTCCCGCAACCACCCCCCCCCCCCCCACCCCCAGCACAGTAAGAACACATTTCTCCCACCACCCCAGCGACCTTGCTCTTTTCCCCTTCCCTGTACACTCCTCTCCCATCCTAGTCCCTCATTTCCCTTTTATACCCTCCCTCTGGTTTATATTTCATGCAATCCTCTTCTCGCCCCCTTATTTGACACTCCCGTCTCCTTTTCACCCCTAGCCTCTGTCATTTACTCCACCCATCTGCTAAAAAAAGCCCACACCACTCACCTGTATCCACCTATCACTCGCCAGATTTTTCCCCAACCCCACTTCTCCGTTCCAGCGCTCTCCTCCCTTCTCCATTAAGTCTCATCGACATCGGTGTGGGCGTGTTTGCCCAAAATGGCAGATATTCTTCTCCATTGAATTTTTTTTTACAACAGGCTTCTGACAATACAGAGTTCCCTCAGTGCTGCCCCTCCCACAGTGCGGCGCTCCCCCAACAGGGAGAGGGGGGTGTGGGGAGGGCAAAGCCGGGCAAAGTGATGGATGGATGCATGTGAGCGGGATGATGGGCAGGTGAGTGGAGTAAGTAACCACTAAGGTTTAAGGTGAGAACATTGAATAAGAACCTGACAGACACACTTTTTTCACACAGAGGGCGGTGAGCTCATGGGACAAATAACCAGAGGGAGTAGTTGAGGCCCGTACCAGAACAACATTAAAAAAAAGATTTCATCAGGTACATGGATAGGAAATGTTTAGTGGGATATGTACGAGGGGGGGTAAATGAGACTAGCTCAGGTAGACATCTTGGCCAGCGTGGACGTGAAGGGTCTCGACCCAAAACGTCACCCATTCCTTCTCTCCAGAGATGCTGCCTGCCCCGCTGAGTTATTGCAGCATGTTGTGTCTACCTTGGGCTGAAGGGACTGTTTCCATGCTGTTTGACTCTCTAACTCAATGACTGTATTACATTACGTTCTTGATCTGATCAGCTGGGCCGGCACGGTGATGCAGCTGTGGAGTTGTTGCCTCATTCCGGTTTCCTCTCACACGCCAAAGACGTACAGGTTTGGAGGTTTAATTGGCTTCGGCAAAATTGTAAATTGACCCTCGTGCGTGTGTAGGATAGTGTTGTTGTGCGGGGATCGCTGGTCGGTGCGGACTCGGTGGGCCACAAGTGCCGGCTTCACACTGTATCTTCAAACTAGATTAAACTAAAAGCTGGGATCTTACTAAAGGCCTACGCGCCTATTCCGGCTCTTAATGTTTGATAATCATTCCTCTTGTTCTTCTAATACTTGCTCATGGGCACGAAGCTCTCCAAACCCCTCCCGAAATTCTCCACCTCTGTCTCTCCCCTTGTAAAATGCCACTTCAGCCCCACCACTCTGATCAACTCTCTCTTCCCAAAACAAGAGGAATGTGGAAGATGGCGCCCAGGCCAGGCGGCTTGCTGGTCCCAGAAGTGGATCTGCAATTATGCATTACAACCACACAGCTCTTTTGCACCCATATGTTGGTGGCCTTGCCGAGGCAGCGTGAAGTGTAGATGGGAGTCGATGGAAGGGAGGTTGGTTTGCGTGATGTTCTGAGCTACCCTCACAATCTCTGCAATTTCTTGTGGTCTTGGATGGAGCTGTTCCCAAACTGTGCTGAGATGCATCCCGTAAAAATGCTGTTAATTGAATGCCTGCCAAGAACTAAAAACTGCAGGAATGAAATGTGCTGAATAAATACTTGTGATAAGCCAGAGAAACATTGCCCTTGGCCTTGAGATGATACAGTTTCTCTGGGGACTGGCGAGAGTGCAGAGGAAATTTGGGATGTGCCTGGATGGAATGGTTTAACTTAAGAGGAGAGACTGGATAGGCTGAGTTTGTTTTCTTTGGAGCAGAGGAGGTTGAGGGGGATCTGGGAGAGGGGGGGGGGGGGGGGGGTCGGTAAGGTAGAATTTAGTTTAGTTTAGAGATACAGCGCAGAAACAGGCCCTTCGACTCACTGAGTCAGCACCAACCAGTGATCCCTGCACACTAACACTGTCGACACACACAAGGGACAATTTACAATTATACCAAGCCAATTAGCTTACAAACCTGTACGTCTTTGGAGTGTGGGAGGAAAGCGAAGATCTCGGAGAAAACCCACGCAGGTCACGGGGAGAACGTACAAACTCTGTACAGACAGCATCCGTCGTCAGGATCGAACCCGCGTCTCTGGCGCTGTAAAAGGCGGCAACTCTACTGCAGCGCCACCATGCTGCCCAGATAGTAGAAAACTTCTCTCCATGTCAGATGTGTGTAACCTAGAGATCATAGCACTAAACGATATTCCCTTTGTCCTGTATCTGTACACTGTTGATGGGTTGATTGTAATCATGTGTTGTCTTTCCGCTGACTGGATAGCGGGCAACAAATAAAAGCTGTTCACTGTACCTCGGTACACGTGACAACAAACTAAACTAGAATAGATTCAGAGACATGGAGTCACATTGCACGCAAACTTTACCTTTGGCCCAGCTTGTCCATTTCAACTTCAATGCCCTATTTGCCTGTAGCAGGCCCATATCCCACTGAAACCATTCATATCCATGTAGCCATCCAAACTTCAAAGTGACAGAGGATTGAAGTGAAAAGGGCCTCAGATAAGGAGGAGTGAAATGTAAAGGCTGAGGGAGAAGGAGACTGGGCAGAGGGGAAAGAGGGAGGATAAGAGGGAAATGGGGGACATTAGAAGGATGAGGGGATCTTATTGAAATATATAAGATTATAAAGTGTTTGGACACGCAAGAGGCAGGAAACATGTTCCCGATGTTGGGGGAGTCCAGAGCCATGGGCCACAGTTTAAGAATAAGTGGTAAGCCATTTATAATGGAGACGAGGAAACACTTTTTCACACAGAGAGTTGTGAGTCTGTGGAATTCTCTGCCTCAGAGGGTGGTGGAGGCAGGTTCTCTGGATACTCTCAAGAGAGAGTTAAATAGGGCTCTTAAAGATAGCGGAGTCAGGGGATATGGGGAGAAGGCAGGAACGGGGTACTGATTGGGGATGATCAGCTATGATCACATTGAATGGCAGTGCTGGCTCGAAGGGCCAAATGGCCTACTCCTGCACCTATTGTCTATTGTCTAACTTGGGAATGGAGAAGAGCAGATGGAATAGGAGCAGGGTGACTGGGCTGGTGGAAGTTGGTGGGAGAAAAGTGTCTACATGGGGTGGGGGCGGCTTAGTGAAAGGAGAGGGGTGCACAGTGTGTTGCGAGTCTTTAGTTTAGTTTAGTTTAGTTTAGTTTAGTTTAGTTTAGTTTAGTTTAGTTTAGTTTAGTTATACAGCGTGGAAACAGGCCCTTCAGCCCACTGAGTCTGCACCGACCGACAATCCCCGCACATCAACACTATTCTACACACACTCGGGACAATTTACAATTTTACCAAAGCCAATCAACCTACAAACCTGCATGTCTTTGGAGTGTGGGAGGAAACCGGAGATCCTGGAGAAAACCCACGCAGGTCACGGGGAGAATGTAGAACGTAGACAGCACCCGTAGACAGGATCGAACCCAGGTCTCTGACGCTGCAAGGCAGCAACTCCACCGCTGAGTCACTCAACGGCAAAAACAATCGGTTTACAAGGTAAATTCCCGGGATGGCGGGACTGTCATATGCTGAGAGAATGGAGCAGCTAGGCTTGTACACTTTGGAGTTTAGAAGGAAGAGAGGAGATCTCATTGAAACATATAAGATTGTTAAGGGTTTGGACACGCTAGAGGCAGGAAACATGTTCCTGATGTTGGGGGAGTCCAGAATTAGGGGCCACAATTTAAGAATAAGGAGTAAGCCATTTAGAACGGAGACGAGGAAACACTTTTTCTCACAGAGAGTGGTGAGTCTGTGGAATTCTCTACCTCAGAGGGCGGTGAAGGTGGGTTCTCTGGATGCTTTCAAGAGAGAGTTCTTGAAGGGCTCTTAAAGATAGCGGAGTCAGGGGATATGGGGAGAAGGCAGGAACGGGGTACTGATTGGGGATGATCAGCCATGATCACATTGAATGGCGGTGCTGGCTCGAAGGGCCGAATGGCCTACTCCTGCACCTATTGTCTATCGACTCTTTAACAAGGGCTGCAGTCCCCCAGCACTTGCCGTGACCTCTGACCTCCAAGGTCCCAAGTGTTTCAACAGCCAGTAATAATTGAGGTAATTAATGCACCGTAAGAAACACAGAAGGCACAAACGCTTGAACGTTCGTACCAACAAACTCAGAAAAGACTTCTTCCCCTCTGTTATCAGACAACTGAGCAGTCATAATGTCATAGTTATAGAGTCATGCAGCGTGGAGACAGGACCTTCTGCCCAACCTGCCCACACCAACCAACATGTCCCATCTACACTAGTCCCACCTACCTGCATTTGCCCATATCCCTCTAAACCTGTCCTATCCATGATGTATCTATCTAACTGCTTCTTAAGTGTTGCGATAGTCCCTGCCTCAACTACCTCCTCCAGCAGCTCATTCCACCCACCACCCTCTGTGTAAAAAGGTTTTGTACTGTTTGTTGGTTTGTGTAAATTTGTGTTTATGACTTGAAAACCAAAACTAAAGTTATTAATAATTTTTTTAAATAATAATAAAAAACTTACCCCTCAGGTACGTATTAAATCTTCCCCCCCCTCCCCCCCCCTCCCCTCCACTTTCACCTTAAACTATGTCCTCAGTTTCTCATTTCATCCACTCTGTGCGTTTACCCAATCTATTCCACTCATGATTTTGTACACCCACCAGCTAGAGTGTAATCCGATCTTCCAACCTACCTCATATGGACATCGGACTTTTTCTGTAGCTGTAAAAACGATAGCGCTGCAACACTTTATTCTGCACCTTAGTACTTTTCTCTTTACACTACCTGTTGTATTGTGTATGACTTGAGTGTACTCATGTATGGTATTAAAAGGAAGAGCATAGATTATTCTTGCATTATTCTTGCTCACCTCAAAACCAGCACTTCCTCCAACTTGGACCCACACCAATTCGCATACAGAGCCAATAGGTCAGTAGAAGACACAGTCAATCTGGCCATTCATCACACTCTGCAACACCTGGAAACCGCCAACACGTACGCCCGCATCCTGTTCATGGACTTCAGTTCGGCATTTAACTCCATCAACCCGGTTAAACTCTTCCATAAATTAACGGACATGAACATCGACCCCTGCATCTGTCACTGGATCTACAGCTTCCTTTGGAACAGACAACAGAGGGTGAAGATACATAACACAATATCTCACCCCCTGCACCTCAGCACAGGAGCCCCTCAGGGCTGCGTCTTGTCACCCTGGTTATTCTCACTCTACACAAACCAATTCACATCCCAGCATAGTTCAGTTAAAATTTATAAATACGCAGATGACACAACCATCATAGGTCTCATCTCGAACAATAATGAAACAGAATACCGCACTCAAACACACAAAGCAGTCACTTGGTGCACAGATAATAACCTCTTACTCAACACATCAAAAACACACGAACTCATCATTGATCTCAGACGTAAGGCACAACCCAAGACCCCCCTACTCATCTCAGGCGAACCCATATCCACCACTGACTCATTCAAATTTCTTGGCACTCACATAAGCAATAACCTCAAATGGAAAATCAATTCAAATCACATCTACAAAAAAGCCAACCAAAGACTCTTCTTCCTCCGCCAGCTCAAGAAGTTTAGAGTAAGGAAACACCTCCTAATCAAATTCTACACAGCCATCATCCAAAGCATGCTCACTTCATCAATTACAGTCTGGTTCAGCAGTTTAGACACTCACTCCCGTAATAAATTACAACGCATAGTTAACAAAGCATCCAAAATCATCAGCACTCCCCTTCCATCAATAGAATCACTCCATCACAAACGGTCCGTGTCAAGGGTGAAGAAAATCATCTCTGATCCCTCCCACCCAGCTCACCACATCTTCCACCTGCTGCCATCAGGAAGGCGCTACAGCTCACTGCCCGCCAAGACATCTCGATTTAAAAACAGTTTTTACCCACACGCATTCCGAATTCTGAACACACTATGATAACAGCACATATCCTCCCCGTGCATGTACTGTATATTGTATGATGTTGTGTTTTATGTTATGTTTGACGGGTATCAGCCTACCTTGTAACATCCTGTACTGAACCTGAATTCCACCAGCTTGACTGTGTGGTCATTAAATAATCTAATCTAATCTAATCTAAAAGCACAGGGTAGGTACATGCCCTTCAGCCCACAATGTCCATGCTGAACATGACACAAGACAAACTAATCTCGTCCACGTGTGTGATCAATATCCTCTCCATTCCCTGCCTATCTAAACGCCTGTTAAACATCACTATCATATCTGCCTCCACCGCCAACCCTGGCAGCGCATTCAAGGAACTTACTCTCTATGTAAAAATCTTGCCCCACACAGCTCCTTTCAACTTTGCCCCTGTCGCCTTCAAGCTATGTCCTCTAGTCGTCCCCCTCTCATGTCAAGCTTTCGTATCATTTGCCCGACAGGATTGAGGAGACGAAGAAATGGCCGATCATACGAGTGATCCTTGATTATGTTGGCTGCTTCTCTGGGGCAGTGTGCAGTGTAGATAGAGTCAATGGTGGGGCAGTGCGGTCCGTGTGATGAACTGGTCTACATCTACAACATTAGTTTAGTTTAGAGATACAGCGCAGAAACGCCTCTCGGCCCACCGAGTCCGTGCCGACCAGCGATCACCCCGTACACTAGCACTAACGTAACTCACTCCGGGGACAATGTACAATTTTTACCGAAGTGAATTTGCTTACAAACCCGTACGTCTTTGGCATGGGTGAGGAAATCGGAGCGCCCGGAGAAAACCCACACAGGTTACAGGGAGAGCGTGCGAACTCCGTACAGAGAGCACCCGTAGCCGGGGTCCAACCCGGGTCTCTGGCAATGTGAGGCAGCAATTCACCCACTACGCCACCTTGCAGTTGAGTGAGAGTGGCAGGGAGAAGGGTAGGGTGGGGGGGGGGGGGTGGTGGACTGGTTAATGGCTCCTAGGTTAGAGAGCCCAGAGCGGTCGGCTTGAACCCATTCACACTCGCCACCTCCCTCCCTCAGGATTTACAAATCGTTCCACGTTACCCTTTCCATTGGGCAGCTGTTCACCAGCTGGAGCCGATAAGCTGAATTGTTCCTGACAAGGGATTGTTTTGGTCCCAGCTTGTATCAGAATGTTTGCAGAACAACTTGTTCAAGCGAGCAGAGCAAGTTTGCCATTGCACTGCTCCCAGGGGGGGTGATTACAGTGAAGGTGGATGGGGCAGGGGTGAGTGGGGCAGTGTGCAGTTGTGTACATGTTTCTGAGTCAAAGTCAACGTCAGCGAATGTAAACATCCATTCCACCGCCTTTCTTTATCTCCCACTCCCTCCCCACCCCCTCATCCCCTCCCTCGCCCTCATTCTCCATCTCCCACTCCCTCCCCACCCCCTCATCCCCTCCCTCACCCTCGCCCTCGCCCTCATTCTCCATCTCCCACTCCCTCCCCACCCCCTCATCCCCTCTCTCACCCTCGCCCTCATTCTCCATCTCCCACTCCCTCCCCACCCCCTCTCTCATCCCTTCTCCCTCTTACATTCTTTCCCTCAATCTTGTATTGTCTTTCTGCTGACTAGATAGAAAGTAACAAAAGCTCTTCAATGTACCTCGGTACATGTAACAATAAACTAAACTCACTCCCTGCCCCCTTACATCCCTTCTTTTTCACACACACCCTGTTTCTCTCTCAGTCACTCCCACGCCCTTTCAATCAATCACGTGGTTACACGGTTTCAGTCTTTGTCAGTCTCTTTTTCTCTCTCTCAATCCCTCTCTCACACACACACACACACACACACACTGTCACTTTGTCTCCATCTCTCTAAATCTTTCTCTCTCTAGATCTCACACACCTGTATCAGTCTCTCATTTTCTCATACATTCACACGCGTAATCTGTCTCTGTCATTCTCTCCCTCTCTCTTTCATACACATACTCCCTCTCTTTCTCTCTCATTCCCTCTTTCTCTTTCTCTCTCTGACCCTCTGGCTCACACAAACACACTCTCTCTCTCTCTCCCTCTCTAATTCTATCTTTCTTTCTTTCTCTCGCTCGCTCTGCCTCCCTGACCCTCTCACACACCCTGTCCCTTATTGTCTCATTATTTCCCCCCCCCCTTCTTTTTCTCTGGCTCTCTCACACAATATCTCTCACTTCCTTCCTCTTTCTTGCTGTCCACATCTCTTGCGTTTACATTTATTTTGCATAGTTGAGATTTGCATACATTCACCGATTTTTTTTGCATAAATTAAAAAATAGATGTCCTCACATTCTTTGCGGTGCAGCCATGGACAAGTGTATTTCCTTCTCGTTGATCTGAAAATGCTGCTGGTTTTGGCGGCCACTTGCGTGCCGCCTTGAGGGGTGCTGCTCTATCTCAGGGGCTGCTCTGCTGTAGCTCATTGTAAACCAAGGCCTTGTCTCTCCTAAGATAGACACAAAATGCTGGAGTAACTCAGCGGGTCAGGCAGCATCTCTGGAGATATGGATTAGGTGACGTGTCGGGTCGAGACCCTTCTTCAGACTGAGAGTCAGGGGAGAGGGGAACATTTTCATGCCTCTAGTTTCCCTCTTCCATGACTCTCAGTCTGAAGAAGGGTCTCGACCCAAAACGTCACCTTTTCATTTTCTTCAGATAAGCTGCCTGACCCTCTGAGTTACTCCAGCATTTTGTGTCTAACTTCAGTTTAAACCAGCATCTGCAGTTCCTTCCCACACACCTTGCCCCTCATCCTGGGAGAATGACAGCTTCTCCTGACTGGAGAATCACGGAGGAATTCTTCATGACCACCTGGTCAATATTTATAACACAATTAAAAAATCCAGCCATGGGAATGGATAGGGGTGAATACACTGTCTTTTATCCCTAGAGTAGAGGAATCATAGTTTTAGGGTGAGAGGGGAAAGATTTAATAGGAACCCGAGGGGGCAACTATTTCACACAGGTGGGTATATGACCCATAATGCTGGAGTAACTCAGCAGGTCAGGCAGCATCTCTGGAGAGAAGGAATGGGTGACGTTTCGGGTCGAGAACGTTTAAGTGGCAACTGTGCAGGTACTTTAGAGATACGGCGTGGAAACAGGCCCTTCGGCCCACCGAGTCCACACACGACCAGCAACCCCCGTACACTAACACTAACACTAGGGACAATTTACAATTTTTACTAATTAACCTACAAACATCTACGTCTTTGGAGTGTGGGAGGAAACCGGAGCACCCAGTCACAGGGAGAACGTACAAACACCAGACAGACAGCACCTGTCAGGATGGAAGTTGGGTCTCTATAGGGCCGCAACTCTACCGCTGCCCCACTGTGCTTCCCTCAAGGAGCAGAGCAGAGCAGAGAGGGCTATCGAGTTAATGCAGGCATGGGTTTAGAGTTGATAGGCATGATGGCTGGCCTAGGCATGATGGGCCGAAGAGCCTGTTTCTTTGCTGTACATCTCTGACTTTAACTGCATTAAGACTATAGGGTTAAGAGAGAACTGTAAAGTTTCATCTAGTGATGACAAGACTGCCAAGTGTATTTAATTGTCCTATGTACCAGCAATGAAATCCTTACTTGTTGCAGCTTAACATGCCTGTTAATGCGATGACACACAGAGAAATATAGACCCATGATCAATCATGCAACTGATTAATAACAGCAATGTTATGGTAACCATAATAGTGCTAAACCAAAGTCTGTAAAGCATCAAAGACACAAGCCATTGGAGATGGGCCAGTGGGTTCATGCACTTTACATCACTGAACTAAATTAACATTCCCCAGCCATGATCACATTGAATGATGGTGCTGGTTCGAAGGGCCAAAATGGCCTACTCCTGCACCTATTGCCTATAGATCATTATTACTGAGGCTGGTGGTGTGTAGGGTTCAAGAGTTGTCAGGAAGAAGCCGTTCTTGAACCTGGTGGATACAGATACTTGAGGATTGTCAGGCCTTTAAGGAATGCGTGGTGTGACTAACTCCTCTCTGGCTTGCTGCATCTTTTGTAGAGGGTTCCAAATAGTTTGCAAATAAATGTCTTTAGTACAAGAACCCACACTCTCCGATTGGAGGGTCAGGGCCAGTGAGTTCATGCACTTTACATCACTGAACTGAATTAAAATTCCCCAGTTACTGTGGTGAGATTTGAACTTGCGTCTCATGATCAATGGACCAGGCCCCTGGATGATCTGTGCTGTGGTTAACTTATTGCATGGGAATGCAGAGGGTTGGACTGACCCTTTTCGAGACCCGAGTTCAAATCCCACCTTGGCGTGTCTGGAATTTTGATGTCAGTCAATAAAGCTGCTGCTCCCAACGATAACCAGGAAAAAGGCCGTCATAAACACGCACCTGGCTCACTGAAGGAGTTTCGGAGAAGGGACTCTGACATCCAAGCCCCAATCGGGCTCTGTGTTTAATTTAGTTTAGTTTAGAGATACGACACAGAAACAGCATGGCCGCGCCGACCAGCGATCCACGCACACTATCCTACACACCGGGGACAATTTACTATTTTACCAAGACAGTTAACCTACCAACCTCTACGTCTTTGGAGTGTAGGAGGAAACCGAAACACCTGTGGGGGAAAACCCATGCAGTCACAGGGAGAATGTACAAACTCCATACAGGCAGCACCCAGAGTCAGGATCGAACCCAGGTCTCTGGCACTGTGAGGCTGCAACACTACCGATGCGCCAATGTGTAGCCCTTAAAAAGATATTTTAAAAGACGTTTGGGCATATATATATATATATATATATATCGATAGGAAGGGTTTAGAATGATATGGGGCAAATGGAACTAACCCAGTTAGTCAGATGGGATTGCATGGACAAGGTGGGCCAAAGAGCCTGTTTCCGTGCTGTACAGCTCTACGCTTCCCTTTGACTCCCCTGTTCAGGGATGTCTAGGGGTGGAAGATTGCAACCTTCACGTGGTCCGCCCTGTTTCGACTAATGCAATCAACTTGACGTGTACAAATGGAAGATCAAATAGAACAAGTTGTCCAACAACTTTAGGCTGTGCACGCCACACGAAAGAAGAAGAAGGGATGTCTAGGGATGGTTGGTAACTACTTGTATAGATCTACACATCCCAAAAAATGAATAAATAAAAAACTGGACACTGCCAGCATATGGACAGTACAACATTTATGCCTTGTCCATTCTGTCTGTGACCACATGGGCAACCTCCAGGTGCTCCAGTTTCCACCCACATCCCACAGACAGGTGTTAGTGTAGATACTGCATTCACTTATCAAGTACAGGAGTATAGAACAAACTGAGATTTGGGAGCAAATCCTTCAAGCCTAGTCTATCATTCTTCAAGGACATGGCTGATGGCTGATCTACGACCTCAGGATTACCACCTTTCTTGAACGTCAGGTACTTTGGGCGATAGATAAGGTGAATGCACAGAGTAGGTGAATCAAGAACCAAAGGTGAGAAGGGAAAGATGTAATAGTAACCCAAAGCCAACTTTTCCACACAGAGTGTGGAGGGTATATGGAACCAGCTGCTAGGAGAGGTCAACGTAGCAGGTAAAATATCAACATTTAAATGACATTTGGACAGATACACAGATGGAATATGGGCCAAACGTGGGAAGTTTGGGACTAGCGTAGATGGGGCATCTTAGCCTGCATGGGTATGTTGGGCTGAAGGGCCTGTTTCTGTTCTGAGTGACTCTATGACTCTACTGACCTTGTCATCATCGAGGGATCTGTGTATAGGAGGCACTGCCTCAAAGACCCATACCATGACTCAAAGACCCTTTACCATCAGATCCAAGAACAGCTTCTTCCCAACAACCAACAGACTCTTGAACACCACTCAACACTAATCTCAGTCATTATGATTTTCTATTGACCATGTCTATGGTTGCACTATGGACTTTAGCTTTGCACTATTATAGTTACCTGGTATTATAGTTATTAATTTATTGTATTATTGATTGTTATATTTTATTTCTGCGTAATTGCATTTACAGGCCTGTAAAGCTGCAACAAGTAAGAATTTCATCATTCCATTCCTGGTATATATGACAATTAAACACTCTTAATTCTTGACTCAATATCTCCCTGGTTCTCCTGCAAGTGATGAAGCTTCCTCTTACCTCAGTTCTGAAAGGACGTCTCTATATTCTGAGGCTGTTATCTCGGAGTCAATCTCACCAACAACGTCTCCTGGACCACCCATTTTGAAGCAATGGCCAAGATAGTACACCAACACCTCGACTTTCTCGGAAGGCTAAGGAAGTTTGGCGTGTCCCCAACAACTCTCACCAACTTCTACAGATGCACCGTAGAAAGCGTATTATCGGGACGCATCGCAGCATGGTTTGGGAACAGCTCCGTCCAAGACCCCAAAAAATTGCAGAGGATTTTGGACATTGTCCAGACCATCACGCTAACCAACCTCCCTTCTATTGACTCCATTTATACCTCACGCTGCCTTCGGCAAGGCCAGCAGCATCATCAAGGGCAAATCACACCACGGTCACTCACTCTTCTCCCCTCTCCCATCAGGCAAGAGGTACACAAGTGTGAAAACGCACACCTCCAGATTCAGGGACGGTTTCTTCCCAGCTGTTATCAGGCAACTGAACTATCCTACCAACAACTAGAGGGTAGTCCTGAACTACTATCTACCTCATGGGAGACCCTCGGATTATCCTTGATCAGACTTTACTAGCTTTAACTCGCACTAAACTTATTCACGTTATTCCCATTATCATGTATCTGTACACCGTGGATGGCTCGATTGTAATCATGTATTGTCTTTCCGCTGACTGGTTAGCGCACAACAAAAGCTTTTCACTGTTCCTCGGTACTCTTGACAATAAACTAAACTCAAACTCAAACCTAGTAAGAAAGAACTGCAGATGCTGCTAAAATCGAAGGTAGACTCAAAATGTTGGAGTAATTCAGCGGGTCAAGCAGCATCTCTGGAGAGAAGGAATGGGTGACCTTTCTCGACCCAAAATGTCACCCATGCCTTCTCTCCAGAGATGCTGCTTGACCCGCTGAGTTACTCCAGCATTCTGTGTCTACCTTCAAACTCAAACCTAAACTGCTCAGCCAGTGGAGAGACCCATCCCTGTATCCATCCTGTCCAGACATTCTACAGACAGATTGTGCCCCTGTTTGGTCCAGGTCATCCCACACACACCATGTGGATACCCAATTGAACTCAACAATGAGGATCATCACAGGAACAATCCGCTCAACACCACTCCCCTGGCTCCCTGTCCTATCCAACATAGCCCCTCCACACATCCGGCGAGTAGTCCTCACTCAAAGGATGCTCCAAAAGACCAAAAACTCCCCTCATCTGCCAATTCACATGGACATCTTCAACCCACCCACTGCTCGACTTCCATCTAGACGACCAATTTGGAAGAACCCACCACCAGCTGATTTCACCATCCAATCAGCTTGGAAAAGGGAATGGGAGTCCAAGGACGTCCCAAATAAACATCTGGTGTCAGACCCCACCCTACCGGTCCCTGGCACCAATCTCCCAAGGAAGCAGTGGACGACGCTGAATAGATTCAGGACTGGACATGGCCCCTGCTTGGCCAGCCTTCACAAATGGGGCAGCAGTCCAACCCCATGGTGTGCTTGTGGAGAGCAGCAAACAATGCAACACATCATTGAAGCATGCCCTCAACAAAGACTCAAAGGAGGACTTGTCACCCTTCATACAGCAGATCAAGAGGCAACTGCTTGGCTAAAGGACTTTGCATTCGCTAAATAAATAAACAGACACCCCCAAAACACGTCCTACTGGATCAGGGGCAGGAACACATGTACAGTGGCCTCTCCAAACCAGAGGGATGCCTCACTGTTGGAAATGGCATCTCTCTGGCTGAATGGAGAAGATCTGATGGCCACAATCGCAGAGAGTTTTCCACAGTCTCCTGGATAATGGTTGTCCCTCACTCAACCTCAGACTACCTGGCCACAATTGCATTATTCTGATGGATCTTGCTATATACAAATTGGCCTCTGTATATCCTAGATAGTCACATAGTGCTGGAGTAACTCAGCGGGTCAGGCAACATCTCTGGAGAAATGGAATAGGTGATGTTCTTAGTCAGAACCCTTCAAGGGTTCCAACCCAAAACATCACCTATTCCTTTTCTCCAGAGATGTTGCCTGACCCGCTGAGTTACTCCAGCACTTTGTGTCTATCTTCAGTATAAACCAGCTTCTGAAGTTCTTTCCTACACACTCTGTATACCCTAGGTGCTCAAAGTGTATCAAAGATGCTCAGTTATCTGTGTTGACTTTGGATGGTCTGGGCGTTCCTGAATTGTCAATATCGACAGGGAAAATATTCCCACAGATTATCATGGAAGAGGAGGGAAGTAAGTATCAGACTGCTGGCTTCCTCGACTCTCGAGACCGGTCCCAGCCAAGGAGCAGGGGACAAGTTAGATGCCAGGGTTGTGGTCAAAAGCACCAACATAAAATTATGTTAAAAAGATAGTTGGGCAGGTACATGGATAGGAAAGGTTCAGAGGGATATGGGCCAAAACCAGGCAAATGGGACTAGTTTAAGGCAGCACAGCGGTAGAGTTGCTTCCTTGCAATGCCAGAGACCCAGGTTCGATCCTGACTACGGGTGATGTCTGTCTAAGAGATTAACGGCATCATGTTTGGCACAGATTGTGGGACAAAGATCCTCTTCCTGTGCCGTATTTGCTTACATTCTAATCCATTAACTACATTTTGCTTTTAATTTTTGGAAGATTATCTTGTTGCGATCTGGAACACTGCTTGGCAGGTTGAAGGAATGGGTCCAACAACGACCTTCAGAGGGGAATGGGGAAAATACACCACGTTTCAGGGGCAGGGCATGGTAGTGGCTGGGGTGCCTTTCACAGGGCAGGTACCCTCTACTCTTGCCCCTTCACCCCCCCCCCCCCCCAGGATAGAGCAGGGACAAAGCTACAGAACACTGAATCTGCTTTGCAGAAAGCGCCCCGAGCCCACCAACACAAGATGCAAAGGTTCGGGAAGAGAAGTCCCCTTGAGAAGCAAGAGGTTGAGAGGTCGGAACCAGGAAAGTTGTCCACCAGAGGCTGACGGGTGTAGTGTGCAGACCGAGATCCCAGCACTGAGGTCACCTGGAACAGGAGGGAAGATGCAAGGTTAATAACAACAGGTCCACGGGTCACTGTTGTTAGAAGACATGAGTGAGCATGGCCAATTACAATCCAATCACATGGACCACCTGAGGGGAAGAGAGCTGAGATTCAGTTGTGACTGAAGATAGACACAAAATGCTGGAGCAACTCAGCGGGTCAGGCAGCATCTCTGGAGAAAAAGGAAAGATGGCCTTTCGGGTCGGGACCCTTGTTTATTCAGAAGAAGGTCTAAAGAAGGATCCTGATCCAAAACGTTACCTATCCTTTTTCTCCAGAGATGCTGCCTGACCTGATGAGGTACTCCTGCACTTTGTGTCTATCTTTGGTATAAACCAGCATCTGCAGTTCTATGTTTCCACGTTGCAGTTGTGACTGGATAGGAAACAAACTGGACACAAAGCTGTCATCTTTATTGGGGAGCTCTGCTGATGACATGATATCAGGGTGATGAATGGATGGGTTGTGTTGCTGGTATCGTCTACCTGTCCACTAGATTTGTCCCACTACTTTAAATGCTCATTCACCTGTTCTGTCACCACAGGCACAGTGTTGTTGAGGGAAGGACCACCAGGATTTTGATGAATGAAGACCAAGTTATGATGAATGGCCGTCGATATTTTTAGTTTAGTTTTCAGTTCAGAGATACTGCGCAGAAACAGGCCCTTCGGCCCACCAGGTCCGTGCCGACCAGTGATCCCTGCACATTAACACTATTCTACACCCACTAGGGACAATTTTTACATTTACCAAGCCAATATACCTACAAACCTGTACGTCTTTGGAGCTTGGGAGGAAACCGAAGATCTCGGAGAAAACCCACGCAGGTCACGGGGAGAACGTACAAACTCCGTACAGACAGCACCCTTGGTCGGGATCGAACCCGGGTCTCCGGCGCTGCATTCGCTGTAAGGCAGCAACTCTACCGCTGCGCCACCGTGACTGCCCCTAGTTTCCAAGTCTCACTCAGAGGAATACCTGGTGCTTGATGGCTGTGGGAGAGGTGGTGGGTTTGTGAGATGCTTCCTGATTAGCCTGGGTCAGCTACCGCAGGTCAATGCTGCTGGATGGGGAATTGTAATTCAGGATGAATCTCAGCACACTGGTCTCCATATATCACTGAGAATTCCAACTCGCTTCCTTGTTTGATAGCGAAACACAAAGTGCTGGAGGAACTCAGTAGGTCAGGCAGCATTTGGCACATCCAGATTCAGGGATAGTTTCTTCCCACCAGTTATCAGGCCACTGAACCATTCTATCAACAACTAGAGAGCAGTCCTGAGCTACTATCTACCTCATTGGAGACCTTAGGACTATTTTTAATTGGACTTTACTGGACTTTATCTTGCACTAAAAGCTATTCCCTTTATCATGTATGTGTACCTGTGGCTGTATCTGTGGACGGCTCGATTGTAATCATGTATTGTCTTTCTGCTGACTGGAGGGAAAGTAGAGGCATGAGAAGGTTCAGAAGGTCCTCAGGTGCTGCCTGACCTGCTGAATTCCTCCTGTCCTTCGTGTTTTGCTTGCTATTCTAGCATTTGTAGTTCCTTGTGTCTCCCTGTACGGTCGGTAAGTTTAGCTGCGAACATCGTTTGACATTTAGACAATTATCAAGTCACAACTGAATCGTGGGCAAGATTCCCCTGATCCATTATATTTTTTGAACAGCGAGGATACCCCTCACTAGTTTCCAGTAGAGTATTGGGTTTACAATCGAGAGCTCACTTGTGGCTTTTGGAGGGGAATTCACAGGGGAACACCTTCAGGAAAGAAAGAAAGAGGAAACAAGAGGTACTTTACAAAGCATCTATTTTAATTTAACATTTGCTTACAGCTTTTGGGTTTCATAAATAATAACATTGACCATGTCGTGCACAGTACAGCACTGATTGTGAGAAAAATACACATTTCTGGAAAAAAAGGTTGCATAAACATTTTTCTTAATTATATTCTGCTATGAAATAGGAACCCGTCTGTTAAAAACCTTTTTTTTTTTCAGATGGGTTGGGATTAAAATATCCTTTGATTCTCATCCTTTAAAGATATGTGGACTCTGTAATAGATAGAGGAGAGAGAGAGAGAGTATAGAGTGTGCAGACTGAGAGTGGGAGCAGGTTTGACTTATAAATCACAAAGTGCACTTGCAGATCATGCACTTCTGGGTCGATTTGCTTGGTTAATGGGCCATCAGATGATGCAAGCCTTTTCAATCTGTTAGCACACAGCCTTCCTTATTAAATCCACTAAAACAACCAGGTTTCTTTTCACACACAGACATAGTTGGGCCAGAAATGTTACTCAAAGATGGATTTACACGGGAAATACCTCTTTGTTAAGTCGGGAGGGAAAACAAATTTGGGGGAAACAGATGAGGCCTTCGCTCGTGTCTCCTCAGTGCCCCTTGCTCCCCCTCCCCCTAGTCGGGAGTTGTGGGGTACAAAAAAATCCCATGGCTGACCATCCCACAGTGGGGATTCAAAGAGGGGTCCAGAAACAATGAGTAACATGGAGGGGGGAAACATTTTAAGTTTTGTTTACAAATTAACTTTGTCAAACTCAATGTATATATTTAGCATCACTTTTTTTTTTACAAAATAAAAGCAGTTACTTCAGTTTTAGTGAATTTAAGGTAAAGAAATAAAAGAATCTTGCATGGTGCTAATATTAGTTTCATCACTCATCACAGGAAGAATAATAGCATGCTTCAAAGAATTAAAATATCGGAAGAATATTGGAAAGATAAGGGTTTAACTTCATGAGCAGGTGATGTAACTGGCTAGTTCGCCACTAATTAAGCTGTGAGAGGGCAGTTTATTGGAAAAAGGAGTCGTTTTCAAAGCTATTGTTCTTTTCTCTGCTCTCGGAGTTCGGAGGGGGGAAGGAAGTTTATTATTTGTTATTTGTGGGTTTGGGGCCACAACGGGTTTAGGGAACAGTGAGAATGGGCGCATTTTCAACGCGTGGCTTGGCATGCGGTGTTACTGGCATTGGCCAAGGCACGGCCAAAGGAAGGCAGCTCATTGCAGAAGGAGACGAAACAGATAGCAAGCGGCGGGTGAAAGTGAGAGGGGGGGAGAGAGTGAGAGACCACCAACTAAATGCACTGTCACATAAGGACATGGAGAACAGAACACTGGCTTATGGTTTACAGATTGTCAACACGACTACACCAGCCCCAATCAGTGCAAGGCTCCTGATATGTTTTTTTTGCCCAAATCGAAATGCGTTCTGGTCCTAACAGAGGGGGTCAAAGCCCGCCTGCTCTCCCCCCCCCCTCTCCCCCCCATCGAGGCTACTCCTGGCCCCGCACCTCAGCGGGATCAGGTTCGTGGCAGTTTTGAGTTCGGCCCGGACAGGTTGACGCACAAAACACCGGCGCAAATGAAAATACTGATCAAGTTTTCTCTCAGTAGACTTTGCAAACAAGGGTTAAAACAATCGCACTGACCTCAAGGCCACGGTCAGTTTAAAAAAAACACATCCCTGGCGTCTGGCGTGAGGAGAGGGGTGGGGGGGGGGGGGGGGCATCAGAACGCTCGCTTCGTACAAAGCAATGCATTCATGTTAAAATTGTTGGCCGACGTTGTGGAGTTCCCTACTCACAGAGCTAAAACTCAGCCTAAAACTCACTGACTGTGGCCTGGGACTGCCGAGGCTCAGGCCTGACTGTGCCTGTGGGCAGGGGAGAAGGTGAGGGTGAGGATGGGGAAAGCCTTCAGTGTAGTGCCGGCTGCTTTGGCCCATAACTCACTCCACACCAAGCCACTGGCGACTGAACTTTATCCTAACTTAAGATAGACACAGAGTGCTGGAGTAACTCAATGGGTCAGGTAGCATTTCTGGAGGGGAAAAAAAGCCTTTCCAGTGATAGGCACAAAGTGCTGGGATAACCCGGCGGGTCAGGAATCAGCTCTGGAGAAAAAGGATGGGCAATGTTTTAGGTTGGGGTCCTTCATCAGACAGAAAGTCGAGGGGAGGGGGGGAAATCTTCCTCCAGAGATGCTGCCCGACCCGCTGAACAACTCCAATGCTTTGTGTCTATCGTCGGTGTAAACCAACATCCGCCGTTCTTTGTTTCTGCACTTCACTTGTGAGTGGATGGGAAACACACACTGGGCAAGAAGCTCCGATCTGATCACTTCATCCTAACTTAATTGTTCAACAATCGACCTACCATTGGTTTCAAAGAAGCAAAATGCAGCGTGTTTTAAATCTACATCTCATGTCATGGATCCAAAAAAAACAAATATTTTCCTGCTTTGTCTTTCTTAAAACATATCCCTGTATAAAAATGTAAACAGTCTAAAGCAGGACAATATCAATTCTTAATTTGTGTAAAAAAAAAAAAACCCCGAAGAGTTGTTCTTTTGGTAACGTTAGCCCAAACATTAGCGGCCTGTTTGTAAACCTATATTGCATAAACCCTTCAGTGTACCTGATAGACTGGTTATCAATAGTCCGCACCCGGAAGTAGTTATTAGCTCGAAGTTTAATAAAAAATAATAATAAATAGCTTGATTGCCACCACTTTACACCCTGTATGTTGTCTGCCACTAAGTGCAGGGGGTTTTCAATGCGTTTTGAGGCCTATGATACTGTGGAGCCATTCACTGAGATGTACCAGAGATGAACCTCCTTCCTGGCACATGTGTAGCAGGACCTCAAACTGCACCAAGAGCAGGGGGACAGTCAGACTCAGCAGCTCGTACAGGTAGGCGTAGTCATAGGCGTTGTTGTGGAAGTGAGAGCCGGCGGCATACAGAACACCATGCATCCAGCTAGACAGTTGCCCTGGAGCAGCGAGCAACAGCCTGGACACCCGCACAGGCCAGCGGAGCACTCTCCGCGGCCAGGGAGGCACGGTACCTGGGGACGCCTCGGCTGCGGAGCCGGCAGCCTGGGCGCACTCGCCGCTGGTCACCGCCTCGCCGTCGGATGAGGTCGTCGATCCCGCTTCACCCTGTGGGGGGGGAGAGGGAGAGGGAGAGCAAAGCGGGGCCATTAGTAACTCGGTGTGTTGTTGCCGTGCTAGAGATACACGTGGAAATAGACCCGTAGGTGGACACAAAAAGTTGGAGTAACTCAGTCAGTTTAGAGATACAGATAGGAGATTGAAATAGGTCCTACGGGTGCTGTCTGTGCTCAGCTTGTGCATTCACCTTGTGACCGCGTGGGTTTTCTCCTGGTGCACTGGGTTCTTCCCACACTCCGAAGAGTGTACAAGTTTGCAGGTTGGAGTAACTCAGCGGGTCAGGCAGCATCTCTGGCGAAAAGGAATAGGTGATGTTTCGGTTCCAGACCATTCTTCAGACCCTTCAGGCAACTGAACCATCCTTCCACAACGAGAGCGCACTCCAACCTACCCCTTCAACTATCTTTGATCGGACTTTATCTTGCACTAAACGTTATTCCGTCATGTATCTGTGCACTGTGAATGACTCGATTTTAACCAAGTATTGTCTTTCTGGTACACAAAATTGCTGGGGAAACTCAGCGGGTGCAGCAGCATCTATGGAGCGAAGGAAATAGGCGACGTTTCGGGCCGAAACCCAACACATTGTCTTTCTGGTGACAGGTTAGCACACAACAAAAGCTTTTCACTGTACCTCGAAGCAAGTGGCAATAAAATAAAAACTAAAAGACTAAACTAAACTAAGTCCAAGCCAACCAGCGATCACCCCATGCACCAGTACCATCCTATCCACTAGGGCCAATTTACTATTTTCTCCGAAGCCTGTCTAAAGAAGGATCTCAGCCCGAAACGTCACCTATTTCTTTTCTCCAGAGATGCTGCCTGACCGGCTGAGTTACTCCAAACTTGTACGTCTTTGAAGTGTGGGAGGAAACCAGAGCACCCAGAGAAAACCCACGCGGTCACAAGGAGAATGTACAAACTATGTACAAACAGCACCCGTGTGACCTATTTCAAAGTTGTGTCTCTAAACTAAACTAAGACACAGAGTGCTGGCGTAACTCAGCAGGTCAGCCAGCATCTCTGAAAAACATGGATATGTGATGTTTTGGTTTGAGAATCGTCAGAATTGGCTACCAATTGTTCTATTAGTGTTTTGGTCTTGGAAGGGCACGTCCATATTTTCCAAAGAAGGGTCCTAACCCGTAACGTCACCCATCGTCTTTCTCCAGAGATGCTGCCTAGCCCGGCTGTGTTGCTCCAGCACTCTGTGTCTGTCATCCATAACTTCAATACTTCCTTACAACATGGGAAGCCACTTGGCCCATTTTAGGTTGTGCTAGCAATAGTCAATGTGTCCTGGGATTCTGCACACACCGATGCTGGGAGTAACATTGATCCTTTGCGACAAGAGCACTCCGGTCCAGAGTGTTGGTGGCTGTTCCCCGGGAGCACCGCACGCACCGGTTACAATGGCAAAAGATGGTGAGAAACGCCCTACCTTGTTGTACGTCTGTGTCGAGGGAAGGTTCCTCCGCTTTCTTGCTTTGTTATTTAATTTACAGTACGTAAAGTGAGGCTTGCAGTAGAACTTCCCTGAAGGAAGAAGGAAGAAGGGATCAGACTATTACATTCAGAAGAGATTAGTACGGGTGTCAGGGGTTATGGGAGAAGACAGGAGAATGGGGTTAGGAGGGAGAGAGAGATCAGCCATGATTGAATGGCGGGGTAGACTTGATGGACCGAATGGCCTAATTCTTCTCCTATCACTTATGACCATATGAACCATTGAGTGAACAATACAGAACCTACCATACGCATAAAACACAGAAGGCCACCCTTATGGCCTCCTATCACATGAGCTTATGGTTCACCAAAAAAGTTAGGCTTGAGTTATAAGGACAGGTTGGAGAGTCTGGAACTTTTTTCTTTGGAGTGCAGGAGCCCGAGGGCTGACCTTACCGAGGTGTACAGGATCATGGATAGAGGGGCATGGACAACCAGTAATGTCCAGGATCAGGAACAGCTTCTTCCCGGCAGCCATCAGGCTATTAAACACTACAACCTACAAGTTCTGAACTAAGACGTGGGGGCATTGGTTTTGTCTTTGTGCACTATTATCTTTTTTTAATATATTGTGTGTGTG
Organism: Amblyraja radiata; assembly: GCF_010909765.2. Lineage (NCBI taxonomy): Eukaryota > Metazoa > Chordata > Chondrichthyes > Rajiformes > Rajidae > Amblyraja > Amblyraja radiata. Next base: position 12,979,852 of record NC_045975.1, read on the forward strand.
TGTGTGTGTGTGTGTGTGTGTGTGTGTGTGTGTGTGTGTGTGTGCGTGCACACACGCGCACACACACACACACACACAACCTTTTTTCTCATTTATTATATTGTTTAGTGTACTATGTTTATATATTCTGTTGTGCTGCTACAAGTAAGAGTTTCATTGTTCTATCTGAGACATGTGACAATAAAACACTCTTGACTTAAGGTAGCCAAGGTGTTGAACACTGTGTGATGTACAACACTGACTAACCCATCTGCTCTGTGCACATCCAAGGAACATTTCATTCAGTGTGCGGGTAGGGCCTCAGTGACTCCTCGACAAGGTGAGGAGCCTCTTTCATTAATATGAACCCAAGGGACAATGTTTTCCACACAGAGGGTGGTGGGTATATGGAATGAGCTGCCAGAGGAAGTAGTTGAGGCAGGTACTGCAACAACATTTAACACACATTTGGACTGGTACAAGGATAGGAGAGGTTTGGAGGGATATGAACCAAACATGCGCAAATGGACGGGTTTAGATGGGTCATCGTGGTCAGCAGGGATGTGGGGCCGAAGGGCCTGCATCTGTGCTGCATAACAGCCCTGCCAGGAATGGAATAATTGGTGTATTTGCATTCCCTCTGTACCAAGCATTTCTTTTCTTAACAGGGCTTGACATTTACAATAATCGGTTGCGGACCCTGTTGCAATATCCAAAGGGGCTGCTCCTTGCCTTCTGGCTGTACTTGACACCCACCATCCTCATCTTTGGACGCCCTGTGCTTAGGGGAGAGGGTAGGGGTGAAGATGTCCTGGTTGGGTTGCTCCTAGGCCTGGCCAAGCTGGCCATCCGCCAGTCACAGTGCCAGGCGGAAGAGGGCTCTGCCCGAGCCGGCTGCCTGCCCCTTTTTCCGGGGTAATGTCCGCGCCCGGGTGGTACTAGAGAGGGACTACACGCTGTCCACGGGCGCCCTGGGGGATTTCAGGCACGGCTGGCCATGGAGGGAAAGGAATGCATCCCTAATAAGGATGGGGAAATAGTTATTTAAGAATATTTGTTTTACTTGTACTGTGTTTTGAAATATTTAGTATTGTGAATAGTAGTGTATATACTTGAATAAATCTATTTTTGGTTAATAGTTTGGTTAAAAAAAACAATTTTAAAAAACAGTGCAGTGCTCCCTCAGTACTGCCCCTCCCACAGTTTAGACCTGGCCCCTGCTCCTCACACAGTTTAGGCCTGGCCCCTGCCCCTCGCACAGTTTAGACAACCTGGCCCGAGCACCTTCTTGTCAGCCAAGGCGTTGGCTATTTGGACGAAGGCTTTGTAGCAAAATTTGCGAATTATTTGAAAATAGGTGGAGAGGAAAGGTGATGTAGAGAAAGCAGGGACTCTGCAGAAGGAGTTGGACAGGTTAGGAGAGTGGGCAGAGAAGTGGCAGGTTAACCTATGATGAGCGTTTGTCGGCACTGGGCTTTTACTCGCTGGAGTTTAGAAGAATGAGGGGGGGGAGGGGGCCGCATTGAAACATACAGAATAGTGAAAGGCTTGGATAGAGTGGATGCGGAGAGGATGTTTCCACTCGTGGGAGAGTCTAGCAATAGCCTCAGAATTAAATTACGTTCTTTTAGGAAGGAGACGAGGATAAATTTCTTTAGTCGGAGGGTGGTGAATCTGTGGAATTCTTTGCCACAGAAGGCTGTGGAGGCCGTTAGTGGATATTTTTAAGGCAGAGATGGATAGATTCTTGAATTGTACAGGTGACAGATTATGGGGAGAATGCAGGAGGGAGAGATAGATCAGCCATGATTCAATGGCGGAGTACACTCGATGGGCCGAATGGCCTAATTCTATTATTCCTTATGACCGTATAATTACCTTCCTCCACGCTGAAGGCGTAGGCACCGAGCCGCAGTGTGGTCGCACAGAACTCACACTTGAAACACTCGCGGTGGAAGAACTTCCCGTCTGCGCTCAGTCGCTCCATGACGTAAACCCGCTTCTTGCAGAAATAGCAGATGTCGCTGCCACCCAGATTCTGGGGGAAGTCTTTCTTCATTGACCCCTGCCGAAGAAAAGCCCGCCTGGTTATTACAATCCGTGCTCTGTGGATATTTACTTACATCCCAGCGGTATGAACATTGACTTCTCTAACTTGCTTTCCCTCTCTCTCCATCCCTCCCCCATCCCAGTTCTCCGACTAGTTTGACTGTCCTCCTGATTAAATTTTATTTTGTATGCCTCGTTGTCACCTTCCCCTCACTAACAGCGATCTATTCTGCTTTTTCCTTGACCTTCATCCCCTTGGATCTCTCATTTTCACACCCTGCCCTAAATCACTCCATTATCTCCCCCCCGACTCTCAGTCTGAAGAAGGGACTTGACCCAAAACAACACCCATTCCTTCTCTCCAGAGATGCTGCCTCACCCGCTGAGTTACTCCAGCATTTTGTGTCCGTCTCCATGGATGTGCCATTCGCACTTCCCTATAACCAAACCATCGCCTCATCTCTGATCCATCACCAAGGCTCCGTGGCAAGTGTGCGGCACTGCGCCGGGGAACCTGAGGCCCAAAGGCCGGCAAACATCGACATTCACCAGTAGTTGTCACCAGGAGAGCCCGGCCACAGTCAGCTCCCACTACACCATTACCAAAGAATACATACATCTCAGTGAAAATTAATTCATGTTGTCATTGAAAACATACAAGCAGGGGCCGACCCTGCATCGTCGCCAGGACAACGGGCCTTCATGACACAAAATGCAGGAGTAACCCAGCGGGTCAGGCAGCATCTTTGGAGAGGAGGAATGGGTGACGTTTCGGGTTGAGACCCTTCTTCACCCGAAATGTCACCCATTCCTTCTCTCCAGAGATGCTGCCAGTCCCGCTGAGTTACTCCAGCATTTTGTGTCTATCTTCAGTTTAAACCAGTTTCTGCAGTTCCTTCCTACACACAATGGCCCTTCATGGTCAGGTCAGGAACCCTGCACTTACAACAACTGGGGCTTGAAAATGGCAGCAAACTGGCGATTCTGTATACTGACTCAGTGTACTACTGCTGTATACTTGTACTGTATCTGAGTTGCTTATCTAAGATGTATCTAAGTGCTTATGTATACAACATGTAACTGTATACAAAAATGAATTTCACTGAACCTGTGGCAAAGTACCTGACCATACCATACCAGTGCAGCACAGAAAGCCCACAATATCTGTGGTGAAAACTATACCAAGATAAACTAATCTCCTCTGTGGTTACTTGAAGTTAGAGTAATCAATACTAACACTGTTGGGCTGTCAGCTGACCAGGCAAAATATGTGCTGTTCCTCCAATTTATGTTTGGCCTCACTCTGACAGTAGAGGCCCAGGGCAGGAAGGCCAGTGTGGGAATGGGAATGGGAGTTAAAGCGTCTGGCAACTGGGAGATCACATAGGTCAAGGCGGACTTACAACCCAGGGAATGAACATTGATTTCTCCAAGTTCAAGTAAACCTTTCATCCCCTCTCTACCCTTCCTTCCCCCACCCTCGTCATCGTACTAGTTTCGCTGTTGTCCTGTTGTGTTCCACTGCCTGTCTAACGTTATCATCTATCCCACAGCCAACAATGGACCATTGTGGCTTCCACATATCCATGACTATCATTGCTTTTTGCATATCTTCCACTCGTTTGTCTGAAGTACCATCCATATCTCGTTTCCCCTTCCCCTGACTCTCAGTCTCGACCCGAAAAGTCACCTAATCTTTTTCTCCAGAGATGCTGCCTGACCCGCCGAGTTATGGGCCTGTCCCACTTAGAGGATTTTTTTCGGCAACTACGGGCGACTAGGCTGTCGCCACATGGTCACGGGGGTGTCGCCTGTATGGTCGTGAGTAGTCTCCTCAAGTCGCCCAAAGAATCGTAGCGTTTTTCGGGTCGCCGCTGGATTTTGAAATGTTCAAAACCTTTCGGCGACCGTGGGCGACAGTTGGCTTGACGCCAACGATCGTAGCTTGTCTGCTCCTGACATATGTGCTGTCGTAGGTTGTCGCTGGTGTTGACTTTGGTGAATTCCATTGGCAACTACCTACATCAATCTACGCTAACCTCCAACAGGTACCGGCAACTGAGTCGTTTTAAGTTGTCTTCAGTTGTCGCCGACAGGGTCGTGGCTTGTTGTAGCTTGTCGCAGGTGGACGTAGGTTATCGTAGGGATGGTCTGAATGGGTCGCCGGTTGTCGGTAGCTTGCCCTAGCTTGACGTCGACTAGGTTGTTGTAGACATTGTCGTAGGGGGGTCCAGTCGGCCGATCGGCCGACTGGACCCCCCTACGACAATGTCTACAACAACCTAGTCGCCGAAATGTCTCCTAAGTGGGACAAGGGCATGACTCCAGCATTTTGTGTATGTCTTCAGTTCAACCAGCATCTGCAGTTCCTGCTCACACATTTTGTCACAGCCCAGTAAGTCAGGTATACAAAATGCCACTCTGAACCAAGCCGACACCATTGAACAATGTTTTGGGGCAGAAACTAGTGTTAATAATGCCACTACAGATCCCGTAGTTCAATTCAATCAATGTTAAAACAACTTGCTGGGGGGTGTTGAGATGAATTTAGTAAACAGTTGTTAATAAATCAAGAAATAATCGCCACCATTGGATCTATTTCAACAACTAATCAGATCGGATCTGCAGTGGGTCTCGACCCAAAACGTCACCCATTCCCTCTCTCCCTCCAGAGATGCTACCTGCCCTGCTCCAGCATGTTGTGTCTATCTTTGGTGTAAACCAGCATCCGCAGTTCCTTGTTGCACATTTAGTCTTGCACTGTTGTATTGAAATGAACGTCAACACTGGTGAGAGGCGCGAATGAGCTTCAGAACGACAGCTAGTGGGATGTGAAATCAGTCAGCACAGGATCCACGCACGTCGCCAGCTTCTACCCGCTCCAGCTGAAAGCTTACCTGCACCCGAGGGGCCACCGCCGCTGCTGCATCGGGCCTGTGATCTGTGCGGTAAAGTTTAACCAGAATCTCCGCCATGTCTCCAATGACTGTCGAAACCTTCCCCACCGTCATCTAACCACCAGGGAGGGGGAGAGAGAGCAGAGAAGACAGGGCAACATAGAGAGGGGATGAGGGGTGAGAGAGACAGAGAGAGTGAAGAGAGAAGGAGGTGAAGAGACAAAGGGAAAGTGGTTGGAGAGAGAGGGTGAGAGTGGTAGAAGAGAGGGAGAGAGTGGCAGGAGATAGAGAGAAAGGAAGGTGAAAGAGAGAGAGAGGGAGGGAGTGGCGGGAGGGAGGGGGGGAGGGGGAGGAGAGTGGGAAGGGTGGGGGAGAGAAGAAAGTGGAGAGAGAAGAGAGGGGGAGAGTGAGTGAGAGAGAAAATAGATGGAGGGTGGAATAGGTGGAGGGGAGGCAAAGGGTGCAAGGGAAAAGAAAGAAAGAAATAACAAAAATTGAGAGAGAAGGTGGGAAAGAGCCAGGATGATAGAAATCAGAGCGTAGCCGTAAAGCTGAAGCCAAGTCGGGTGCTGGATAATGGGAACCAGCGGGTGTCAGGCAGGCATCCGGATAACTCGCTCTCCGCAAGACGCCAAGCTGCAGAGGTTTACGGCTGCGGTTAGTAACCATCTGGGCACTCAAAGCCGGTAAGTGAGAGGGAGCTCGTGCCCTGGGATGCAGAGCTCAGTTGAAGACAACCCTTCTCAGCCAGCGCTGCAAGGATAGTGGCCTTGCTCTTTGAACGAGGCACAACTTGAGGAGTTCACCTGTCGGCACTGGCTGCCAAGGTCATACCTGTTGGTATTAGTTGCCAAGGTCACATCTGTGGGCACACTGCAAAGGTCACATCTGTGGACACTGGCAGCCAATATCATACCTGGCTGGCACTGGCTGCCAAGGACACACCAGTGGGCACTGGCTGCCAAGGACACACCAGTGGGCACTGGCTGCCAAGGACACACCTGTGGGCACTGGCTACCAAGGACACAGCTGCCGTCTCCCCTCGCCACCGTTACAATAGCCTGGTTTCCCAGGGGACAAGGACTGGCTGGTCAGATCCACCTATAACATCATCGCACTCTTCCTTTCTCCACACATGCTGCCTGACCTGCTGTGTATTTGCAACAACCCCTCTGCCCTGCCCGCGGCAGTTCCAGCAAGTCGCTTTGTCTCTTGCTCTCTCTCTCTCTCTCTCGAGTCGAGAGATCGAGACTGGGCAGAGAAAAAGAGTCAAAAGAGACAAATTGCCGTATGCATCCACAATGGAACAATGCAATTCCTCATCGATGCAGCTTAACAGGCCGATGAACTCAATACCTGTACCACACAAATAAATATGCAATGATCAATAACATAATAAATAACTCATACCATTGTAACCAGACTAGTTATACCAGGTCACCATAATAGTTAACTATAAATTAGGTAGGCAGCACCAAAAGGATCTTCTCCTGAACTACTTTCTTTGGCCCTCTCCTTATTTCTGCAACTGAAAACACACACGATTTCTCACTTTTTCTGATGAAAATCCATTGACTAGTTCTCTCTCCACAGACGCTACCCGACCTGCCAGTGTTTGCAACATGTTCTGTTTCTATTACTTTGTTGTCCTTGGGTTTATCTGTAGAACGGTGACCGCCAGGTTCAAGAACAGCAGCCCCCAGCCTCCTGAACACAACACAACATTAACCTTGCATCCAAAACACTGTGATCTTCCTGGCTCTGCATCGTTGGTTGCATAACAGGCTTCAGTTTTGCACTATAATGTTTGCCTAGTATTATGGTTATACGTTTATTATATTGTGCATGATTATATATTTATCTGTGTGCTTTCGCCTCAATGGGCAGCTAGTAAGAATTTCACTGTTTAGTTTAGAGATACAGCGTGGAAACAGGCCCTTCGGACCACCGAGTCCGCGCTGACCAGCGATCCCCGCACACGAACACTATCCCACACACACACGAGGGACAATTTACAATCTTTACTGAGCCAGTTAACCTACAAACTTGTACGTATTTCGGAGTAGGGGGGGGGGGGGGGGAATCCGGAGCATCCGGAGGAAACCCACGTGGTCACAGTGAGAAAGTACAAACTCCGTACAGACCTGTAGTCAAGATCGGACCCGGGTCTCGGGCGCTGTAAGGCAGCAACTCTACCGCTGTGCCACCCTTTTGTAGGCACGTGTCACAATTAAACAGTTCTTACTGCTCAAAATTCTGAAGAAGGGTTTCGGCCGGAAATGTTGCCTATTTCCTTCGCTCCATAGATGCTGCCGCACCCGCTGAGTTTCTCCAGCATTTTTGTCTACCTTACTGCTGACTCCCTGTTCCTCCCCTTGCCTCAAAATGGGACCTCTTGCATATGGACTGTGGGCTGTTTCAACCGGGAGAATTGTGCTTATGCTGGGGTCTTGCTGAGCTGCATCAAACAAATGTATTTCACTGTAGCTGGTGAACATGACAGTAAGCAAGCCATTGGACCACTGACCCCAATGGTCAACCCTCCTCCTTCACTCTCCCTGACACCTCACCTTCCCCAATACAATACAATACAATACAATTCAATTTATTGTCATTTGGACCCCGTGAGGTCCAAACGAAATGCCGTTTCTGCAGCCATACATTACAACAAATAGACCCAAGACACAACATATTTTACATAAACATCCATCACATTGCTGTGATGGAAGGCCAAAAAAACTTCTCTCTCCACTGCACTCTCCCCCCCATGTCAGAGTCAAAGTCAAAGCCCCCGGCGGGCGATGGCGAATTGTCCCGTGGCCATTAAACCACGCCGGGTAATGCAAGTTCGCGCACCGGGTCTTGGTGTTAGAGCCCCAGGCGTGCGCTCGCAGCCCGCGGCCATTCCAAGCCGCGCGGGGCGGTGATGTAGGCCCCGCTCCAGGAGCTCTTCAACCCCGCAACTCGGGCGGGAGAAGTCGCCGCTGCGGAAGCCCCGAAAAGCGGTCTCCCACCAGGGACCCGCGGGCTCCCGGTGCCGTCCGCCAAACCCGCAGTTGCAGCCACCGAACCTCCGGAGGTCGGGCCGCAGCAGCGTCCACCACAGCTCCACCCGCTCTGGACTCGGCCAGCCCCGCGACGGTGAGGTGAGTAGTCGGCACCACAGCTCCCGGTCTTCCTGTTGGAGGCCGCTCCTCGTTGCAGCCCCAACGACAACGGAGACCCGACAAAGAAAAGGTCGGGTCTCCCGTGCAGGGAGAGATTTAAAAGTTACCCCCTCCCCTCCACACCACCCCCACCCCCCCACACACATACCCCAACAAAAATAACAAAAACTACATTAAAACATAGACATAAAATAATAAAAACGCAGACGGACTGCAGAGGCCGCTGCTGGCGAGAGCCGCGCCGCCTACCGGGAAAATCGTGTGCGGAAAAACAGTGTACTTCCCCAGCCCACTGTGGGAGGGGAAGTACTGAACAAGTACTCGTTCAGGTCCACATTCCCTACCCAGTCGCCCCCATGGACATACATAACCATTCCTCCAGCTGTTCGCCATCCTGCCCGAAGCCTCTTCATGAGACTCAAAGATGCACTGAGATGTGACCTGCCTCAGAATAACTCAGGTCAAAGTGCAGGGGTAACTCAGCGGGTGAGGCAGCATCTATGGAGCGAAGGAATGGGTGACGTTTCGGGTCGAGACCCTTCTTCAGACTGAAGAAGGGTTTCGACCTGAAACGTCACCTATTCCTTCGCTCCATAGATGCTGCCTCACCGGCTGAGTTTCTCCAGCATTTTTGTCTACCTCCGTAGTTCCTTTCTACTCAAAAGTGTGACAGTTAGGCGTAGAGAAACAGCAAGGGAACAGACCCTTCGGCCCACTGAGTCCATTATGGGGAGGAAGATGGAGAATGGGGTTGAGAGGATAAGATAGATCAGCCATGATTGAATGGTGGAGTAGAATTGATGGGCCGAATGGCCTATTTCTGCTCCTATAACTTATACATTTATGAATCTCATACAATCACATGGAGGACGTGTTAACTCCACACAGACAGCACCCGGGGGGGGGGGGGGGTCAAGATTGAACCTGGGTCTCTAGAGCTGTGAGGCAGCAGCTCTACCCGCTGCGCCACCATGCCGCCCATCTCTTCGGGACCATGAAGGGACGGGAGCCAAGGTCTAGCGGCGGTTGCAGCAGTTACTGAGGGGCAGCTGGTGAATTGCGCACACCTGCGACTAGCAATGCGTTGCATGCACGGTTCGGGACATGCAGATCCGCAGCGCGGGCTCTACCTCTCTGTGACAGTGCTGGGCAGAGACTGTAGACCGGGGGCTCACACTTTCACTGCGGGGACAGAGTCCAGGTGACCCTGAGCTGGGAATCTACAACAAGAGAGAGAGAGAGAGAGAGAGAAGAGAGAGCAGACAGCACTCAGCTCCAAGTCCGGGCAGACCAGAATTTGGCTCCATTCTCATTCCAGTTTTAGACATTAGAGATACAGCGTGGAAACAGGCCCCTCAGCCCACTGAGTCTGTGTCAACCAGCGATCACTATCCTACACACAAGGGACAATTTACAATTTAAGCCAGAGAGAATTAGACTCATTGCTGATTGGGTTATCACAGGCTCGATGGGCCAAACAGTCCCACAGCTGAATTGGGAGACTAAAGAGTTATGCTCACACTCACCTCAACTCTAGCCTTGTCCTGGACACTCGATTCATCTTTGCCACCGAGGAACATCCTTTCCAAATTAATGGCGGCCTCCCTGATATCACGTATCTGAGGGCAATTGACACCCGGACAGGATGGAAGAACAGGAGAGGAAAGGAGGAGAGGTAAAGCACAACAGTAACAGAGAAGAGGGCTGCAGCCGCAGATCGGTGAAATCAAAGCAGAAGATTTATTCTCACAAGCTTATGTGTGTACGCCTGATGCTAAAAGCTGCTCACTATACTCCTGCGTTTGTTGTACTAAAGGAACCTGGTTAACACCAGTTAACAATGCCCCTAAACTGACCACAACTGAAGCAGAGCGATGTGGTAGAAGACTGAAGTGAGATGCATTGCCTGAGTGGACAGAATCACAGGAATCAACAAGGGACCTGCAGAGATACTGGAAGGGGGGGCGTTTGACAAGGACGGACGGGCGAGAAGCTAGAACATGTACAATGGCTGAATGGTCACCTGGGCTGTGGGGCTTCACAGGGAGGGGCGGTACTGAGGGAGAGCTGCACTGTGGGAGGGACAGTACTAAGGGGGGGCGCACAGCCATCATGTATCTTTCAATCGAGTGCCTGAGCTAAAGGGGGAGGCTGGGCAAGCTTGGCCTAGGAAAGCAGGAGGCTGTGGGGGTGATGTTAGAGAATCGTGTATAAAATCATGGGGGAAATAGATAAGGTGAATACATAAAGATGTGGGGGAAACGAGAACTAGGGGGCAGAGGAGAAGGGAATGATTTGATAGGAACCTGAAGGTATCACACAGACGGATGTGGGGTAAATGGAATGAAGTGCCAAAGGAAGTGGTCGAGACAGGCACAGTAACAACATGTAAAAGATAGGTACATGGATAGGAAAGGTATAGAGATATGTGCTAGGAGTGGGTGAATGGGACTGGCTTTTTGGTGGGCATGGATGGGGCATTTTGGTGGGCATGGATGAGTTGGACCGAAGGGCCTGTTTGTGTGCTGGGTGTGCTGGGTGACTCTCTAACCAAACTCACCGAGTCCTGAGCTGTATTGTACTGAGCTCTCTCTGCCACCTTTCATACTTTACTGCCCAAGATTCCCTTTGGAGGGACACGACAGGTGCTAGAGAACTACTGGAGTCCCTCTCTCATGGATGTGAAGATACTTCCCTTGCCTGTATCCGGGGAGTGTGTGATGTTAGTCTATTGAGGGAGTGCAGCGTAGGTTCACAAGGTTAATTCCCGGGATGGCGGGACTGTCATATGTTGATAGAATGGAGTATACAACGGCTTGTATACTCTGGAATTTAGAAGGATGAGAGGAGATCTTATTGATTATTAAGATTATTAAGGGTTTGGACAAGCTAGAGGCAGGAAACATGTTCCTGATTTTGGGGGAGTCCAGAACCAGTGGCTACAGTTTAAGAATAAGGGGTAAGCCATTTAGAATGGAGATGAGGAAAAACCTTTTTCACACAGCGAGTTGTGAATCTGCGGAATTCTCTGCCTCAGAGGCCAATTCTCTAGATGCTTTCAAGAGAGAGTTAGATAGAGCTCTTAAAGATAGCGGAGTCAAGGGATATGGGGAGAAGGCAGGAACGGGGTAATGATTGTGGATGATCACAGTGAATGGCGGTGCTGGCTCGAAGGGCTGAATGGCCTACTCCTGCACCTATTGTCTATTGTCTATCGAGCGTACCGGGCTCGACCTGTACCTGTGTTGGAAGGTGGAGCAGGTGAGGCACAGCTGGAGACATGGAGAGAGCAGAGCCATGGGTGGAAGAGGCAGCACCAGCGACCGCATGGGATGAGGTGGAGTCCGGCAGACCCGACTGTTAGCGAGAGGTGCGATGGAATGTGTGGGAGGCAACCGAGAAAACAAGAGCAGAGATGGATGAAAGCCACGTTGACGGAACGGCGCAGAAAGCCGGTCAGGGTTAGCGGAGCACACGGAGACGCAGATGCTGGAATCTGGAGTAAAACACAAAGTGCTGGAGGAACTCCGCAGCTCGGGCAGCATCCCTGGAGGGAATGGGCAGGCGACCTTGTGTCAGGTCATTGTGACGGTGTTTGTCTGTGGGGTTGTCGTCATGGGGCAGAGATGGATGGGGAAGTGTCTGAGAGCTGGCGCCTGGCCTCAGCCCACCAGACGACAATGGCTCCCCATCCTCAGCGGGTTTTGTCGTCACTGTTGGGGTTGGTGCGGAGGGAGCGGGGGGCTGTGCGTTCACAGGGGGTGAGTGAAGTGGACATGGTCAATGACCCTGGGGCAGGCAGGCAGGCAGGAGGTCAAACGGGGACCGGTCACCAACAGGAGTCGGTGTGTTGGAGATCGGTGGGAGTGGGCCTGAAGAAGGGTCCCGACCCGAAACATCATCTGACAACCTCCCTCCACAGATGCTGCCTGACCCGCTGAGCTCCTCCAGCGCTTTGTTATTGGCTAAATCGGGATTTGAGCCTCCTAAACGCTGATGGCCACTGTACAGGGACCAGGGGGGGGGGGGGGGGGTTGAATCCACTTCAAGTCACTGAGTCATGGCGTCAACCCGGCAGAGAGGCGCGGAGTGGACACAGACTCTAACCCCCGGGCTCCAATCTGCAGTGGGGGAAGAGGAGAGGCTATGGTGACCCCGTGTGTCTGGTGAAGGCCCCTGGGCCTGAGGGGAAGGCAGTGAGCTCCGTCCCGGAGAGAGAGGGAGACCACGGGATGGGGAACGGGACAGGGATGGGAACGCACACCCGGAAAGCTGAACCAGGAAGCTGGGAATGTTCTGGTCATTGTACAACAGGGGTCCAAGGAGGGGATGAGATATCAGTGCCCATGGGGGTGAGAGGTCATTCCCCAGTGGGGGTGGGTGGGGGTCAAAGGTCATTGCCCAGAGTGGGGTTGAGAGGTCAGTGCCCAGTGAAGAGAGGGTGAGAGGTCAGTGCCCAGTGAAGGGGGGGGGGGGGGGTGAGAGGTCACTCCTCAACGGGGTGAAGGGTTGAGGGGGAGATGGTGAGGACCACCAACAACACCATCATCGGTTAGGTCACAAAGATCCTGGAGGGAGGAGGGTGGGGAGCAGCGAGGTAACCCAACCCCCTTCACGTTGCCATGGTACCAGAGCTCAGCACTGACCCCCCCCCGGCTGGTTGGATCCCAATGGCATCTTATGATAACCCTGCAAGGGGTGGCCTGCAGAGACTGATCAGGTTCACCGTCCCCTCACCTTCCCACCGCCCCCAGTGACCTCCACAATCCTCTGCTCCCCATGGGAAACAAGTACAAACCCAACCCTGTGCCCCTTCCGCCAGCTGCTCACCTTCTGGAGGACAAGTGAGGGCGGGCAGCAGATCCCCAGAGGATAAGCCATGGACGCCCTGACACCGGAGAAGGCTGGACACACCCAGCGGGTCAGGCAGCATCCGCGGAGAGACAAGATTACCGGTCGGAGAGTCCTTCCCCCTGCAGACGCTGCCTGGCCCGTTGATCATTCCCAGTGGGATTTTCTGCTTTTACTCTAGGCCTCCAGCGGCTTGCAATGTCTTTGACTTTTGACCCCATATACAGAGCTTAGCCCAGAAACACAGCCCCACCCAGAGACGTGACATCGACAAGGAACCTCACTTGGGCAGTGGTCGGGTCAGAAGTGGCCCTTCAGCCCACGTAGGCTGTGCTGTCCCATAAGATCGGACCACTCAGTGGACCATGCTCGGTGGGCTCTGTGACCTGTACCACCCTCTGTCTTTGGTCGGCAGGGTGGGCATCGTGCTACCTCGTTGAGGGAGCGTGCGTTCCCGTCAGTAATGCGTTCCCGCTCGGCAGCAGAGTGAATGATGCACGGCCGCACACATTACGCACCTGTTGTCTCAGCGTCCTGGCCCCAAAGAGTGCGGTCAGGTGCGCTCCTCTCTCCTTAATGCTCTTCCTGCTAAAGGGAACGTCGCCTTGCGCGAGAGACAGAGCCTTCCTCTACCGTGAGGAATGCAGGAGAGGAAAGCAAGAGAAGATTAAGACAAAGGCCAAGCAAGAGGTGGTGTGGCGGGCGGGAGGGAGGGTGCGAGAGAGCAGGTTAGTGTAGATGGAGATGAGGGGGGGTCGAGGTTATTCCCTGGTTCCACCACTGGGAGAGTAAGACCAACACAAAGTCCAAGGGACAACTGTGTGATGGGGATTAACCTCCAACTGTTGGGGAATGGACGGTAAATTGCAAGAGGAAACCCTCATTGTAGAAGGACGAGGCCACTTGGTCCCTCAGACTGGCTTCACCACTGAGATCGATCGTGGCCAATCCATTGCATCTCCAGATGTCCACCTTCCTCCCTGATACCATGTCCTGATCCAATAAAAATCAGCCTCCAATTTCCGTCTGGGCTGAAAGTCCATGAGTGCAATTAGAGTCTCCGCTGCTCCCAGGGTAACAGGGACCTCCAGATATCTCCTCCAGTTTAGTTTAGTTTAGGGATACAGCATGGACACACATGCCCTTCAGCATTAGAGTCCACACCAGCCATCGGTCCCCCATTCACACCAGCTCCCTGTTATCCCACTTTCACATCCAGTCCCCCCCGACACGATAGCGTTCAAGGGTGCAATCTCACTACATGTAAGTGTGCAATCTCATCACACACAAGCATGTAATCTCACTAACACACAAGTGTGCCATCTCACTTCACGCAAGCGTGCAAATCCACCACATACCAGTGTGCAATCTCACCACACACAAGCGTGCAATCTTGTCACATGCCAGCGAGCAATCTGACCACATGCCAGCGTGCAATCTCGCTAACACACAAGCATACAATCTGACCACATGCAAATGTGCAATCTCATTGCACGCCAGGTCAGCGCGGCAGCCCGACTAAACACACGCAACAACCCTAAACAGTAGCCGTAGCTGCAGGATGGAACCATGCAACAGTGGCAACTATGGAGCATCTCCTGTGCATTGCATCCGCTCGTTCCTGCAGCTACAGGTCCGAGAGCGATTCCGTCAACATCTCCGGTCCAAACCCTCAGCTCCCTGGACAGACGGGACAAGTGGCAGGGATCAGGCCCACAGCAGAGAGAGTGATGGGGAGAATTTGCTCAAAACCACGGGAGATTCCGATGGGGTAAGTAAAGGAGAGAATGTTTGTGGTAATCAGAGGGCAAAGCTTGAAGACTGTGCACAGGAGAAGCAGAGGGGAGACGCAGCTATGTTGTAAGTCACAGTTCCTGTAATCAGGAGGGGCAGTGCAAGCAGATTCAACGGGGACTTTTGGAAGAGCAAAGGATAAATATATGAAGGAAGAAGAGAATTACAGGACTCCAGGCAAAACCAGGGAAGTAGAGGGGAGCGGAGAGCTCTCAGAGATGGTCAATGAAATACACAGCGTTGGAAGAGATCAGGGTGATTGATCAGAGCATGCAAATGAACAGAAATTAGTAATAATGGTGCAGGGCAGGAGGGAAACGGGGATAGAGGAATGCAAAGATGAGGCAGAGGGAGTGAGAGAGAGTGGAAGGAGTGTAGAGAGAGGGGAGGGGTTGCAGAGAGAGGAAGGGAAAGGGTAGGTGTGTAGATGGAGCAAGAAAGGGGAGTGAGAGTGGAAATGTGCAGGGAGAGGGAAAGGAGAGTTAGAGTGGGGACGTGCAGGAAGAGGTAGTGGGAACGTGCAGGAAGGGGAGAGTGGGAATGTGCAGGGAGAGGGAGGGGAGAGAGGGAGAGAGACACTGCACACAAGCATCTCAGGGCAGCAGTAAGTCACCTGTTCGAGCTTCTCCTCGAGGCGCTGGAGCCGCTGCAGGACGCCCGACAGTGCAAGGGCGTTGTGGGGGATCACGGGCACGTGCTTGCCCGCCCCTGCCTGCCGCTCGGCCTCCTTCACGAACTTGGCGTCCCTGATCACCTGCTCGGCACTGGCCGCGAGATCAGACTACCAGACAAAACAGCAGGGTCAGCCCGTGACCAATAACCCGGCCCTTCACCACAACTGTGGAGAGGCTGCAGTGGGAGCAGCTAGGCCCAAGGCCCACCAGTGGGAGCAGCTAGGCCCAAGGCCCACCAAGTCCACCCCAACCATCAATCGCCCATTCACACCACTTTTACACCCACTTCCTACACACTAAGAGCAATATATCAAAGCCAACTAACCTACAAACTCGCACGTCCTTGGGATGTGGGAGGAAACCAGAGCACCCGGAGAAAACCCACGCAGACACAGGGAAAACGTACAAACTCTCAGACAGCACTCGTAGTCAGGATCGAACATGGGTCTCTGATGCTGTGAGGCAGCGACTTTACCACTGCGCCAACGTGCTGCCCCTGGAGACAGGCCATTTGGCCCTACCAGTCCATCCTGGGTCTTGTGCCCACTAGAACACGGGCAGCGCAGCGGTAGAGTTGCTGCCTTACAGCGCCGGAGACCTGGGTTCGATCCCGACTACAGGTGCTGTCTGTACGGAATTTGTACGTTCTCCCCGTGACTGTGTGGGTTTTCTCCGAGATGTACGGTTTCCCTCCACACCCCAAAGACGTACAGGTTTGTAGGTAAATTGGCTTGGTATAATTGTAAATTGTCCCTAGTGTGTGTAGGATGGCGTGGATTGTGTGGGGATTGCTGGCTTGTGGCACTGCTTGGTCGGCCAAAGGGCCTGGTTTTGCATTGTATCTCTAAACTAAACCTAAAAAAATTCTCTCTGTGGAAGGAAAGTGGGGGATGATCTAATAACAGGAGAGGGCTAAACTAAGTGAAAATGTTCATTCTCATTGTGGCCGCTACCATCGGGGAGAGGGTCCAGGAGCCTGAAAACCATGACCACCAGCCACAACAACAGCTTCTTCCCAGCAACCACCAGGCTTTTGAACACTGCACAACACTAACCTCAGCAACTGTGATCATATATGGACTGTGTCTTTAGTTGCAGCACAGACATTGATTTTGCACAAGTGGGCACAAGACCCAAGAGCATTGATTTTGCACTATTATTGTCACCTAGGATTACTGATTATTAATATATGTTTTTGATTATTATACATTATCTGTGTGTTATTGCTTTTGTGAGCCTGTAAGGTGCAATAAGTAATATTTTCATTACTTATGACAATTTCATGACAATTAAATACTCTTGACTTGGCAGAAATGGCAATAGACCAAGCGTTGGTAAGCAGGATTAGGAGAGATGGGTTGTTGTTGGTCAGTATTGATATGGCGGGGGGCCGAAGGGCCTGTTGCTGTGCTATCACTCCGTAACACTCTGGGCAGTCTACATCAGAACAACCCAGCCCTTCTTAACGTGAAGCATTGCCTAACTGAATCTCTGCTTTGGAAGGTGTCCCACTTTTTCTATTTTAATTCATTATATGCTGTTTGGTCTTATTTAGTTTTTAGAGATACAGCATGGAAACAGCCTTTCGGCCCACTGAGTCCACGCCGACCTTCGATCACCCGTTCACACTAGTTCTATGTTATCTCACTTCCTCATCCACTCCCGACACACTAGGGGCAATGGCGGAGGTGAATGAACCTGCATACCTGAATCTCTGGCACAGTGAGGCAGCAGCTCGACCAACTGTGCTGCCTGTTTTCCGCTACATTTCTTTCCTAACCAACAACCCTCAGTGAATGTTCCTACAGACTGACTGGGAGCTATGATGGTCGTGCCAAGCCAGCACTGGCTTGTTGCCGTTTGACCCAGTGGACCCGTGGGCATCTGCTCACTCCCCATCCCCACGAACAATGTCACAGCCCGGTGGCGATCGATCTTCATACCTGCCGGCTTGTCTGTGTGCGGTGATCAGATCCTGCCTGATCCCCCCGGGAGGTGAGGAAGCGGGCGTTCACACTGCACCCGGCCGGGACGGGTAACGCGGGTCGCGGTGCACTGGTGGGCGCTGTTACCTTGCAGGGCACACAGGAGAAGAGAAAAAGAGAGGGAAGGAAAGGGAAAAGAGCGAGAGGGAGAGAGAGAGTTGGTGACTTCCATCGCCAGGAACACAAAGATGTCAGCAGCGAGAAACAGAGAGGACAAAGGTGACTCGGGCTGAAGGCTGCCTCGAGAACAACACAGTATAACTGAGCTTTAAAGAGGCAAGCAGCATCAGTGGGGTGACAGGGAATGTCAAATCTTCAGGGCCAGTCCCTGCATTAGTAATGTGTGAATCAGGCATCATTTGTGCACAATTCACCCACAATGCGGGCACCTTGAATGCAAAATGTACATACACTGTGTACACGATTCACGCACAATTCACTCAATGTACACACAATCCAAACAATCTTGCACAATGTTGCATGATTCGCACGTGATTCACGCACGATTCACGTTTCTGTGTGTTGTCTGAGTCCGTGTGTCTGTGATGCTGTTGCAAACAAGATTTGCACTGTACCACTGTGTCTCACCGTACATGTACACAAGACAATAAACCCCTGCTCCACGCTGACCATCCCCCCCCTCCCATCCGCCACAGATGCTGCTTGACAAACTGAGTTCCTGCACAAGTCTATTTTTTGCTCCAAATTCCAGTGTCTGCAGCCTCTCATTTCTATGAAGCTTCAGGGTGAATGGAAATCTTTAACGGAGGCTGAAGACACAACCAACGCAACACTCCCATTTGTATCCACCACCTGCACTCTGCTCCCTCACATCACCCAGCACTCACCTCACCTACCCGAGACTCTCTCATTCCTCCCTTCAAGACCCAGCACAGCCGTACTCCCCCAGCCCCTCCCTGCCCAAGACTACAAGATACTGTTGGAGTTGTGAATGCAGCCCAGCCCGTCATACAAACCAACCACCCTCCATTGACTCCATCTACACTTCACGCTGCCTCAGCAGGGCCACCAACATAGTCAAGGACCCATTCCCTCTTCTCCCCTCTCCCTTCAAGCAGACGATACAAAAGGTTGAAAGCGTGTCCCATCTGAACAGTGAGAGAGGCAACACACCTAAACGCCCACCAACGGAGGAGCGAAACCTCGTCAAAGTCGTTCTACAGTGAGGGTTTCCTCTTGCAACTTACGGCCCATCACAAGCTGTTGGAGGGACTCAGCAGGCCAGACAGCATATCAGGAGGGAATGGGAAAGCAGCGTTTTGGCTCGGGAACCCCTCTTCGAACTGAAGGGTCCTAACCCAAACCTTCATCTGTCCAATCCCTCCACAGATGCCGCCTGACCCACTGAGTTCTGTTTCCCCAGCACTTTGTATTGTGCTCAAGATTCATCAGCAGGTCCTTGTGCCCCAGTGGACTTTACCTGGCCACTGTCAGTAAAAATGACCAGATCTCCAAATGTTTGCAGAATGACGCAGACTTGACATTCAACATTGAACTGCTCTGATATGATTCTCGTCACTGCAAATATACACTACATGTCTATCTAAAGGCATTGTATCATTTGTGCCTCCACCACCACCCTCGGCACAGCATTCCAGCTACCCACCACCCACTGTGTGAAGGTCCTGCCCCACGCATCTCCTTTACACTTTGCCCCTTTGGCCTTGGGGCTGTGCCTTTCGATCTTTGACATTTCCACCCTAGGATGGAAACCTCGGAGACAGGCAGAGGATCAAACAATCAGCAAAGTAAATCCTGTCACTTTACCTCTTCCTCCCATTCCCACACTGACCTTTCTGTCCTGGGCCTCCTCCACTGTCAGAGTGAAGCCACACGCAAATTGTAGGAACAGCACCTCATATTTTGTTCGGGCAGCTTACAACCCAGCGGTATTGAATATGATTTCTCTAACTTCAAGTAACCCTTGCATTCCCTCTCCCTCCATCCCTCCCCCACCCTAGTCGTCCAACTGGTTTCACTGTTGTCCTGCTGAGTTTCACCGTTGCACTTGTTAATTTCACTCGTTATCACCTACTCCACAGCCAACAATGGACCATTGTGGGCTCCAACTTTCCTTGATCATCATTGCTGGTTTTGTTTTGTCCTTTTGCATACCTTTCTTTCATTTGTTCTTTGTACCTCTTCATATCTCTAGTTTCCACCTCCCCTTACTCTCAGTCTGATAAAGGGTCTTGACCCCGAAATGTCACCTGGTCCTTTTCTCCAAAGATGCTGCCTGACCCTCTGAGTCACTCCCGCATTTTGTGCCTATCCTTAAACATTCTGGACCCACTGATTATCCATAGAAACATAGAAACATAGAAAATAGGTGCAGGAGGCCATTCGGCCCTTCGAGCCAGCACCGCCATCCATTGTGATCATGGCTGATCGTCCCCTATCAATAACCCGTGCCTGCCTTCTCCCCATATCCCTTATCTCCCCATATCCAGTGGAACCTCAAACACAGTGGTGTTAGTGAACAGCTGATAGAAACATAGAAAATAGGTGCAGGAGCAGGCCATTCGGCCCTTTGAGCCAGCACCATCATTCAATATGATCATGACTGATCATCCAAAATCTGTTGCACCGTTCCTGCTTTCTCCCCATATCCCTTGATTCTATTACCATAAGAGCTATAACTAACTCTCTCTTGAATACATCCAGTGAATTAGCCTCCACTGCTTTCTATGGTAGAGAATTCCAAAGATTCACAACTCTCTGGGTGAAAAGGTTTTTCCTCATCTCAGTCCCAAATGGCCTACCCCTTATTCTTAAACTGTGACGGCTGGTTCTGGACTCCCCCAACATGGGGAGCGTTTTTCCTGCTCAGGCCCTTAAGATGATATTATGACACATCAGCAAAGGACAAAGGACATTTATTTTCACATACACCAATTGGAGCAGTGACATTTGAGTTACCATGCATGCACAAGACACAACCGTCAGACAATGGAACCCAAACCAGTGCCTGGCCCTCCCCACTCACTGGGAGCGAGGCAGTGGTGGCAGGGTGGGCTGCAGGGAGGGTCTCCCTATGGCCACGTCTCACCTGCCTCTGCAGCGAGGTTCCCGGTGCGTTCTCCTCGAACTTCGCCAGCAGCTGGCTGGCCATCGACTTCACCTTGTTGTGGTTCGTGCAGACGCTCGCCTCCTTCCCCTCGCCCCTGGAGTTCAGCACCTGGGTGGGGAAACAGAACGGACAGTCAGAGCTAGAGGCAGCTCAGCTAGTCACTCACTCAAGGCAGCATACTGCGGGCGGCTCGGTGGCACAGCGGTAGAGCTGCTGCCTTAAAGCCCTGTCCCACTGTACGAGTTCATTCAAAGAGTTCTCCCGAGTTTGCCCCGATTCGAACTCGGAGATTTACGGTAATGGCCACTCGTCGGTACTCGGGGCTCTCGTGGACATTTTTCAAAATCTTCACGAGTCTTCCCGAGCTTACCTGCCATTAGCGAGTCTTCCCGAGTACCTGCCGTTAGCGTTACGAGCCGCTAAGAGACGTCCCCGAGCTTCGACGTACCCGCTATGTTCATTCTCTGTGCTTACCACGAGTTTGATTTTTTTTAAAACTCGGGAGACCTCTTGAATGAACTCGCATCGTGGGACAGGGCCATTACAGCGCCAGAGACCCAGGTTCCATCCTGACTACGGGTGCTGCCTGTATGTAGTGTGTACACGTTCTCCCTGTGAACACGTGGGTTTTCTCTGGGTGCTCCGGTTTCCTCCCACATTCCAAAGACATACAGGTGTGTAGGTTAATTCGCTTCTGTAAATTGTCCCTAGTGTGTAGGATAGAACTAGCGTACGGGATGATCGCTGGTCAGTGAGGACTTGGTGGGCCGAAGGGCCTGTTTCCATGCTGTGTCTCTAAACAAAACTAAACTAAACCTCCACCTCTTCCCCCCTGATCTAACAAAACCGTAAACTGGCCAGGATGGGGGTAGAAACAGCAGGCAAAATTAGAGTGGAAATTCCTACACTTCCACATCAACTTCAGACTAGCAGCAACTGTCATTAAAATATAATCTTTGGAATTTATAGTATTACAGCCCATTTTACACCCAATTCTACAGTCCTTTGAATCTGATGGTGTCCTAGAATGGATTTGGTGTTGGTTTACCATTGTCACCGAGATAAGTGAAAGACTTTGTTTTGCCCACTGACCAGTCAAATGATACAATATATGAGTACAATCAAGCTATACTCAAGTAGAACAAGACACAAAGTACTGGGTAACTCAGCAGGTCAGGCAGTACCAAGAGGTAGTGCAAAAGAGAAAAAATACCAGAGTGCTGAATATGGTGTTACAATGTTATAGAGTTAGTTACAGAGAAAGTGCAGATAAAAAAAAGTGCAAGGGAGGCAGTGAGGTAGATTGGAAGATCAGGACGACACCCCTAGCTTGTAGGAGGACCATTCAGCAGTCAGTAAACAAGGGGGAAAGCTGTTCCTGATTGTTCCTGAATCAGATGGTACATGCTTTCACACTTTTGTCTCCCCTCATGACGGGAGAGGAGAGAAGAGGGAATGAGCGGGGTGAGAGTGGTCACTCCTTGCTTCCCGTTATCCGGAGTCCATTGCCCACCTCCGCTCCCATCCCGGGAAGATCACCGGCGGGGTTCCCCGACTTCCACCAGAGCCGGGACTTGTCCAGGAAGGGGACGACTCCCGCCAGGAAGGCCCCGCCCATCTCCCCACTCACATCCTGCCAGTCCGTGGTGGTCCTCCTCCTCCGCTTGCTTGCCGCGTCCTTTTCTTCACTTTTCTTTTCCTGTTGACAGGAGACAAGGCATCAAAGACCCACCTCCCACTTGGAGCAACCTTCAGCTGTCCAGTTCCTTAGTGTCGATCCAAACAATTCCACGCAATGTGGGAAACATCTTTCCGTACAACTGGGTTACAACCATTCAGGCCATTACTTAGTGATAGCGTTTCATTAAGCAAACGACAAACTAACCCCTCTGCCCAAGTCTCTCCCCTCACCCCTATATCAATCCCAAAACAAACTTCCAGCTTTCTCCCCACTGCCCTATATCAATCCCCAATATAACCCCTCTGTCCAGATCTCTCCCCACAGCCCAATATGCCAACTTGTTCAGCATACACTTTGATGGGCCGTGTGGGGCCAGCACACTGAGCACACCTTGGGTGTCCGCTTCCTGGGCAGCAGGTTGATGACGTTGCAGAGGGAGTTGGATTGCCTGGGTTGGAGCGCACTCACGTCGTTGCTTCCTTCCTTCCTGAGCTTGAAGACAGCTGCTGGCAAAAAAAAACCCCAAACAAACATCATTTTCTCGTCACGCTCAACCCATTGACGTGAATGGCAAAAGAACCAGGAGCCGTGATTTTAATTTATTGTCATGTGTACCGAGGTGCAACAAAACACTTTTGTTGTGCACCACAGCGGAAAGACTACATGATTACAATCGCGCCGTCCACAGTGTACAGGTACACGGTAAAGGAAATAATGTTAAGCGCAAGATAAAGTCCAGTAAAGTCCAATTAAAGATAATCTGAGGGACTCAGTGAGGTCAAGTCAAGAGAGTTTATTGTCAAGGTATTGTAGATGATAGCTCAGGACCACTCGCTAGTTGGTGATGGGGGGGGGGGGGTTCAGTTGCCTGATAACAGCTGGGAAGAAACTGTTCCTGAATCTGGAGGTAAGACAAAAATGCTGGAGAAACTCAGCGGGTGCAGCAGCATCTATGGAGCGAAGGAAATAGGCAACGTTTCGGGTCAAAACCCTTCTTCTGAATCTGGAGGTGTGTGTTTTCATGCTTCTGTACCTCTTGCCTGATGGGAGAGGGGAGAAGAGGGAGAGACCAGGATGGGACGCATCCTTGTTGATGCCACTGGCCTTGCCGAGGCAGTATGAAGTGTAAATGGAGTCAATGGCAGGGAGGTTGGTTTGCGTGATGGTCTGGGCTGCATCCACAATTTGCAAATTTGCAATTTCAGGCGGTCTTGGATGGAGCTGTTCCAAAACCATGCTGTGATGCATCCCGATTACACGCTTTCGACAGCGCATGTGTAGCCTTGCAGATGCATCGGTATCATTTATTGGCTAGCTGGTATATACTCAGGAACCCGCAGCCTGCCAGTACGGTGGGAGCAGCTTCAAGAGTGAATAGTGAAAGGCCCGGATAGAGTAAATGTGGAGAGGATGTTCCACTAATGGGAGAGTCTAGGACCAGAGGACACAGCCTCAAAATTAAAGGACGTTCCTTTAGGAAGGAGATGAGGAGGAATTTCTTTAGCCAGAGGATGGTGAATCTGTGAAATTCATTGCCGCAGAAGGCGTTTTAAGGCAGAAATCGAGAGATTTTTTATTCATGGGTGACAGGGGTTATGGGGAGAAGGCAGGAGAGTGGTGTTAAGAAGGAATGATAGATCAGCCATGATTGAATGGCAGAGTAGACTTGATTCTTCCCCTATCACTTATGAACTTATGAAGAGGAACAAGAGAGCAGTGAGCAGTGTTTGTGGGCCTGTGAGGAGAGCATGCAGGAGGGGAGGTAATGGAGAAATTAGGTGAGGAATGATGAGTCTCCTCTCACCCACGTCTGCTCGTGTAAACCCACAGCCGGCAATGGCTCAGGGTCCAACGTCTTATCACCATGACCTCGCCCCTCCCTGGCTCTCCACCCTCTCCCACACCCACTCGAAACTACTCTTGCTCATACATGATGTACAGAGGGTTCCTGGGATCCAAGTCTATGGGTCTGGTGAGAGTGGCAACGCAAGTTGATAGAGTGTCCAACTTTATCGGGCTTCATTGTTACACCATGTACTAAATGTTGTTCCCTTTATCCGTACACTGTGGACGGCTTGATTGTATTCAAGTATAATCTTTTCTTTGAGTGGAAAGCACGCACACAAAAGCTTTTCACTGTACTTCGGTCGTGGTGACAATAATAAACTAAACTAAACTTCTGACGCTCCAGAGAAAACAATCCAAGTTGGTCCAATCTCTCCCTGCAGTTCATGCCCTCTAGTCCAGTCACAGTGGCAGAGTTGCTGCCCTACAGCGCCAGGGACCCGGGTTAGATCCTGACCACTCTGTACGGAGTTTGCATGTTCTGTTCCCGCTGTGACCGCGTGGGTTTCCTCCAAATGCATCAGTTTCCTCCCACATCCCAAAGAGGTGCAGGTTTGTTGGTTATTTGGCCTCTGTAAATTGTCCCTAGTGTGTAAGATAGAACTAGTGTACGGGACACGGCTGGTCGGCGCGGACTCAGTGGGCCGATGGATCTGTTTCCACGCTGTATCACTAAAACATTCTGGTAAACCACTTCTGCACCCTCTCGGGAAGCCTCCACATCCTTACCGTATTGGGGCGACCAGAATTGCCCACAATCAGCGACTACAATATCTTCTCCACCCAGTTGAGATCAGAGTCTTGCCTGAGGTTAGAGTGTGCCCATTGCAGTCCTGGACCCAACTCAGAGGGCACTAACCGCTGCGCCAAGACCGACACCACAAGGTTCGACGCTCAGACACGCTCCGGCGCGGTTACGCAGCGGTAGAGCTGCTGCCTTACAGCGCTTGGAGTGCCGGAGACCTGGGTTCGATCCTGACTACGGGTGCTGTCTATACGGAGTTTGTACGTTCTCCACATAACCTGCGTGGGTTTTCTCCGAGATCTTCGGTTTCCTCCCACACTCCAAAGACGTACAGGTATGTAGGTTAATTGGCTTGGTATAAATGAAAATTGTCCATGCCGACCAGCGATCCCAGCACACTATCATGGATACATGTTAGTGTGCGGGCATCGCTGGTCGGCTTGGACATGGTGGGCCGAAGGGCCTGTTTCCGCACTGTATCTCTGAACTAAACTAAACAATTACTCACAGGCGTTCCCTCGGAAGTGCTCGTAGAACTTGGAGAGGTACATGACCATGCTGAGCTTGTCCGGCCCCCCAGCAGAGGCCATCTCCTTGCCCGTGGTGACCGGAGAGATTCCAAACTCCTGCTCCGCAATGTCGAAGGCCAGCTGGTTGTTCTTGGCTGCATCCTCTTCATTCAGCAAGTCAAAGTCACTGCGGAGCAAAGGACAAGGGTCACATCAACAGGGTATGGGGCTGACACCATCTCACTCTCAAATACAGCCCACCCCCCCCACCCCCTTTAGTTTAGAGTAGATGTGGAGAGGATGCCTCTACTAGTGGGAGAGTCTAGGACAGGGGTGGGGAACCTGCGGCCTTCTAGGCCATTAAGTGCGGCCTTTTGAATGAATCCAAATTTTGTACAACAAATCCTTTTATTTTTATTAATGTTTTGTTCGTCTTCTACTATTTTTATTTTAATCTTAAAATGAACGTATTTAAAATACCAAAAAGTAAAAAAAGATTCAACAAAATAATCCTATATCTAATTGAAGTTTCTTGGATGCGGCCTTATTAGATTACAGCTAATTTAATGCGGCCTTCCTACACGAAAAGGTTCCCTACCCCTGGTCTAGGACAAGCTATAGCCTCACAATAAAAGGACATACCTTTCGAAAGGAGATGAGAAGGAATTTATTTAGAGGGTGGGAAATCTGTGTCATTCATTGCCACAGGCGGGAGTGGAGGCCAAGTCAATGGATATTTTTAAGGCGGAGTTTGACAGATTATTGATTTGTTAGGGTGTCAGGGGTTATGGGGGGGGAAGGCGGGAAAGATAGATTAGCCATGATTGAATGGTGGAGTAGACTTGATGGGCCGAACGGCCTAATTCTACTCCTATAACTTATGAACATAAATGTATGACTTTGGAGATACAGGTGAGAATAATAATCCTCAACCTAACCCCATCTCACCTCCAGCCCACACTGGGAGAGAGATTATGCCAAAAGTGTAACTAACGTACATGAGTTGTGGGCAAAAGTGGTGAATGATGGCACACAGTGCCAGGCCGCTGTGCCAGGAGCTGGTCAGGTCGCTGATGGTCACGTTCTGGTAGCTCTCCGTCTGTTTCTGACACCAGGTCAGCAAGCGGTTGGGACGTATCTCCGAATCTGCAATGAACATAAGGACATGCACACAGGTGAGTGAGAGAGAGAGAGGAGAGGCTGCAGACTGCAGACAGCTTGATTGTAATCATGTGCTGTCCTTTCGCCAAAGACAGCTGTAGTAACTCAGCGGGTCAGGCAGCATCTCTGGAAGAAAGGAATGGGTGACGTTTCGGGTCGAGACCATTCTTCAGACTGAGAGTCAGGGGAAAAAGCTAAAGGGCCCGTCCCACTTGGCGATTTTTTTCGGCAACTGCCGGCATCATTGACGGACGTATCAGGTCACCAAAAAATTTGCGGCATGATGCGGCATGTTGACGTCTGACGCGCGGTGTTTTTCCAAGTGTCGCAACATTTTCTTTGTTGCCGCTGGATTTCATAATGTTCAAAATCTTTTGGCGAAAAAAATCGCCAAATGGGACAGGCCCTTAGCTTTTCCACGAAACGGATAGCACGCAACAAAAATGCTTTTCATTGTACCTGGTACATGTGATGATAATAAACACAACTGTCCTGGTTCGACTTCCCGATTTGCAACACCTCATTTATCTGAACGAAACTCCATTTGCCCTTCTTCAGCCCTCCTGCCCCGCTGATCAAGATCCCACTATGTTCTTGATAATCCTCTTCATTGTCTACGATACCACTTGTATTAGTGTCATCGGCAGACTTGCTAATCATGCTCTGTACGTTCTCATCCAAACCCTGGACACAGATGTGACTTACCACGGCGAGAGACTTTAATAGACTTTCGAATGGAGTTGACTCTCTCCAGAGGACAGCTCTTCAGATCAGTGGTGATGTAGAGTTGGCGCACCTGGAGGAGGCGAAAGGAAATGTTCGATTAATTCCCTTCGGCCCTAAAACAGACCAGTTAGCAGACTAGTTAGTTAGTCAGTTCTAAAACACAACTCACTGTGTGGAGGGATATAAGAAAAATCTAAGCAAATGGGAGTCACTCAATGGACGGCACGGTGGCACAGCGTCAGAGTTGCTGCCTTACAGCGCCAGAGACCCAGGTTCGATCCTGACTACGGGTGCTGTCTGTACGAATTTTGTACATTCTCCCCATGACTTGCGTATGTTTTCTCCAGATGCTCCGGCTTCCTCCCACGCTCCAAAGACATACAGGTTTTTAGGTTAATATGCTTGGGTAAAATTGTAAATTGTTGCGTGTTGTACAGTGCGAGTGTAGGGGGGTGATCACTGGTCAGCATAGACTCAGTGGGCCGAAGGGCCTGGTTCTGTGCTGTATCTCTAAACTAAACTAAACTCTGCTCAGGAGCATATTCCGTCCGGCATGTACAGTTGAGCCAAAGGACCTGATTCTGTGCTATATAACAACACAACACATTATCCCTTACAGTGGGGAGATTCAATTGCAACTACAAAGGCAACTGGATGGACATTGAGGGAGATTTATGTTTGACAGTGAAGAAAGAACGGAGTATAAAAGTTGGCACATGGTGCTGCAGCTGTACAAGTCGTTGGTGCGACCACACGTGGTGTACTCCGTGCAATTCTGGTTGCCCAGCTATAGGAAGGATGTCATTAAGTTACAAAGGGAGCAGAATAGATTCACCAGCATGTTACCTGGGCTTGTGAACATATGTTACAGCGCAGGAGGCCGAGGGGTAACTTTACCGAGGTGCACGAGACAAAGATTCGCATGGATAAAGTGAACGCTCAGTCTTTTTCCCCAGGGTGAAGGATTCTAAAACTAGAGGGCACAGGCTTAAGGGGAGAGGAGGGAGATTTAAGAGGGACCTCAGGGGCAACTTTTTCCATTATGTTAGTCTGTGTCTGGAATGAAGTCAGAGAAGTGGATATAATTATAACTTTTGAAAGATATTTGGACATATGTATGGATATGTACATATGGATAGGAAGGATTTAGAGCAATATGGGCCAAATGGAGGCAAATGCGACTAGCCTGGAATGCCGACTTGTTGGCATAGACAAGATGGGCCGAAGGGCCTGTTTCTGTGCTGTACAGCTCCGTGACTGTAGCAGGGGATTGATTGGAGACACATTCAAAGAGCTGGCACAGCGTGGACAGTGTGAATATGTTTGCGCCTGTACTAGATCGAGCACTGGAGATGACCCTTCACACTAACGAGGAGAAAGCATTGTTGGCAGCATGGAGGCTGGAAGGTTCAAAAGGCCAGATGACATAGACATAGAAACATAGAAAATAGGTGCACGAGTAGGCCATTCAACCCTTCGAGCCTGCACCGCCATTCAATATGATCATGGCTGATCATCCAACTCAGTATCCTGTACCTGCCTTGTCTCCATACCCCCTGATCCCTTTAGCCACAAGGGCCACATCTAACTCCCTCTTAAATATAGCCAATGAACTGGCCTCAACTACCTTCTGTGGCAGAGAATTCCAGAGATTCACCACTCTCTGTGTGAAAAATGTTTTTCTCATCTCGGTCCTAAAAGACTTCCCCCTTATCCTTAAACTGTGACCCCTTGTTCTGGACTTCCCCAACATCGGGAACAATCTTCCTGCATCTAGCCTGTCCAACCCCTTAAGAATTTTGTATGACAATTCTGCTCCTCTCTGATCGTACCTTCTGGATGTCAATGTGGAGTTGCCCAGCGCTCGAGCGGTATAGACTCACCTGGTGAGACGCAACACAGTTGGAGTTGAGGTTGGGATAGCGTGACGCGGGATCTATCGTGTACTGTTCAAAGTTCTTGCTGATGTTCTCAGTCGTGGTTTGAGGCAACAGTCGGTAAATGCTCTCCCTGGAAACAGAGGCATGGATATTCAGTCACGTTCAATGTTTCTAAAGTTCTCCAGCAAAGAGGGACAGAATTAAAGGTGTTTGATTGTCCATCACTGTCCCAGGACAACTTCAGGTCACGACTCGAGACACAAGAAACTGCAGATGCTGTAGGAACGCAGCGGGTCAAACAACATCTAAAGGAAGGTCCCCGACCCAAAATATCGCCCGTCCATCCATTCCCTCCACAGATGCTGCCTGACCCGCTGAGTTCCTCCAGCACTTTGTTTTTGACTGAAGGCCGGATGTAATCTATCCTGATTTAGTTTAGTTTGGTGATACAGCACAGAAACAGGCTCTTCGGCCCACTAAATCCGCGTCGACCAGCGGTCACCCTGTGCACTAATACTATCCTACACACTAGGGACAATTTACAATCTTTACCGAAGCCAATTACCTACAAACCTGTACGCCTTTGGAGTGTGGGGGGAAACCGGAGCACCCGGAGAAAAGCCACACGGTCATAGGGAGAAGGTACAAACTCCAGAACCCGTAGTCAGGATCGGACCTGGATTTCTGGTGCTGTACGGAAGCAACTCTACCGCTGCGCCACCGTGCCGCCCCTGGTGACGGTTCTCTGTTGTAGTGCAAGAAGCACGCAGACAAACGGTGAGTAGCAAGATAGAGGCAGAGATACAGGCACGGAAATAGACCCTTCAGCCCATCGAGTCCCTACTGACCATCTAGCACCCACCCATTAATCCAACACATTGTTCTCTCCACGTTCCCTTCAGCTCCTCCCAGATTCTATACGCTGGGGGCAGTTTACAGAGGCCAATGAACCTGTCGACATGCACATCTAACACAGTCGGGAACTGGAGCACTGGGGGGTCATGGGGAAGTCACAATCTCCACACAGACAGTCAAGGGATATGGGGAGAAGGCAGGCATGGGTTATTGATAGGGGACGATCAGCCATGATTCAAAGGGCCGAATGGCCTCCTCCTGCACCTATTTTTCTATGACACCACTGTGAAACAGTATAACACCGGAACTGCTCTGGTGGACAAGCTCATTATGAGCATAGAGAGGATGGAGAGAAGGAAGCAACTCCCAGTGGCAGATGGTACAAAGACTGATGAAATATTTCAGCCAAAAGTACAAAGAGAATATAATGCATGATAATCTGGAATTCACTATTTGGAGAACTGTGAGCAGTTTTGGGCCCCATATCCGAGGCGGGATGTGGTGATGTTGGAGAGCGTCCAGAGGAGGTTTACGAGAATGATTTTGGGGATGATTGGGTTAAGATGCGATGAGAATTCGACAGCTCTGGGCCTGTACTTTATAGAGTTTAGAAGCATGAGGGGGGACCTCATTGAAACGTACCGAATAATGAAAGGCCTGGATAGAGTGGATGTGGAGGGGATGTTTCCACTAGCGGGAGTCTCGGGCCAGAGGCCATAGTCTCAGAATAGAAGGACGTTTCTTTAGAAAGGAGAAATTTCTTCAGCCAGAGGGTGGTGAATCTGTGGAAGTCAATGACACACACGGCTGTGGAGGCCAAGTCTTTCGCCATCTTTAGGGCTGAGATTGACAGGTTCCTCATTGCCAGGGGTTGTGGGGAGAAGGCAGGAAAAAGTGGCTGTGACGGGAAATTACATGAGCCACGATTGAATGGCCAAGTCGCCTCGATGAGCCGAATGGCCTCATTCCGCTCCAGTGACGTAGGAAATTATGAACTGAAGAAGAGTAAATCAGGGAAATCATTAGGAAATCGGATCGACACTTGAGGGAAAGTAAGAAACAGGACAATGAACAAAGAGCGGAGAAGTGGGAAACGTTGGAATGCCAGCAGAGACTTAAGGACCAAATAGTCTCTTCCTGTGGGGGGCATGGTGCCGCAGTGGTAGTTGCTGCCATACAGTGCTTGGTGCACAGGAGACCCGGGTTCAATCCCCAATCCTGGTGCTGTCTGTACGGAATTTGTACGTTCTCCCAGTGACCTGTGTGGCTTTTCGTCGAGATCTTTGGAGCCCACGCTCCAAAGTCGTACAGGTATGTAGGTAAATTGGCTTGGTATAAGTGTAAATTGTCCCTTGTGTGTATAGGATGGTGTTAATGTGTGGGGATCGCTAGTCGGAGGGGCCTGTTTCTGTGCTGTACGTATCTCTAAAACTAAAACTGAAAACAAAATTAAAACTGTGCTGCATGGATTCTGAACTAATGCCAATATACACAATGGCATTTGATAGTCTTTCAGATAGGCATCTGGATGTGCAGGTAATGGAGCGATATGGATCTCAAGCAGGTTGATGAGAAGATTGCTTTATCTTGGCATCATGTTCGGCACAGACATTAGTGCGATGTTCTAATGACAGCGGCACGGTGGCGCAGCGGTAGAGTTGCTGCCTTTTACAGCGCCAGCGACCCGGATCAATCCTGACTACAGGTGCTGTCTGTGCGGAGTTTGTACGTTCTCCCCGTCATTTTCTCCGGGTGCGCCAGTTTCATTCCACGCTCCAAAGACCTACGGGTTTGTAGGCTAAAAATCATAAATCATCCCTAGTGTGGAGGATAGAGCTAGGATCGCTGGTCGGCGCGGATTTAGAGGGCCGAAGGGCTCGTTGCCGCGCTGTATTTCTAAATTCAGCTACCAGATTGCACTTCTTTGTTTATCACTTCTCCAGCTGCCCGACGCTTCCGGCCATCCCGGGATCAGGAGAGATCAGGAGAGGCAGCGAGTGTTCCTGTCTCCTCGTTCTCCCCCAGTGAGCCTCTGCCCTGTACAACGCAACAGCGTGTCAGAACACGACCGTGCACCATATAATGCACAGATTGCCACGACCAAAGCTGCTGCTTCAAGTGCCTGAGCGTCACTTGATAAATCTTCCCGTGTTATTGGGAACGAATCCAACGGAAGATGTGGGAATCTTGCTGCAAGAACCTGCGCCAAAAACACATTCTTGTGTTATCGCCGCATCAGACAGACCATGTACAAACATTACACTCAGCGGATTACAAACTCGTTGGCTGGATATCACCCAAAATACACAGCTCACTCCCCCCCGAGCCATGCGGATTACAGTGCTGCCTGTCTGTGCAGGAACACAAACAAGGTGGGTTTAGCCGCCTGCTGCCTCCTAGTCACACATGCAGGAACCACCATCTCGATGTAGATAAACATAGACATAGAAACATAGAAAATAGATGCAGGAGTAGGCCATTCGGCCCTTCGAACCAGCATCGCCATTCAATATGATCATGGCTGATCATCCGAAATCAGTACCCTGTTCCTGCTTTTTCCTCATATCCCCTGATTCCTTTAACCCCAAGAGCTAAATCTAACTCTCTTTTGAAAACACCCAGTGAATTGGCCTCCATTTCCTTCTGTGGCAGAGAATTCCACAGATTCACAACTCTCTGGATGAAAAGGTTTTTCCTCATCTCAGTCCTAATTGGCCTACCTTTTTTTCTTAAACCGTGATCCCTGGTTCTGGAATCCCTCAACATCGGGAACATTTTTCCTACATCTAGCCTGTCCAATCCCTTAAGAATTTTACATGTTTCTATAAGACGCCCTCTCATCCTTCTAAATTGCAGTGAATACAAGCCCAGTCAACCAATTCTTTCATCATGTGTCAGTCCCTCCATCCCGGGAACTAACCTGGTGAACCTACGCTGCACTCCCTCAATAGCAAGAATGTCCTTCCTCAAATTAGGAGACCAAAACTACACTCAATACTCCAGGTGTGGTCTCACCAGGGCCCCCCTGCACAGCACCTTGGTCAGTACGGACAAGGTGGGCTGAAGGGTCTGTTTCATTTCTGAAGAAGGATCTCAACACGAAACGTCACCTATTCCTTTTCTCCAGAGATGTTGTCTGACCCGCTGAGTTGTGTCCATCTTTAGCCTGTATCCTCGCTGTGTGACTCGATGATTCATAAACCCATTCTCAGATCAGGCATAGATACAAAGTGCTGGAGTAACTCAGCGAGTCAGGCAGCATCTGTGGAGAAAAAGGATGGGTGACGCTTCTGGTCGGGACCCTTCTTCACACTTCTCACTGACCTCACGCTCTCTCTCTCTGAATCTCTACGCTCACAATGACCTTGGCCACCGCAGCAGTCCTAAGGTCAGACATCACCCCTCAGGTCATCGATGTGCATTGGAATCAGTGGCCAGCCTGGGATTAAATGTGATCACATTCACTGGGTCACAAAGAGATCTTTCAGCTCCTGCCCTTCCGTGAGATTAGGAGGGACCTACACGGCAGCTCCAGCTGCTTCAGTAACCCCACTCTCCACAACACCCCCCCCCCCCCCAAGGTAGAGCACTCCAAATTTTCACAGATTGACTCGAATGCCCAGGAACAAAGGAGATCACAGTGGAAGACAGTGTCGGCTCCGTCACAGGTACTGACCTCCCCACCATCGGAGGGATCTATAGGCGGCGCTGCCTCAAAAAGGCAGACAATATGATCAAAGCCCGACACCACCCTGGCCACGCTCTCATCTCAACGCTACCATCGGGAAGAAGCTCATCATCACCATCAGGAGGAATCTCGTTATCACCATCAGGAAGAAGGTACAGAGACCATGATGACCACCAGGTTCAAGAAGACCTCAGAAGACCTCACATGGTCCACAAACACCGCCGCGCTGGTCAAGAAGGCACAGCAACGACTGTTCTTCCTGAGGACATTAAAAAAGACTGGTCTGCCCCAACAGCTGCTGACAACGTTCTACCGCTGCACCACAGAGAGCATACTAACGTATGGCATCTCTGTGTGGTATCTCAGCTGCACGGAGGCGGAGAGGAGAGCTCTTCAGCGCGTCGTCAACAGAGCGCAGAGGATCATCGGGACAGAGCTACCAGCCTTGGAGGGCATCTACCACACGCGGTGCCTCAGGAAGGCCCTCAGCATCCATAAGGACTCATCACACCCCTGCCACGGTCTGTTTCAACTACTTCCCTCCGGCAGACGTTACAAGGCCTTCTACGCCCGAACCTCCAGACTCAGGAACAGTTTCATCCCAAGAGCTATAGCGGCTCTGAACCGGCCCTAATGAGTGCCCCCCCACCCACCCCCTTTGGACAGTCTCCCTCAGATGGTCACGTCAATCAATTCAGCTTGTTTATTTATGTATTGTATTTATTTACCTTTCCTGGACATCAGTGGAGCTGCACACTAAATCTCGTTGCACTGACGTGCAATGACAATAAAAGATATATTATTATATTATTATTATTATTATTAAGTTCAAGTTGAACGATCAGCCATGATCACAATGAAGGGCCGAATGGCCTCCTCCTGCACCTATTTTCTATGTTTCTAAGTCCAAGTTCACATTTATTGCCGCATGCACCAATTAAGGTACAGTGGAATTTCATTTAGCATGCAACCACACAATCCAAACAGAGCAGGAACAGAAACAAGGTGGGTTTAGGAACAAGAGCAACCTCTGCTTAGCAACCATCAGGCTCTTGACCACTGCACAACACTAACTTCAGCAACTATGATCTTCTGCGGACTGTGTCTTTAATTGCACTACCGACTGCGGTGTTGCACTATTTTTTGGTTGCTCAGTATTATGGTTATTAATTTACTGCATCATTAATCATTATATTTATCTGTGCCCTCTTGTGTTTACGGGCCGGTGTTTAGCCGCAGCAAGTAAGAAGCCGTCAATGTTCCGTGGCCAGTACGTGTGACAATTAAAATGACACGCTGGGTCACACTTCACAACATTGCTGCTGTGCCAGTGCCTCAGACATCATGGTTTGTGACCTCTCGTCCCAGCTCCCCGTCAGGAGAACCAAACTGATAAAGAAAGCTGTGGACGCAAGGGTTGGCAGGTACTGGAACCATGAGCAAAAAACAAATCGCTGGAGGAACTCCAAGGCTCACCCGCTGAGTTCCTTCAGCGGGTTGTTTTTTTAAATAAAGAAAAGTTACTGAGCCTCCCTCGAGTCAGAGAGCAGTAGTCTTTTTGGGTGTTAAGATCATCTAGGGATTTGGGTTTAAGTGGGGCTGAGGTAAAAGGTCGGGTATCCAGCAAATCTCTCCACGGGTGACAGAAGAGTTGAAAGCAATCAGGATGGCAAAAGACGACATGAAATAGAAATGGCTGGCAAAGTAGTCCTATGGTGTTCTACACATATATTAAGAGTTAAAAAAAATATTTAAAAAATAATATTTAAAAAATAAATCATAAAATATTGGATATATAAATAAATAAAGTATATTAAGAGTTAAAGGGTGGCTTGGGAAATAAATGGTTGCTTTACAGATCAGCATGGCTTTTTTTTTACGACGATGTTCGGGGCGGCACCATGGCGCGGGCACAGCGCCAGAGACCCGGGTTCGATCCTGACTATGGGTGCTGTCTGTACGGAGTTTGTTCGTTCTCCCTGTGACCCGCGTGACATGTGGGTTTATAGGTTTATTATTGGGTTCAGTAAATTGTCCTCAGTGTGTCGGACAGAACTAGTGTACGGGTGATCGCTGGCCGGCGCGGGCGCGGTGGGCCTAAGGACCTGTTTCCACGCTGCATCTCTAAACTGAAGTAAATTGAATGTCCATGGGAGCTAAGGAATGGAGGCGTAGGAGTTGTGATGTTTTCGGTAAGACGTGTATGTGTCTCTGTTCCGACATTCTCCCACCGATCGAAGCAACTCCCTCTGTCAGCAGGAGCCAGCCGCGGCTGGCGATCCCAGGAATCATTCCAATCCTGAGCCCGGGCATCAAGACTTGCTTTGGCTCCGTCACCGTGACAACACAGGATAACAAGAGAACTTCTAATCTATGTTTGGTGAGAGTCTGGACTATTTCTCCCTGGGTTGGTTTTGAACAGACAGACAAGTCCTTCACACAGCTTGTTGTTCCAAACATTCGGTTGCCACCTAGACACCACTTACTCCCTGACGGAGCTCAAGAGGATCAGCAACGGGCCACGTGGAATTTTACTGCGGCCATTCGGCCCCCCCCTGCTCCATACCAGCTACTAGCCCTCTCCACGTCCCGCTTCCCTTTAAACCTCACCAAGTGCGGGTGGGTGTTAGTCTGTGTGTTGTTTTTTGATGGTTTCAGAAGGCACTTTGACCTGTCACACACAGCGGAGCTTCAACTGACCTACTGACGGCGCGGACTCGGTGGGCCGAAGGGCCTGTTTCCACGTTGCATCTCTAAAGTCTAAAGGATAACGCAACGGCTCCTCCACTCACCTCTCGGCCAAAATCTCCAGCGTCGAGACCTTCTCCGCCCACTTCTTGACCATCCAGGCCGTGTCCATGGCAGCCAGGAACCCTCGGGCACACCCAGTCCCCATCGGCCAAAAGGGCTGCAGTTGGTTCAGAGAAGAGGAGATGATTCAGAGATACATTGGCACCCGCAGGGAGCAACCACGATCGCCAACACAGGCTGGGCATGTGCAGAGCACCCATCCTGCTCTAGATAGGTAGGAAGGAGCTACACCAAAGTTGTAGGAGTTTACAACAAAGATAGACACAAAATGCTGGAGTAACCCAGTGAGTCGGGCAGCATCTCCGAGAGAAAAGAAATAGGTGACATTTTGGGTCGAGACCCTTCTTCACACTGAGAGTCCGGGGAAAGGGAAAGGAGAGATATAGACAGCAATAGAGAGAGATATAGAACAAATAAATGAAAGACACATACACCATGAGCGGTTTGATTGTAATCATGTATAGTCTTTCCCTGACTAGATAGCACGCAACAAATAAGCTTTTCACTAGTGGGAGAGTCTAGGACTAGAGGTCATAGCCTCCGAATTAAAGGGCGTTCTTTTTGGAAGGAGATGAGGAGAAATTGCTTCCGTCAGAAGGCTGTGGAGGCCGTCAATGGATATTTTTAAGGTAGAGATAGATAGATTCTTGATTAGTATGGGTATCAGAGGTGATGGGAGAAGGAGGGAGAGATAGATTAGCTATGATTGAATGGTGGAGTAGACTTGATGGACCAAATGACCTAAATCTACTCCTATTCCTTATGCCCATGTGACGATAGCTCGGTACACGTGACAATAAACTAAGACTTGCCTCCAACAGACTGTCGCCGACGAGAGCCACCAGCAGCCGGTGCCCCCAGCGTTCCCGCACCAGCGAGGCATTCTCCGAGGCGTACATGCAGGTGAAGTCGAACATGGCCACGTCCGGCTGGTCGATGTGGTTCACCGCAAAGTCCAGCGCCGGCAGCTGGTAGTTGGTGGCAAAGTCGGCCGCCTCGCGGGCGTAGGACAGCAGGGCCTCCTGGTTCACGTTCTCACCGCACAGGAGCATCTCCGTGTCCACGTAGTCCTGCGGGGACAGGAGGAGCACAGGGGTCAGTCACCCAGAGGAGGGTGTCGTCCCCCCCCCCCCCCCCCCTCTGGCCACAGTCCGGACACCCAGGGGCGGCTCCGGGTTGTCAGTGGGGCAGTAACCAGCTGCCAATTCTGGTGCAGAGGCAGGAGAGTGGGAGTTGACAGGGAAAGATAGATCGGCTATGATCGAATGGCGGAGTTGACTAGATGGCACGAATGGCCTAGATCTGCTCCTAGAACAAGAACTTATGAACTCACACACAGGAAGACCCCATGATGTAGAGTTTTTTTTAAAGAGGGGCAGCACGGTGGTGCAGCAGTAGAGTTGCTGCC
This sequence comes from Amblyraja radiata, assembly GCF_010909765.2. NCBI lineage: Eukaryota > Metazoa > Chordata > Chondrichthyes > Rajiformes > Rajidae > Amblyraja > Amblyraja radiata. Next base: position 13,017,648 of record NC_045975.1, read on the forward strand.
TTACAGCACCAGAGACCCAGGTTCAATCCTGACTACGGGTGCTGTCTGTACGGAGTTTGGACGTACTCCCCATGACTGCGTGGGTTTTCTCCAGGTGCCTCAGTTTCCTCCCCCACTCCAAAGATGTACAGGTTAATTGGCCTCTGTAAATTGCCCCTAGTGTGTACGATAGGTTACCCGTGATCATTGGTTGGCGCGGATTAGATGGGCTGAAAGGCCTGTCTCCACGCTGTATCTCTAAACTAAACTAATCCAATTAAACTGCTCAGTACAGTTTTGGTTGCCCTGCTATAGGTAAAATGCCATTCAGCTGGAAGCTGGAAAGGGTGCAGAGAAGATTTACAAGGATGTTACCAGGACCTGATGGCCGGAGGTATCGGGAGCGGTTGGGCAGGCTGGAACTATTCCTTGGAATGTAGGAGGCTGAAGGGAGACGTTATAGATGTGTTTAAAATTATGACAGGAATAGAGTGAATGCAGTCTTTTTCCCAGGGTTGGAAAATCAAGATCTAGAAGGCATAGATTTTAGACGAGAGGGGAAAGATTTAATGGGAACTTGAGGGACAACTTTTCCACACAGAGGATGGTGGTGGAGACATGGAATGAGCCGTCAGAAGTAGTTGGTGAGGCAAGTACAACAACAACACTTCAAAATACATTTGGACAAGGACATGTATAGGAAAGGTTTAGAGGGACAAGGGTCAAACGTAGGCCAATGGGAATGGCTCAGGGTATCTTGGTTGGCATGGGCAAATTGGGCTGAAAAGGCTGTTTTCTCTAGCCCTCAAGTCCGTCCGGGAAGCATCCTTGTAAATCATCTCTGCAATTGACAGGGTGACCAAAGTGCGGCCTCATTGTACAACTGTCTTGTACAACTGCAGGGCAAGATCCTGCGATGACACAGCATCATCAAGGACCCACACCATCCTGGCCACACACTCATCTCCCCGCTACCTTCAGGTAGAAGGTCCAGGAGCCTGAAGACTGCAACAACCAGGTTCAGGAATAGCTACTTCCCCAATAGCCATCAGGCTATTAAACTTGACTCGGACAAAACTCTGAACATTAATAGCCCATTATCTGTTTATTTGCACTTTATCAGTTTATTTAATCATGTGTGTATATATTTATATAATGGTATATGGACACACTGATCTGTTCTGTAGTCATGCTTACTATGTTCTGCTGTGCTGAAGCAAAGCAAGAATCTCATTGTCCTATCAGGGACACATGACAATAAATTCTCTTGAATCTTGAATTTGGGGACCTCGGATCTTGCTGGGCCTTGACCTCCACTGACCAGAAAGAGGTGCCGATGCCCTCACCCTGCCTCACCTCATGCTTCCTGCTCCACCACCCCATCCACCCTGAAAGACCAGAAAGATGCCCCTCCGCCCCCCCCCCCCCCCGTCACTGGCCTGCCCCACCACCCGCGCCACCCGCCCACCCTGGGAGATGTGGACTCACATTGACAATCACCCCTTTGTCCAGGAGGCTCTGCTTCTTCGCAGTCATCACAAAGTAATGGGTGTTGTCTTTGTAATAAACGATGTTCTCCAGATCGATCCCTGAAACAGCAGCACACAATCCAACATTGCGGGCGCATGGAACGCTCGCACGGACACGGGAACTCTTCTCGCTGGGCCTCTTCCCCCCCATCCTCCACCCCCAGTGTGGCCTGTGTGCATCTTCCAACCCTCACTCCCTTCATCCCTCCCCCTCACAATGGCCCATCACCCCCAGTTTTCCCATCGGCCCGCAGCGCTGCCCCTGGTGGACAGCACCCATCAGATCTTAGAGACCATTCGGAGTTTGCACGTTCTCCTTCGGGTTTTCTCCGGGCGCTCCGGTTTCCTCCCACACGCTAAACACATACAGGTTAGAAGGTTAATTGGCTTTGGTAAAGATTGTAAATTGTCCCTAGTGTGTAGGATAATGCTAGTGTATGGGGATCGCTGGTCGGCACGGTCTCGGTGGGCTGAAGGGCCTGTTTCCACGCTATATCTTTAAACTAAACTAAACTAAACTAAATTAAGCTAAACAGTACAAGAATATTCCATGGACTCAGTAACTGGATTCCCAGGAACCTTCTGAAGAAGAGTCCCGACACGTAACATCAACTCTCCATGTTCTCCAGAGATGCTGCCTGACCTGCTGAGTTACTCCTGCAGAAAGTAGTAGACACTGCCTGATCCATCACAGGTACTGACCTCCCCATCATCGAAGAGGGCTACCTCAAAAAGACAGCAAATACCTTCAAAGACCCACACCGCCACCGTGACCACACTCTCACCTCTTTCCTACCTTGGGGAAGAAGGATATAAATCACGTGCAGGCACAGGAGATTAGGTGAACTTGCCTGATGTTCGGCACTGACCCAGAGACTTAAAGTGAGACAGGAGATATTTGAGAGGGGACGCAGGGAAAACATTTTCACTCAGAGGGTATTCGGTATGTGGAGTAAGCTGCCAAAGAAAGCTACAGAATAGAAATTCCCAATTTTAAAAGGCAATTGGACAGATGGATCAGAAGGGTTTAGAGGTCTATGGACAAATGCAGGCAAATTGGACTAACCAAACAAGCCAACGTGTTGGGTGTGGACATTGTGGGCCTGTTCCTGTGCTGTACTGATCTACATTCTATGACCATGTCCCTCCATGGATGCTGCCTGACGCACAGAGTCCTTCCAGCGGTTTGGTTTATCCTCATGGTTCTATCCAACCTCTCGTGCCTCTGGCCCACCTGTGTCCTCCTTGAGGTCCTGGAAGAACTTCTGGTTGAAGATGAAGGCAACCCCGCTGATCTCCTCCACCTTGGCCTCCGCCGTGGTGTTGCGGTTGATGAAGTTGGCCGTGATGGCGATGGCCAACTTGCCTCGGAACTCTTTCCTCCTGAACCCTGAAGCAGGAACGTTCCCCGTTAGTCCCCGTGGAGTCACCGCCGAACTCCGCCTTGCCGCCCACCGTCTCGCCGAGAGACCCACACGCTGAGTACCGCGGGCAGGTCTGGTCGCCCAGATAAAGGAAGGATTTCATCAAGTTGGAAAGGGTGCCGAAGAGATTCACCTAAGATGTTACCTGGGCTTGAGTTACAGGTTGGATAGGCTGGGGCTTCTTTCTTTGGAGGGGACGTGGCTGAGGGGTGACCTTATTGAGGTGTGCAAGATCACGAGGAGAGTGGATAGAGTGAACGCTCACAGTCATTTTCCCAAGGTAGAGGATTCTAAAACTAGAGGGTATAGGCTGAAGGTGAGACGGGCGGGAGAGATTCGAAACTTTTACACCCAGGGCGTAGTCTGTTGCAGTAGCAATGGATACAATTGCAAAACTGTTCAAATGCAAGATATATGGATAGGAAGGGTTTAGAGGGATATGGGCCAAATGCAGGCAAGTGCGACCAGCCAAGTATGCCAACTTGGTAGGCATGGATAAGGTGGGCCGAAGGGCCTGTTTCCGTGCTGTACAGATCCCATGAGGGGGAGGGGCAGTAGGAGTTGGACAGAGGTTGGGGTAGGGATGGGGGCAGGTGGGAGGGTTGGAGAGTGGAGGGGGAGAGGGATGTGGAGGGGCAAGGCGGGGGCGGGAGGGTGGGGAGGAGGACTGAGGCAGGAGGAGGCTCGGGAGAGGCACGGGGAGTTGAATAGAGGTTGGGGGGGATGAGGAACGGGGCAGGCGGGAGGAATGGAGGGGGAGGGAGAGGCAAGGCTGGGGGAAGTCCAAGGGAGCAGGCGGGAGGGATGAAGGAGGAAGCAGAAGGGGAGGGAGAGGTGGGGGGGGGGGGGGGTGGGGGGGGGGGGGGAGACAGGGGAGAGTAGTGGGGCAGAGGGGAGGGGTAAGGGGAGCGGTGAAGGGCACTTCTCACCTTGCAAACTCTTCTTACGCCCATCAGCCCCGATAATGATGTCGAAGGTAAACTGGGAGATGGGGTGATCTTTGGGGTGAAGCTCAGCTCTCCAGCCAATGCCTAGACACGGGGGGGGGGGGGGGGTAGATACATCACCAAGATCACACATTAACTTCACAAACACCTCGCCATCCCGTCAACATCGTAACATAGACCCCACATCCCCACCGTCCCACAAACAAGGGTGAAGTTCTCTGGAATAAAACAAACACTGCTTGCAACACTCAGCAGGTCAGGCAGTGTCTGAGGGGAGAGAAGGTTTCAAAAGATAAAGGCGCAAAGTGCTGGAGTAACTCAGTGGGTCAGGCAGTGCCTCTGGAGAACATGGATAGGAACACGAATGGGTCTGAAGAAGGGTCTCGACCCAAAACGTCACCTATTCCTTTCTTTTCTCCAGAGTTGCTGCCTGACCCGCTGCCAGTATCTGCAGCTCCGTCCTACACATTTTGGGTAGGGACCCTTCTTCAGACTGGAATAATATTTGTGGCCAGTGAACCTTCTGTGGAGTCGTACAACTCAAGGGCGGTACGATGGCGCAGCGGTAGAGCTGCAGTCTCAGAGGGCCAGAGACCCGGGTTCGAACCTGACCACGGGTGCCATCTGTACGGAGTATGTAAGTTCTCCCTGTGACTGTGTAGGTATTCTCTGGGTGCTCTGGTTTCATCCCACACTCCAAAGATGTGTAGGTTTGTAGGTTAATTGGCTTCTGTTAATTGCCCCTACAGTGTAGGACATAGAATTAGTGTATAGGTGATCGATGGTCAGCGTGGACTGCGGGATTTTCCACGCTGTATCTCTAAGCTACAGACACACACGATTCCTACACCCTCCAACACACTGACTACCCACCCACACACTACACACCACCCCCTCACAACCACACTCTCCCTCTACACGCGTCTGCTGCACACGCCCCCCGCTCCCTCACACTCACTCTGCACAACACCAACATGCGTGCTCCCACAATCATTTTCGGAAAACATACCTGTTCCCTGTTAATGCTCAAATTACTCTCTGCACGCACACACACGCACGCGCACACACACAGGCGCACATATGGGCACACGCGCACACTCACGCGTGCACGCGCGCAGACATGCACACACGGACACACGCGCACATACGCAGACACCGCGTACACGCAGGCACTCACAGACAGGGAGATACCGCACTCATGCAGACAGCGCACATACAGACATGCACACACAGACACGGACACACACAGACACGGACACACACAGACATGCAGACACACGCAGACACCGCACACACACGCAGACACGTGCAGACACGCACAGACCTGCAGACACGCACAGACCTGCAGACACACACAGACATGCAGACACACACAGACATGCAGACACAGACACAGACACACACAGTATGTTTGGAGGGAGCCATGCACGAACTTGAAGCAGCCATCCTCTCTGTCGGAACGTTGGGACAGGCTGCGTCCTGCATTCCAGGAATTCCAGAAATATTTTCCAAGCGGAGGTTCTATTATTACCTTCGGAGAGGTTTATAATCCAGACCGCCAGTGACCCGTGAGAGGGACCGAACCTCCACCCCGGGACTCCACGCCCACACAATTCCCTTCACATCAAAACAATCCTTCAGCCTAAAATAGTCAATGAAAGACCAGCTGGCAGCTTAGTTTAGTTTAATTTAGCGACAGCATGAAAAGAGGCCATTCAGCCCACCTAGTCCACACTGACCCGCAATCATAGATTTAATAGGAACTTGAGGAGCAACTTTTCCTCACAGCAGATGCCGGGTATAAGGGATGAGCTGCCAGAGGAAGGAGTTTAATATAGAGTTTAGAGACACAGCATGGAAACCATGCTACCATTGATCACACTTGTTGTCCCACTTTCCCTACACATTAGGGGAAAGTTACGGAGACCAATTAACCGCACGTTTCATGGATGTGGGAAGAAACCGGAGCATCAGGAGAAAACCCACGTGGTCACAGTGAGAATGTGCAGTACCCGAGGTCAGTATCGAACTCGGGGTCACTGGCGCTGTGAGGCAGCAGCTTTACCAGCTGCGCCACTGTGCACTTACTCTCTGCACGCACTCCCTACTGCATGCACTTGTCATTGGACAGCACTCTTTCGACCAGTACAATAATATTTGGACAGGTGCATGGATAGGAAAGGTTTAGGAATGGATCCAATACAGACAAATGAGAGGCGGCCAGCATGGATGAGTTGGGCCGAAGGGCCTGTTCCTGTGCTGTACAGTTCTTTGTCAGGGGGGATAGTCACAAAAACTTGGAGTAACTCGAGCCAGTTAGGCAGCATCTCTGGTTTCTGGTCGAGACCCTTCCTTAGACCTGCCTGACCCGCTGAGTTACTCCAGCATTTTGTGTCCATCTTCGGTGTAAAGCAGCATCTGCAGTTCCTTCCGACAGGCTTTGTCAGTGGGGTGAGTGCAGGACGACAGGGGACGTTCATGATGGATAAACAGCACAAGTGTTTGTGTAGAAACCTCAGTGGACTGATCTAGATATCTAGAGTAGCTGGGTTTATGAGCACAGTTGATGTGTGGGCTTAGGTTAATTTGCACTTTATCATTTGTACATCTTGATGTGGTGATCCAGACGAACAAATGGAGGGTTTCAGATGTCTCAGGGAGCACAGAAGGTGTAAGGGATACCGGGCCCTGCGTCAGAGGTTCCACAGCACAGGGAGACAGCGGCTGCCATCACTCCCAGCTGCTACAGACGGCCGGCTGGCTTCCCGCGGCAACTGTCCCATCCCACCCCACAGGGGGGAATCTGGTGGCTAAAGCAATGGAATCAACGGGGCAGAGAGAGGACGGGGGGTCGGGAAAAGAAAGGGTCAAGTGCAGAAGCTCAGAGGGGGCAGAGGCCAGTGGGTGGGGGGGTCGAGGACGAGGGGAGTCACCAGGGGAGGCGAGGGGAGAAGCCTGGGGGGAGGGGGGCAAGGGGAGACACTAGAAGCCAGAGGCTCCATCTTGGACGTAGGTTCCATCTCTGGAGAAGCCAATAATGGCATCAATCAAATTGTAAATTGACATTTGTGTGTAGGATAGTGTTAGAGCAGGGGTGGTCGCTGGCCTAACATGAGGGGTCAGATGCTGCAGTCAATTTGGAGGAAGGAGAATGGACACAAACAGCTGAAGTATTTCAGCGGGTCAGGCAACATCTCTGGAGAAAAGGAATAGGCGGCGTTTCGGGTCCAAATTAGGCTCTTGACACGAAATGTCACCTATTCCCTTTCCACAGAGATGTTGCCTGTTCTGCTGAGATGCTCCAGCATTTCATATCTACACCTTCAGTGTAAACCAGCATCTGCAGTTTCTTCGTACACAGGCAGGAAGGAGGCACTGGTTCCGTGGCCTGTACACGGGTGTGGGTGAGGGGGTGCCCGGTGAAGGGGCCATGGGGAGTAGGGGCAGGGAGAGAAGCAGCCGACTGACCTTGCGTCTCCTGGTCTTCGGGAGGCTCCAGTAACTGCACGAAGCCCAGGTTGGCATGGACCTCCACCCCCAGTAGAAGGGCCACCTTGACCAGGATCAGCTGCAGCTGCCGAATACCTGTCCGTGGAGGAAGAGCACGGCCGTTAGCAAGTGGGCGCCGGTCGCTCACACCCCAGAGTGGTGGACGCAGCCCAGTCCATCGCACAAACCAGCCTCCCCTTGCCCCTTCCCCCAACCACTCTTACCTTCTACAGATGCACCCAAGCATCCGATCAGGAAAGATCACAACTTGGTTTTGCAACAGCTCTGCCCACGGCCAGAAGAAATTGCAGAGAGTTGTGGGCAGAAGGGTCTCGGGCAGAAGGTAGAAAAGCTTGAAAGCACGAACAACTTCTTCCCTGCTGTTATCAGACTACTGAAGGGTCCCAGCGGTATGAATATTGATTTCCCTAACTTCAAATAACCCTTGTTTCCCCTCTACCCTACCATCCCTGCCCCACGCTAGTCATCGTACTAGTTTCTCTGTCGTCCTGTTGAGTTTCACTGTCTGTATAACTCATTATCACCTAGCCCACAGCCAACAATGGACCATTGTGGGCTCCACCTTTCCTTGATCTTTGTTACTTTATGCATATCTTTCATTAATTTCTTCAATATCTCTCCACATCACCGCCAATATGTCTCATTTCCCTTTCCCCTGACTCTCAGTCTGAAGAAGTGTCTTGACTCAAAACGTCACCTATTCCTTTTCTCCAGAGATGCTACCTGACCCGCTGCGTTACTCCAGCTTTTTGTGTCTATCTTCAGTCCTCCCATAAATTCAGGTGTAGTCCCAATCTTCCAACCTACCACATGGTAGGCACTGCACTTTAAATAAAAAATCTGTACTTTCTCTGTAACACTATAACGCTGTAACACTATATTCTGTGTTCTGGTATTTTCTCTTTATGCACAATCGGTTGTACTTGTGTACGATTTGATTAGGATGATTCGACTGGTTAGCACAGAGATTATTTACTATGTCTTAGTTCGCGTGACAATAATAAACTAATACCAAGCAGATTGTATTGAAGATAGACACAAAATGCTGGAGTAGCTCAGCGGGTGAGGCGGCATCTCTGGAGAGAAGGAATGGGTGACGTTTCGGGTCGAGACCCTTCTTCAGACTGAGTGTCAGGGGAGAGGGAATCGAGAGATATGAAAAGGTACATAGAACGTAAGAATGAAAGGTATGCAAACGGACAAATCAAAGCCAACAAAGATGATCAAGGAAAGATGGAGCCCACAATGGTCCATTGTTGGCTGTGGGGAAGATGATAGTGAGTGATACGAACAGTGAAACGCAGCAGGACGACAGTGAAACTAACACGGCGACTAAGGTGGGTGAGATTGTATTGGTATATATACAATAATAACTGGTAGATGGATTGCGATAGGCGAGGGGTAAATGTGACTGTGGTCATCAGGAGTTGAGGTTACCGTTAAATCAGCTATGGTAGTATTCCATGGCGACACAGGATTGATGGGCCCAATGGCCTATTCTGTATCAGATCGCCAAAGGCTCGTTAATGGTGAGGGTTATAGAACACTAACATATGATGAGCATTTGACGGCTCTGGGCCTGTACTTGCTGGAGTTTAGAAGGATGAGGGGGTATCTCATTGAATCCGACTGAATAGTGAAAGGCCTGGATAGAGTGGATGTGGAGGGAATGCTTCCATTCGTGGGAGAGTCTAGGGCCAGAGGCCATAGCCTCAGAATAAAAGGATGTATCTTAAGAAAGGAGATGAGGAGGAATTTAGTCAGTCAGAGAGTGGTGAATCTGTGGAATTCATTGCCACAAGTGGCTGTGGAGGCTGTCAATGGATATTTTTAAGGGGCAGGTTGATAGATTCTTGATTAGTATGGGTCAAGGGTTTTGGGGAGAAGGGGGTTAAGACAGGGAAAGATAGATCAGCCATGATTGAATGGCGTAGACTGGATGGGCCGAACGGCCTAATTCAGCTCCTCGATGAACGTATGAACTTACTGATGTGATCGATGGCCCCGGCACAGAACTTGCCATGGAATTTCTTGGCGCCCAGGGCGCGGAGGTCGTGGATGGTAGACGGCCAGAGGTGTAGCACGTTGTTCCTGGCGAAGGTCTCCCTCTTCTCCAGCACCACCACCTTACAGCCCAGCAACGCCAGCTCAATGGCTGTGCGTAACCCACACGGGCCCGCGCCGATTATCAGGCACTGGGGGGGGAGAGCACAGGCAGCAGCCGTCAGAGCAGGGGCACGGGGGGGGGACAAGGGGACAGAGTGAGGGGGAGAGTACAGGCAGCACAGAGTGGGGAGGGAGGCGTGGGGGGGTGGGAGATAGTGGGTTAGGGACAGGGCGAGAGAGTGAGGGGGCAGGTGGACAGAGGGTAGAGAGGGCTGTGGGAGAGGGATGGGGGAGATAGTGAAGGGGGGGAGCACAGGTAGCCATCAGAAAGAGGGCACGGGGAGGGGGGAGGGGGACAGGGGTAGAGGGTGAGAGGAAGAAATTGCACAAAGGGGGATGCATCAGCCAGTATAGCTGTGGAAGAGGGAGAAGCAGGGGAGAGAGGTAGGGGGAATGGGAGACGGATAGGAAAATGTTTGGGGGGGGGGAGGTCTGTGTCAGTGTGGGAGGGGGGGGCTGGAAAAAGGAGGGAGAGAGATGGGGAGGAGCAAGGGAGAGGAAGAGGGAAGGGGGGAAGGAGGAAGGGGATGGAGGCGGGAGAGCAGTTGGATGGGGAAAGAGAGGAAGAGAGAGTGGAGGGAGTAATGAAATCGAGAGGGCAGCTGGAAGAGAGGAGACCAGGGTGAGAGACAGGAAGACTGAGAGGGAGGTGGCACCAAGGAGCAGTGAGGTGGGAGGGACAGGGTTGCAACACAGTAATGCGTGGATGCACAGATACAGAAAGCTTTACACAGGGCATGACTGCCACTGCCATGACTAACACAGTGAACACAATTACTGTTGTAGAGGGAAACAGGTCAGGCAATGTGTGTGCAGCACGCGGTGAATACCCACATTCTGTACAAGGACATTGACTACGGGACAACCTTTGACCCACTACACAAAGGTCATTATAAAGTGCCATGGGATCGTTTACACGACCCTTTTATACAATGCGACATGCACTTGGTACTGAGGGAGGGGCGGTGGGGCGGTGTGGGAGTGCTGCACTGTGGGGGGGGAGGGGCGGTGGGGGAGGGGCGGTGGGGGAGGGGCGGTGGGGCGGTGTGGGAGTGCTGCACTGTGGGAGGGGCGGTGAGGGAGGGGCGGTGGGGGAGGGGCGGTGTGGGAGTGCTGCACTGTGGGAGGGGCGGTGTGGGAGTGCTGCACTGTGGGAGGGGCGGTGGGGGAGGGGCGGTGAGGGTGTGCTGCACTGGGGGAGGGGCGGTGGGGGAGGGGCGGTGAGGGTGTGCTGCACTGGGGGAGGGGCGGTGGGGGAGGGCCGGTGAGGGACTGTTTTTTTTAATTTAACCAAAATAATTGTAATCAATTATTTACAAGAATAATATGTACAATACAAAAACAATGCCAACAAATCCACCAGCATAGTACAAATCAAAAAATATTCTTAATTATCAAATATACTGAACATTAAACAACAATGTCACAATCCTTGTCACGGATACATTCCACCCCCTCCACCCCCCCTCTGCCCAGTGGTCCCGGAACTTCCCCAGGGCACCCGTGGACAACTCGTAGTCCATCAATAATATCACCCGGGCACGGACGTAACCCCGGAAAAGGGGCAGGCAGACTGCTCTGGCAGAGCCCTCTTCCGCCTGGTGCCGTGACTCGCGGATGGCCAGCTTGGCCAGGCCTTGCATCAACCCAACCAGGACATCTTCACCCCTACGACAGATGGCACAATGGGCTAAGTGTTCGGCTGGCAACCAGAAGGTAGCCGGTTTGAATCCCGCTTGGAGTGCATACTGTCGTTGTGTCCTTGGGCAAGACACTTCACCCACCTTTGCCTGTGTGTGAATGTGAGTGATTGGTGGTAGTCGGAGGGGCCGTAGGCGCAGATTGGCAGCCACACTTCTGTCAGTCTGCCCCAGGGCAGCTGTGGCTACAGAAGTAGCTTACCACCACCGAGTGTGACTGAGGAGTGAATGAATAATGCGATGTAAAGCGCCTTGAGTATTAGAAAGGAACTATATAAATCCCATCCATTATTATTACCCTCTCCCCTACGCACAGGGTGTCCAAAGATGAGGATGGTGGGTGTGAAGCGCAGCCGGAAGGCAAGGAGCTGCCCCTTTAGGTATTGGAACAGGGGCTACAACCTCACGCACTCCCTATACACGTGGAACACACTCTTCCAGCCCGTAAGAGTGGCATGCGGCTGGTGGGTCTGTGAACCGCGAGAGAAACAGGTCACAAGGGACTCCCCAGTACAGTACCCTCCACCTCAGGTCCACAATGTAGAGGGGGAGAATCCCTGCATAGAGGGACCCCCCCCCCCCTGCTTGGGGGCCCTCTCACGACCAAAAGGAAATACTGTGGGAGGGGCAGGAGAGGGAGAACACCACAGTTATTTTTTGTTTTTTTTTTAACCAAAAATCAATTATTTACAGTAATATGTGCAATACAAAATACAAACAAACCCACCACCGCAAAACAAATATACTTAATACTGAACATTAAACAACCATTTCACCATCCTTATTAAGAATACATTCCACCCCCCGCGATTCCCAGCGGCCCCAGAAATCCCACAGGAGCACCGCACTGTGGGAGGGGCAGTACTGAGGGACCGCCTCACATTCAGAGTGATGGTACACAAAAAAGCTGGAGAAACTCAGCGGGTGCAGCAGCATCTATGGAGCGAAGGAAATAGGCAACGTTTCGGGACGAAACGTTGCCTATTTCCTTCGCTCCATAGATACTGCTGCACCTGCTGAGTTTCTCCAGCTTTTTTGTGTACCTTCGATTTTCCAGCATTCAGAGTGATGATGGTTTGAGGAGGGGAGACGGCTTTGCCAGTTCCACGTGCTTGCTCAGTGACCTGGTGCTGTGGAACCTCTTGTGGAATTCCAGTGGCGTTGATTCATCAGATCCGCTCGGATCCAAGCTCGGGGAGGGAGGGGGGAGTGGGGGGGGGGGGGGGGTGGCATCTGCCTTATATAGTGGTTTATTGAATCTTGCAGAAAATGACATAACCAACCAGGATTCCAGTCACATCATAAAAACAGCTCATGTTTATCGGCAGCACTCCGCACACCACATCAGACAGACCCCGACACAGACACGCATACACACACACAGAGACACACTCATACACACTCTGAGGGAGAGCCACATTGCGAGAGAAACGACCCGTCCCATCAACTATGCTCTGTACCTCTGACACTCTCCCCAGTGTTCAGTTCGCTCTCCAGTTTCTCACTTTACATTTTATCTGCTCACCACTGCACAGCTCCTGTGATCTTGCCGTGCACAAATCTCTGCCGTTTCCCACTTTAATACTGCGATTGTACTTCAGAGAGTCCACAGGTTATAGGAACAGAATTAGGACATTCGGCCCTTCAAGTTTACTCCACCATTCAATCCTTTCCCGCTCAACCCCTTTCTCCTGCCTTCTCCCCATAACCCCCGACACCCGCACTAATCAAGAATCTATCAATTTCCACCTTAAAAATATCCATTGACTTAAGGGGCCTGTCCCACTCGGGCGTCATTTGCGCATCACGCAGGTGGCGCGCGGAAGATTTTGTGAATCTCAAAATCCTGGGGCGACTGCCCGTCACTGCCTACGTCACCACGCACCATGCGGGCGTCGTGCATCGTGACGCGTAAATGATGTTGTACAAATGATGCCCAAGTGGGCCAGGCCAGTTAGCCTCCACAGCCTTCTGTAGCAATGAATTCCACAGATTCACCTCCATCTGACTAATCTCCTTTCCAAAGATACGTCCTTTCATTCCGAGACTATGTCCTCTGGTCCTAGACTCTCCCACTAATGGAAACATCGTCTCTGCGTTCACTCTAACCAAGCCTTTCACCATTCGGTACGTTTCATTGAGGTTACCCCTCATCCTTCAACTCCAGCGAGTACAGGCCCAGTGCCGTCAAATGTTCATCATACGTTAACCCAGTCATCCCCGGAATCATTGTACACTCCCCCCGTCACCTGCGTGGGTTTTCTCCGAGATCTTCGGTTTCCTCCCACACCCCAAAGACATACAGGTTTGTAAGTTAATTGGCTATGTATAAATGTCAATTGTCCCTAGTGGGTGTAGGATAGTGTTCGTGTGCGGGAATTGCTGGTCGGTGCGGACTCGGTGGGCCGAAGGGCCTGTTTCCGTGCTGTATCTCTAAACTAAACTAATTGAGAGCCCAGAACTGCTCACAAGGAGTGTCTGTGGAAACTGCTGTTGTCGTGCCTTTCTGTTGCGTGGCTGCTGCCAGGGCTTGAAGCACGTTTTAAACCTCGTGCCCCCGCACCCGGACTCTGGTTACCTTCCCTGTGACATTGTCGTCCTGTTGGCCTCAGCTCACCTCTACTTCCCAGTTCCAGGCACCAGGAAAATTAATCAACAATGCTCACACTGGGCGGAAATATTTTGCACTGAAGAAAATTATTATTCCTCTGCCTTTCCATTTGGGAGGACGAGAGGTCCCAGAGGAAGCTCCTTCCTCAATCTGTGAATCAGCCTTCGTGCAAAACCTTGTCCTCGTTTCTAACGATCATTTTTCCATCCACTGAGCTGGTTTCCTCTTCACTGGTGTGTGAAGCACACACGTCCAGAGGGGAAGGCCAATCGGCCCATTTACCCTGCTGTCTTGCTGGTAGCCCACGTTCCCACACTGAATCCTCCTAAATCCCAACCATGAGAAGAAACCTTAACTTCATCCAAAATGGGCAACGTCTACCGCTAGTACTTTCACTGGATAGGGAAGGGGGGCACAGTGGCGCAGCGGTAGAGTTGCTGCCTTACAGTGCCACAGACCTGGGTTCGATCCTGACTATGGGTGCTGTCTGTATGGGGTTTGTACGTTCTCCCTGGGTTTTCTTCTGGTGCTCTGGTTTCCTCCCACATTCCAAAGACGTGCGGGTTTGTAGGTTAATTGGCTTCTGTACATTACCCCTAGTGTGTAGGATGTGAAACTAGGATAATATAGACCAAGTGTGAAAGAGATGATCGGCATGGGCTCGGTGGGCCAAAGGGCCAGTTTACGTGCTGTGTCTCTAAACTAAAAGGAAAGGTTTAGAGGGATAAAGGCCAAATGTGGGTAAATGGGACTAGCTTAGATGGGGCATCTTGGTCAGGATAGACTAGATGGGCCGAAGGGCCTGTTTCCGTGCTCTGTGACTCGATGAATCTGCCCCTTCAACCACGAGGAGCAGCCTCCATGGTCTAACGGAGTCCGACTCCAAGGTTGGGTAAATACCTCACAACACTGAGCCGGGAAGCCAAGAACACATCTCCTCACCCGGGACAATGCAGAGGAGCACACGCTGGTGTTTCAGAGCACAGCTCCCCGCGTCTGACCCACTGCAGTCCTGGTGCGGAAGCATTAGAGGGGTGGGGGGGGGCAGAAAGTTGCCTGGATCAGAGGGCGTCAGGTTGGACAAACTTGGATTGTTTTCTCTTGAGCGTCGAAGACTGTCGGGAGACCCGGCAGAAAGATATAAAAGTAAGAGAGCCATGGATAGGGTGGACAGTCACAATCTCTACCCCCAGGGCGGAAATGTTAACGAATAGATGGGCACAGCTTTAATGTGAGAGGGACAAAGTTTAAATATGTGCGAGATAAGATTGTTGTTTCCACACAGAGAGTGGTGGGTACCTGGAATGTGCTGCCAGGGGTGGTGGTGCATTTTAGATAGACACGTGAACATTGAAAGAATGGATGGATGTGGATCATGTGCAGGCAGAGGAGATCAGTTTAAATTGGCATCATATTCGGTGTGGATGTTATGGGCTGAAGGGCATGTTCCTATGCTATTGTATGCTCGATGCAAACACAAAGCATTGGTTCAAAGTGTTCACTTAAGTGATGGGCTCAGATCATCAAAGCTCAGAGAGATGTGTCAGAGAAACATAGAAAATAGGTGCAGGAGTAGGCCAATCGGCACTTCCAGACAGCACCGCCAATCAATATGATCATCCAAAATCAGTACCCCGTTCCTGCTTTCTCACCATATCCCTTGATTCCGTTATCCCCAAGAGCAATATCTAACTCTCTCTTGAATACATCAAGTGAATTGGCCTCCGCTGCCTTCTGTGGCAGAGAATTTCACAGATTCACAACTCTCTGGGTGAAAAAGTTTTTCTTCATCTCAGTCCTAAATGGCCAACAACCTTATTCTTAAACTGTGACCCCTGGTTCTGGACTGCCCCAAACATCGGGAACATTTTTACTGCATCTAGCCTGTCCAATCCCTTAAGAATTTTATATGTTTCTATAAGATCCCTTCTCATCCTTCTAAATTCCAGTGAATGTAAGACCAGTCGATCCATTCTTTACAGTTATGTTACAGGAATGAAAGGACGGACAGTCTTGAGAATGCGTGGCTGATATCCCTGACCAGTGCCGGCCCCAGTTTATCCCGATTTAGCTGCTCTATTTCCAAAGTTTGAAAGAATGTAAAAGAACACAAAGTGCTGGAATAACTCAGCGGGTCAGGCAGCGTGCCTGGAGAAGTGTTGTGAAGGAATGTACATTTTAGGAGATGACTCCTTGGATTCAGGGGCTGGACTAGGACGTGCATCAAAACACTGCAACATCACAGGTTCGAGGAGCTGCAATCTTTTGCAAACGTTGCAATTACTGGCGAGCCGCGGTGATTTCTTGGTGCCTCACCAAATAGTTTCCACTTGTTTTGTAACAGGATTCTTGGCTGGAGAGAGTTATGTTCACACTCAGCCCAGCCAAACCTTCCCCTCGTGCCAAGGAGTCTTTAGAGATACTGTGCAGAAGCAGGCCCTTTGGCCCAACGTGTCCGCGCCCACCAGCGATTCCCGTGCGCTGGCACCATCGTATACGCTAGGGACAATTTACAATTTTAACTGAAGCCAATTGAGAACAGTTTAGTTAATTTTCACGTGTACCGAGGTGCGATGAAAAGCTTTTATTGCGTGCTAACCAGTTAGCAAAAAGATAATACATGATTACAATCAACCCAATTACTTTGTATAGATACATGATAACGGAATAACGTTTAGTGCAAGTCCGATCAAGGATAGTCCGAGAGTCACCCAAGAGGTAGATAATAGTTCAGGACTGGCTCTCTGGTTGCAGAATGATGTTTCAGTTGCCTGATAACAGGTAACCTACAAACCTGTGTGTCTTTGGATTGTGGGAGGAAACCAGAGCACCGGGAGAAAACCCACGCGGTCATGGAGTGAACACGCATACTCCGTACAGACAGCACCCATAGTCAGGATCGAACTTGGGACTCTGTCCCTATAAGGTCGCAACTCTGCCACTGCACCGCCTTGCCTCCCAGTCAACCCTTTGCAGACACCACTGTTATACCAGAGTAGCTCAGCCCCCAATAGAACTCAGGAGACGCAAGGAACTGCAGATGTTGCAATCCTGAGAAGAAACACAAAGTGCTGGAGGAACTCGGGGTGGGGGTCAAACCAGCATCTGTGGGGGAAATAAACTGACAAAGTTTTGGGTCAGGACACCTTTTGAGTCTGGGGAAGAAAGCTGGAAAAGAAAGGTGGGGTAGGGCAAAGCCAGGCAAATGTAAGGAGGAAGTAAGCAAAGATAGGGCATCTTGGTCAGCATGGGCGAGATGGGCCGAAGGGCCGGTTTCTGAGCTGTTTGACATACTCAAAGTTTTATCTTCGGAGGGAGAAATTAACAACATTTTGGATCAGGATCCTTCTTCAGACTGCCTGAAAACAAGCCCAGCCTATCCATTCTCTCCTCTTAACTAAAACTCCGGGCACCATGAGGTGAATCTGGAAAAGGGAAGGAGCAGGCATGTCAGGAATGCTGAGACTGGATTAGTCATGATCTTACTGAATGGGGAAGCAGGTTTGAAGGGCAGGGTGGCCTTTTCCTGCTTCATCTGTTCCGATGCAAGTGTGCAGGAGGATGGAGTGTACTCATCCACACACTCAATCATACGGCGTGGAAACAGACCCTTTGACCCACACCGACCAACATGTCTCCTCTACAGTAGTCCCACCTGCCTGCGTTTGGCCCATATCTCTCTAAACCCGTCCTATCCATGTACCTGTCTAAATGTTTCTCAAACGTTGCGATAGAGCGAGAGTGCCAAAGATGGGACATCATGATACAGCTGCACAGATCGTTGGCGAGACGGCACTTGCAATACTATGTGCAGTTCTTGTCATCCATTTGCAAGAAAGATGCCTTTAAGTTAGCAAGGGAGCTGAAGAGATTCACCAGGATATTACCTGGAAACATGCTTGAGGTACAGGGAGAGGTTGGATAGGGTAGGACATAGGAGGCTGAGCGGTGACTATATTGAGGTGTACAAGATCACAAGGGGCATGGATAAAGTCAATGTGTGCAGTCTTTTTCCCAGGGTAGAGGACTCTAAAGCCAGTGGCCATCGGCTTAAGGTTTGATGAAATAAGTGGAAAGTATATAAAGTTATGAGAGGCATAGATAGGGTAGACAGTCAGAACTTTTCCCCAATGTGGAAATATAAAATACTAGAGGGTTACAAGTTCACGTTATAGGAGTAGAATTAGGCCATTCGGCCCATCGAGTCCACTCTGCCATTCAACCATGGCTGATCTCTGCCTCCTAATCCCATTCTCCTGCCTTCTCCCCATAACCCTTGACATCCATTATAATGAAGAATCTCACGTATAGGGTGAGAGGACAACTTTTAAAGAAGACGTGCGGGGCAAGTTTTTTTTTTTTTACACAGAAGGTGGTGAGTGCCTGGATCCCGCTTCCGGGGATGGTGGTGGAGGCAGACGCAACAGTGTCATTTATGATAGGCACGTGGACACGCAGGAAACGGTGGGATATGGATTACGTACAGGCAGATAAGAGTTGGTCTTGGTATCAGGCTCGGATGGACATTGTGGGCCGAAGGGCCTGTTCTTGTGCTGCACTGTTCTATGGTACACTTGCAGGGTGCCGGGTGGAGGGTTTTTAAGGTGGAATCAGGTCAGGGCTCATCTCCAGTGAACCTCGCTCAGACCCAGCCTGATACAGTGAAGCCCAGTGATTGAGGCATCATGTTCAGAAACTCCCAACCAAAAACTCTGACAGACAGACACAGGCCCTTCAGCCAAACTCGTCTGTGTCAACCAAGCCGCACCATCTTAGCAAATCTCTCTCTTGTGCAACTTAAACGTTTATTTGTCTTGAAATTCCACCCCCCCCCCCCCTCCCTCCCTCCAGGCATCCCCATTCAACTGTAAATGTATCAGTTGTCCTGTTTTTGTAGGGAGGATCACAAGGGCTGCCACAGTGAAGGATGCTCTTGTAGTCAAAACCACGAGACCAGTATTATCCCACTGACTCGAGCCATTTAGTGGGCATTTACTCACTGAGGTATTGTTCCACACATCGACTACCCCTTGCCTGAAGGATTCACCGACGTCATACAGCCATCGATCTATACAGCACGGAAACAAGCCCTTCGGCCCATATTGTCCATGCCGACCAAGTTAGCATTCTGACCTATCACTCTCTCGTCTACCATCTACAAGTGCTCATTTGCCTCTCTGCCTCTATGCACTCAGTTCCTCTCTTGTTCACCGAATTAAATACAGACCAGATAGAATCTTGGCCTCTTCCTGCAGAGTTAGAGAGGAAAGGGAAGGAAGTAAGATTTTTCTGATAATTATAATCCCCCAAAGCCTTTCGTAGGTTCATGTTATAAGAGCAGAATTAGGCCATTTGGCCCATCAAGTTTACACTGCCATGCAATCATGGCTGATCTATCCTTCCCTCTCAACCCAATTCTCCTGCCTTCTCCCCATAGCCCCTGACACCCATACCAATCAAGAATCTGTATTCAATAGATTTGAAAAGATGTAACCTCTGCATGGCAGGAAAGATGGTGGCTCATCTGTACCAGCAAAATTATATTTAAATTTTTTAATTTAATTCTATTTTATTTTTAATTTGTTTTATTATTTATTATTTATTTATTTTTATGATACTGACTGTAAAGGGAAATTCATTTTGTTGTCTCTAATTGAGACAATGACAATAAATTTGAATACAATACAATACAAAAAACACGTACTAACGACAACAAATCATCCCCATCCCTGCCTGCCTCTGGTCTCCTGCGCTGCCCAGCCCATCACCTTTGACCTCCCCACCGTCGAAGGGATCTATCGTAGCCGCCGCCACAAAAAGGCAGCCAAAATCATCAAAGACCCACACCATCCTGGCCTCACACTCATTTCACCATTGCCACCTGGAAGAAGGTACAGGAGCCTGAAAACTGTAACATCCAGATACAGGAACAGCTTCTTCCCTCCAGCCATCAGACTATTAAACACAACAACGAATAAGCTCTGAGCTCTGAACTGCAAAAGACTATATTATTATTGCACTATATTTGCTGTTTATTGAACTTCTTCTTTTTTTTCCCTCTCTTCCACCTTATGTGCTATGTTTACATATTCACACATTCTGTTGTGCTGCAGAAAGTAAGAATTTCATTGTCCCATCCGGGACATATGACAATAAAACACTCTTGACTCTTGTTCCAATGAGGCCCAACAGAGCTTCAAAGACCAGACTTCATCGTACGACTGATAACGCTGCAGTCCTGAGGACAACAAGGGACTCAATGGCTGCAAGTTCTCACACCGTGGATATGAAGGATCCAGTTTACATTATTTACCCATTTGCCTGCGTTTGTCCCACAACACTCCAGGCGTTTCCAATCCATGTACCTGTCCAAATGTTTTTTGAATGTTGTTATTGTACCTGCCTCAACTACCTCCTCTGGCAGCTCGTTCCATATATCTACCACCACAGTATTAAAAAAAGTTGTCCCTCAGATTCCCATTAAATCTCTCCCCTCTCACCTTAAACCTTTGCCCTCCAGTTCTTGACTCCTACCCTGGGAAAAGGGGTAGTCAGGATTGAACCCGGGTCTCTGCCGCTGTAAGGCAGCAACTCTACCGCAGCACCACAGTGCCTCCCATAATTTGATGGCCTTGAAATAATTTTTCTATTTTAGTTTAGCAATGAGTCTAGTTGGTCTTTTTTTACGTGATGTTGGCTGGGAGTGGAACACTAATCAAGAAACCAGACAAAGTGCATAAAGAGGAAATGGCCAGACTTTCTGTGAACATTCTTTAGTTTCTCCCTTTCGCCATGCTCCAGACTTCTCCGTACAAGGTGGCCACGGGCTGGAATGTGTTTCTCATGCCCGGAACAGGCAGCGTCCTGGTTAATTGGGCCAACTCAGAGCCGAGCCTGGTCTCCTGGGTCTACACTCTTTGGGCTGAGACTGTTTACAAGGAGGTGGGGAAAGTGCGCATAACAATCCTGATGGGATGAATCCCAAATGGCAGAGCGAAGGAAGGGAGGGAGGGAAGCACAGAGGACTCGGCACTAACCTTCCAGCATCTGTAGGTACAGGATGTTACCCAATCGGTGGCATGGTGGCACAGGAGCACCCGGAGAAAACCCACGAGGTCACAGGGAGAACGTACAAACTCCGTTCAGACAGCACCCGTAGTCGGGATTGAACCCGGGTCTCTGGAACTGTAAGGCAGCAACTCTTCCCCTGCCCCAAAAAAAACATGCCGCCCCTTATGCTGTGCACATATACACCGTGCTGGAGTGTCGCCATGCCTATACACATCTTTGTCTTTTCACTGTCTTATATAATTTGTGTGTAATTTATATATAATTTAATGCAAGGCAGCAACTCTACCCCTGCTCCACTGTGCTGCCCTTTTAACGTGGAGGTAGATGCTGTATAGTGGAGCTCCCCAGTGTTGGCAAAGGGAACACTGTTCTTATTATGCTGCATGTTAGTGACAGAGTGTACGGGACACAACAACAAATCTACATTTGACACAAGAGTTGGCGACATTGTGAACCGTCGGAACATATTAGGAGCCGATTAGAAGATACAAGCCTGATGCAGCTGGTGAGTGAGCAGATGAGCGCGCGATGAAACGTGATGCTGAGAAATGTGGGGTTATACTTCGGTAGGAAGAATGAGAAGAGGCGAGATGAAGTAGAGGGCACATATCTGACACTGTCATAAAATTAGAGAGTTACGATTAGAGGGAGATGATTGAAAGTGGCAGGACTTGAAAAAGTGGTTAAAAATGATACATGATCCTCGTCTTTATAAATAG
Organism: Amblyraja radiata; assembly: GCF_010909765.2. Classification (NCBI taxonomy): domain Eukaryota; kingdom Metazoa; phylum Chordata; class Chondrichthyes; order Rajiformes; family Rajidae; genus Amblyraja; species Amblyraja radiata. The sequence goes on from NC_045975.1 coordinate 13,039,304, forward strand.
AAGGAAGTTCTCACAATTAGTTCTGCTAAGCTGACTGAGTCTTTTCAAGAAGTAACCAGGAAGGTTGCTGCCCAGATCCCACTAAACATTTCTGTGCTAGACCTCCCCCATTGCCAGAGTGAGGCCCAGCGCAAATTGGAGGAACAGCACCTCATATTCCGCTTGGGCAGCTTACACCCCAGCGGTATGAACATTGACTTCTCTAACTTCAAGTAACCCTTGTTTTCCCTCTCTCTCCATCCCTCCCCCATCCTAGTTCTCTGACTAGTTTTCTGTCCTCCGGATTAAATTTTTACTGATTGTACGCTTTGATCTCTCATTTTCACACCTCAGCCTTCCATATCTCTATGTCTCCCTCTCCCCTGACTCTCAGTCTGAAGAAGGGTCTCGACCTGAAGCGTCACCCATTCCTTCTATCCAGAGATGCTGCTGAGTTAAGGGCCTGTTCCACTTACGCGACCTTTACAGGCGACTGCCGGCACCCGTGATAGGTCAAGTTGAAAATTTCGGCGACCTATCACAAGTGCCGGCAGTCGGGCCCGTAACTCCAACATTTTGTGTCTCTCTTTGGTGTAAACCACCGTCATCTGCAAGGCAGCTAATCCATCGCTGTGCCACCCTGCCGAGTTGTTCATAGATACATAGATACATAGAAAATAGGTGCAGGAGTAGGCCATTCGGCCCTTCGAGCCTGCACCGCCTTCAATATGATCATGGCTGATCATCCAACTCAGTATCCTGTACCTGCCTTCTCTCCATACCCCCTGATCCCTTTAGCCACAAGAGCCACATCTAACTCCCTCTTAAATATAGCTTGGGTGAAAGTGGGGAGTGACATAGATCGGGTAGACAGTCAGAATTTTCTTCCCAGGGTGGGAATGCCAAAGGGCAGAGGGCATAGCTTTAAGGTGAGAGGGGTAAAGTTTGAAGGAGATGCGTGGGGCAAGTTTTTTCTCACACAGGGAGAGGTGGGTCCCTGGAGCATGCTGCCAGAGGTGGTGGTAGGGGCAGAAACGCTAGAGGCTTTTAGATAGGCGCGTGGATATGCAGGTGGTGGATGTATATGGATCAGGTGGAGGAGATTAGTCTAACTTGGCATCATGTTCCATAGGGCCTGTTCCCGTGCTTTTTTGTTAATTCTGACTCTGAGCAGCCTAAGATTGGAGCAAGTGTGCATTATGTGGTCAGTGCAGTCTTGGTGGGAAGGTGGCGCAGCAGTAGAGCTACTGCCTTACAGCGCCAGAGACCCGGGTATATTCCTGTCTATGGGCGCTGAATGTATGGAGTTTGTACGTTCTCCCCGTGACCACGTGGGTTTTCTCAGAGATCTCTGGTTTCCTCCTACAGGTTTATAGGTTAATTGGCTTGGTATTAATGTAAAATGTCCCCGGTGTGTTTAGGATAGTGGAGGGATCGCTGGTCGGCATGGATTCGGTGGGCTGAAGGGCCTGTTTCAGTGCTGCATCACCAAACTGGGGACCAGACTGAGAAGGGCCTGTCTCTGCGCTGGGCGACTGACACAAGCAAGCGGCCCTGCACCACATCCGTGTCGGGTCCTGTCGAGAGCGCGAGGGCGGAGGAGGGTGCACTCCCGGGAGGGAGAGGGCGAAGACACGCGGAGATCCTACAGCGATGCCCGAGGCCAGAGGGTGTCCTCAGCGGGAGAATGGGCAGCAGGAGGACGCAGACTGACGTTGCCTGTGGAGGTACCGCGGGGGAAATTCTTTCCGCGCAGTCGCCCGCTGCAGAGTGTTTCCTGGAGCCAGACTTCACGGTCAATTTACAAGAACAATTAGACAATTGGTTGAGAGAGGGAAGTGCGCCCGGCTGTGTGGGCTGCTCATGCAGAAATAGAAAAAACACAAGAGGTCGGCAAGGCACTGGCCATTGGGAGAGCTCTCTAAATGGGTCAGCACTGGCACAATGGGTTGAATGGCCTCTTCTGCTGCTGTTGATGTTGTAATCCATTATATTTCCAGTCACCTATCAGCATAGGGTTAATATCAACTAGTCATGGAGACACAGAGCTGCCAGCACAGACACAGCCTCTTCGGCCCATAGTCATAGTGTGTGGAAACAGGCCCTACGACCCAACTTGGCCATGTCAACCAACATGGCCTATCTACACTGGTCCCACCAGCTGCGTTTGGCCCCTATCCTTTTAAACCTGTCCATTCCACCCATGCCGAAAAATTAGCCTAACTGAGCCTGCTCCATTTGCCTGCGTTTGGCCCCTATGCCTCCAAACCATTCCTATTCATGTTTCTGTCCAAATGTGTCTTAAATTGTATCTGTATCTACCACTTCCTCTGCCAGCTCATTCCATATCCCCCCTCACCCTTCATCACAGTAAATGTTGCCACTCAGGTCCCTATTAAATCTTTCACCTCTCACCTTAACCCTTGCCCTCTCGTTCTTGATTCCTCTACCCTGGGGAAGAGGCTGCCTACGTTCACCTGTATCTGCCCGCGTTATTTTATACACCTTTATGGTCACCCCTCCCCCCATAGTGCGGCAATCCCTCAGTACTAACCCCTCCCCCACAGTGCGGCATTCCCACAGTAACACCTTGCAGTATCAGCCTGGATGATGTATTGAGATCTGTGGGGGGACCTTTGGAACTGACTGTTCTGACTGCAATGCCTTATTCATGGCCGATGCATCACTTTTACAACGCTGTACTTCCAACTGCGAACGTGGAATTGCTTCTATCTCTGCGGCGCTCACACAATGTTAATCGGAGAGAGAGAGAGATGGCCATGAGTCAGAATGAGCCAACTCTACATCCAAGGCATCAGGCAGTGACTAACTCGACTTACTCACACCGCAACACTGCCCTGCGTGCAGGCTAAAAAAGGCAATGCACGAAATGTAATGATTCACCAGCAAGGTGACAACTGGCACAGTGAACAATTCAGACACGTTTTGAGCAAATGCTATTAATATCATGTCCAAGCCAAGGCCACCACTAAGTACAGGCTAGTCATGTTTGTCTTGCGTTTAATAGTAAAATATTGCAAAGATTGGAACTCGCAAATAAAAACACAAAGTGCTCGAAAGACTCCTTGCAGTATTTGTTCACATCTCAGTTCAGGATAATTAATTACAACCTTAATTCGTTCTCATTCATGTTCTCTCCCCCTCGCCCCCTCACTCCCTCTCCAGCCCCCCCCCCCCCCCCCCCCCCCCCACCAAGTCTGTGCCAACCAGCGATCACCCCGTACACGAGCACTATCCTACACACTAGGGACAATTTTACCAAAGCCAATTAACGTATAAACCTGTAAGTCTTTGGAGTGCGGGAGGAAACCGGAGCACCCGGAGAAAACCAACGCGGTCACGGGGAGAGTGTACAAACTCTGTACAGACAGCACCCATAGTCAGGATTGAAGCCAGGTCTCTGGCGCTGTGAGGCAGCAACTCTACCGCTGCGCCACCAGGCTGCCCACATATGGTTTACGTTTCCAGGGGTCTGCTCAAACTCCCAGCTCGTTCCAGTTCTGTTTGCCACAGTGACAAGCATTCACCCCTCAGTGGCCCGCGGGCACTACCCTGACCCTAGTGAGGTGGGGACGGGGTGCCGGACTCGGCCATTCTGTCCCCAGGGTGGTCCGACTGCCACAATGACAGTAAACCCCCCCCCCCCCCCACCCGCTCAGTCCCAACACCTCCCCTGGCCCACGGAAACCACATTGCAAGCATCTGTGGAATTCTGTCCCCAAATATAGGGATACCAGCTCGGAATAGCAAGGTAAGGAGGATGTAACGAGGTTGGAGGCATCACTGGTACTCTTGCCATTTAAGGCGGTAAACCCGATCTCTGGAATCCAGAGGTTATCTGTGCCTGGTCACGGAGATTTTCCATAAGAGTCTGGCATTGATTAAACTTTCCACAGCTTCGCCAACAACTGAAAGCACTTGCAACCCGATTCAGGAATAGCCTCCTTTCCTTGCTGTTATCAGACTTCTGAACAGTCCTCCCATAAGCTAGGGCGAGGTCCCGATCTTCCAACCTATCTCATTGCGGCCCTCACACTTTTCTTTATCTGCACTTTCTCTGTAACGTTTTATTCTAGACTCTGGTAATTTTCCCTTTGAACTGCCTGTTGTACTTGTGTGTGGCTCGAGGTTAGCCTAGAGATACAGCATGGAAACAGGCCCTTCGGCCCACGCTGACAACTGATCACCCATTCACACTAGTTCTATGTTATCCCCCTTTCTCATCCACTATACACACCAGGGGCGATTTACAGAGTTCAACTAACCTAAATACCCATACAACTTTGGGACGTGGGAGTAAAGCGGAGCATACGGAGAAAACCCACGTGGTCACATGGACTACGTGCAAACTTCATATAGACAGCATTAGAGGTCAGGATAGAGCTGGGCTCTGGCAGTGTGAGGCAGCAGCTCTACCCGCTGTTAGGTACCCGCTGATTTGACAAAGCTTTTCACTGTACCTCAAAATGCGTGATAATAAACCAATCCCAATGTCAGCCGGGACACTTTCCCCTCGTCCAGCAAAGGCCCACACCAGACTCATAAATGCTTGCAATAACAGACACTGACGAAACATTCAGCAGAGATGCCACCCACCTGAAACACAAACCTGGTTCTCTCTGCACTGTTGTTGCTGGACCCGCTCAGCATTTCCACATAGGAGCAGAATTAGGCCATTCGGCCCATCAAGTCTACTCCGCCATTCAATCATGGCTGATCGATCTTTCCTGCTCAACCCCATTCTCCTGCCTTCTCCCCCTAACCCCCGATACCCGTACTAATCAAGAATCTCCGCCATAACATTTCCCAAAGACGGCCTCCACAGTGTTCTGTGGCAATAAATTCAACAGATTCACCACCCTCTGGCTAAAGAAATTCGTCATCATCTCCCTAAAGTACATCCTTTTATTCTGAGGATGTGCCCTCTGGTCTTAGACTCCCCCACCAGTGGATACATCCTCTCCACATCCACTCTAACCAGGTCCTTCATTATTCGGTAAGTTTCAATGAAGTGTCCCCTCATCCTTCTAAACTCCAGCGGGTACAGGCCCAGTGACGTCAAACGCTCATCATACGTTAACCCAATCATTCCTGGGATCATTCTCGTAATCCTCCTCTGGACCCTCTCCAATGGCAGCACATCCCCTCCTCAGACACTGGGCCCAAAACTGTTCACAATACTCCTAATACGGTCTGATCAGTGACTTCATGTTCATAAGTTATAGGAACAGAAGCAGGCTATTTGGTCCATCAAGTCTACTCCTCCATTAAATCATGGCTGAACAATCTTTATTGATTTTAAGTCCCAGCATTAAAACCCCAGCTTTTATATTCTAGTCCTTGGTTTAATTTGCCTTGTTTAACATCAACTCAACTTGCAAATTAACCGTTTGGGAATCCTGCACCAGCACTCCCGAGTCCACTTGCACCTCTGATTTCTGAACCTTCTCCGCATTCAGAAATGGGTGGTGCAAAGGGACTAGGGGGGGGGGGCTGGTTCTCTGTTGGCTTGGACACTACCACCCCCCCCCCCCCCCCCCCCGGGACAGTGTGAGCAAGCACCCCTCACCTGTGTGCCCGGACACGCGTCGCCTTTCTTGTACTCCTTGTGACTGCTCCGTTTGTCTAGTTTGCTCCAGAGGGCTTTGGCCCTCCAGGTGTTGAGCTTGGATTTCAGCGTAGAGTAGAACATGCGATGGTCCAGTGGGTCGAGGTCTAGCTGGCGGCACAGGATGTGGAAAGCCTGCAGCGTTCCCCGGAAGGTCAGAGCCTGCACAAAGTTTTCATAGAGCTGCCCGGCCTGGCTGCCTTTCTCGCCATTGTTGTCACCCATGGCTCGCGGGTGGTGGCGGGTCGGGTCAGGTCAGGTCAGGTCAGGTCACCACCGCTCAGCCCCGGCCCGGAACGCCGACGTTAATCCCCGCGCATCGCCGATCCTGAAACATTGACAAAAACAAACCACGGGTTAGACCAGATGAGATGAAACCCGCGGCAGAAATTATAAACACAAGGAACACACACGTAGATCCAGATGCTGATTTACATTAAAAAATGTGGCGAGACCAAGTGTAGACTAGGCAACTCTTTCACCAAACTATTTGCACTTGGTCCACCAAGGCCTGCTGGAACTCCCAGTTGCTCATCATTTGAAATCCCCTTCCATTCCGCTCTCTCTGTCCTGGGCCTCCTCCACTGCCAGAGTTTGGCTATGGGTAAACTGGAGGAACAGCGCCTCATATTCCACGAGTAGCTTACAATCCAACTGCATGAACATTGATTTCTCCAATTTTAGTGAATTAACCAACAACTCCTGCTCCTTCCCTGTGTCCTCCCACCTAGATCCATTCCTCCGACTCTACCTGTCGCATCTCATCTCACTGTCCCTCCCAACACCTCATTTTCCTCCCATTTGTCCTTTGTCCAACCATCTGCCTTTCAAACCCTCCTCCGTATGTGCAGGAAGGAACTGCAGATGCTGGTTTAAATCGAAGAAAGACACAAAATGCCCGTCTCTCATCCAGCTTTCTTCCCCCTACTATAATCGGTCTGAAGAAGGGTGAAGGGTCCCGACCTGAAGCATCAGCTACCCATGTTCTCCACAGTCACATTAGGAGGTCATGGGGTCACACAAGACAGGAACGGGCCCTTTTGCCTATCTCGTCAGGGCCACCTGCACTGTGGACTTCAGTTTTGCACTATTAGTGTTACCCAGTGTTACGGTTCTTCATTTATTGTATTATTGATTATTGCACAATATCCGTGTGTGCCACTGCGTTTATGGGCCCGTTAAGCTGCAGCCAGCAAGAGTTTCTCTGTACTGTGATTCAAATAAGAGGACATGATTTGAGAATTAAGGGACAAAAGTTTAGGGGTAACATGAGGGGGAACTTCTTTACTCAGAGAGTGGTAGCTGTGTGGAATGAGCTTCCAGTGGAAGTGGTGGAGGCAGGTTCGATTTTATCATTTAAAAATAATTTGGATAGGTATATGGACGGGAAGGGAATGGAGGGTTATGGTCTGAGTGCAGGTAGATGGGACTAGGTGAGGTTAAGTGGTCGACATGGACTAGAATGGCCGAGATGGCCTGTTTCCGTGCAGTAATTGTTATATGGTTATATGGTCATTGGTACTAATGACAATTAAACACTCGTGACTCATAAGATCATGGGAGGCAAATTAGACCATTCAACCCATCAAGTCTACTCCACCAATCGATTATGGCTGATCTATTTTTCTCTTTCAACCCCTTTCTTCTGCCTTCTCCCCTTCTGGTGGAAAGTAAAGGAGTCTGATGGGCGACTCGTCACAACGTTTATCACTGTGTCTTGGTACACAAGACAATAAGCTAATACCAATCCTAGCCTGGATAATGAGGTCTCAAAACCCTTGAGAAGCTCGGCACACAGCGGTGGAGTTGCTGCCTCACAGCGCCAGAGACCCGGGTTCGACTCTGACTACAGGTGCTGTCTGTACAGAGTTTGTACGTTGACATGCCTGGGTTTCCTCCAGGTGCTTTGGTTACCTCTCGCACTCTAAAGACGTATAGGTTTGTAGGTTAATTGGCTTCGGTAAAGATTGTACATTGTCCCAGTGTATGATAGTACTAGTGTACAGGAATCACTGGTCGGCACGGACTCGGTGGGCCGAAGGGACTGTTTCCCCACACGGTGTCTCTAAACTAAACTGAAGCTCAACAACGTCCAGGACAGTTGGCCCAGTGGATCAGGTTACCAAGTCTAACTGATTATTATTTTATTATACAATTGGTAATTGTATCCTGATTTCTTGTGTTATTGTGTTTGCAAGTTGGTTAGGCTGCAGCAAGGAAGAATTGTATGGTATCGGTTGGAAGCTGCATAGTAAATCTCGTTACACTGATGTGCAATGACAATAAAATATATTATTATTATTATTGTTATTATTATTATTATGTTCCGTTGCTGGCACACATGACCATCAGACATTTTCAACTCAGCATTACACAGGCCCAGATCACACACCTGCCTCCCGACAGGCCACACAGCAAGAGGCCACACGTGTGGAGCCAAAACTTCCAAGCGAGCACCTGGGAATCGGCCAGATTGCAGAGCAACACCGAACATTCCTCAACTTGCCCAATTTCACCTGAGCTCTTTCGCACTAAACTAAACTAAAACGTGTAGGAAGGAACTGCAGATGTTGGTTTACACTGAAGATAGACACAAAATGCTGGAGTAATTTAACGGGACAGGCAGCATCTCTGGAGAGAAGGAACGGGTGATGTTTCAGTTCAAGACCCTTCTTCACTCGAAACTAAACAAAGACAGCCACCGCCTGATTCACGACCTCTGCCGAGTTTGCCCTTGACATACTCGCAGCATAGTCGTCACGAGGTCGTAGGAGGTCGTAGGTAGATCGTAGCAGGTTGTGATGCTAGTCGTAGGTACTTGTGGCATCAAGTAGGTCGCGCCGTTTTTTTAAGCATGATGAAAAATGTCCAGGAGTAAAAATGGTCGTGAATTAGGTCGTGAAAGTGGGACAGGCCCTTTACAGCGCCAGAGACCCGGGTTCGATCCCGACTGCGGGCGCTGTCTGTGGGCAGTTTGTACGTTCTCCCTGTGACGGCGTGGGTTTTCTCCTGGTGTTCCGGTTTCCTCCCACACTCCAAAGACGTAGAGGTTGGCTTCGGCAGAAATTGTAAATAGTCCCTCATGAATATACGTGCGGATTGCTGGTTGGCACGGGCAGACTCGGTGAGCCGAAGAGCCCGTTTCCACATTGTATCTCTAATAAAAAGTATTCCAACAGCTCAGAGAGCTGGGAATGCTGCCAACTCAACAGCATTTCCTTTTGAATCAACGAGTCGTCACCCTGGGCCCTATGGTGAGCAGGCTCCATCTTGCACTAAATGTATCCTTTATCCTTTATCTGAACACTGAGGACAGCATGATTGTAATCATGTATAGTCTTTTCTTTGACAGGATAGCACGCAACAAAAGCTTTTCACTGTACTCTGATACACTTGACCACAATAAGCTAAACTAAACTTGACATTTTAGGTTAGTCCCAATTGTCCACATTTCGCCCCTATCCCTACAACCCCTTCCAATCCATACTTCTGCCCAAAGGTCTGTTAAAAGTCACCACTCATCAACTGCTGTATAAATATAATTGCCATAGTGCCATACACATCCTTAATCCTTACACATGAAGAACGCGCCTCACCCCGATCACTCCCTCTTCTCCCCTCTCCCATCAGGCAAGAGGTCTAGAAGTGTGAAAACACACACATCCAGATGCAGGGACAGCTTTCATCCCAGCTGCTATCGGGAGCCTGGAACTCGCTGCCTGGGATGGCGGTGGAGCAAGATACGATAGTGGCGTTTCAGGGGCTTTTGGATAAGAACATGAATATACACAGAGAATGGAGGGATAATGATCACATGCAGGCAGAGGAGATCAGCTTATCTTGCATCATGTTCAGCACAGACATTGTGGGCTGAAGGGCCTGTTCCTGTGCTGTTCCATGTTCTATATCCTTGCCCCTTGGTGTGTGGTGGGAGAATGGAGAGGGGGGGGGTTATTAACCGATAGAACAGCTGACAAGGAAATCAGTGGGGGAATGAGACTGATGGGTATGTTCCCAGAGTCTGTACACACTTGATGGGCTGAATGTCACAAGGAAATCTAAAACGATGAAATACGTTCTTCCCAGCACCCAGAGGTTAATATTCAAATCGGTCAACGTACTCCGCACAAATGGATTATCTGATCAAAGTTTTAGTACTGTGTGGGAGAATGCTGGGACTAACAGTTTAGTTTGGAGATACAATATAGAGGCAAGTCCTTCAGCCCATCGAGTCTGCATCGACCATCCATCATGTCTGAAGAAAGGTCTCGACCCAAAACGTCACCTATTTCTTTTTTCCTGAGATGCTGCCTGACCCTCTGAGTTCCTTCAGCATTTTGTGTCTATCACCCATTCACTTTTGTTTCACATTCATCCACTCCCTGCACACAAGGGGCAACCTTACAGAGGCCAGTTAACTAACAAACCCCGCATGCCTTCGGGATGTGAACGGGAAACAGAGTCCCTGGAGAAATCCCAAGCGGTCACAGGCAGAACACTTTGTAGCCTCAGAATAAAAGGGACATATATTTAGAAAGGAGATGAGAAGGGATTTCTTTAGCCAAAGGGTGGTGTGAATCTGTGGAATTAACCTGAGGCCAAGTCTTTGGGAATTTGGGAATAAGGCGGAGATTGACAGATTCTCGATTAGTACAGGTATCAGGGGCTGTGGACAGGAGAATGGGGTTGAGAGGGAAAGATAGATCAGCCACGATTGAATGACGGAGTAGACTTGATGGGCCGAATGGCCTAATTCTGCACCTGGAACTTATGGACATACAAACTCCACACAGACAGCACCCGAGAACAGGATCCAACCCCAGTCTCTGACGCTGTTAAGGCACCAGCCCCACCAGACGCCCCACCACAGCCAACAAACGTACTGTAGTTGGCTTATTTTATACAGCGGTCACTACAGATCACAGGGACTGCCTGGACGGGCCACGGAGCAAGCAGTCAGGGAAACCCTAATGTTGTGAAAAGTGCTACAGAGATGTAGAGTGATTCAGAGATCGAGCAGGGGGCAGAGCACTGTTGAAAGGCAATCGGTGGAATGGGGCAGATTGTGGAATCCTGTCCCCCGCACTCTGTGATCTTACGGAAGGAGAGAGGTTCCTCCTCAGTAAATCAAAAGCAGCGGCATAGTGCACGCTCCTGACACCACATAACTATCCCCTGATACAGCACGTCTGAATTCTACACCTGCCCAGTCAGAGCCCAGACACAAAGAGCTTTCTCCTGCCCGAGAGACAAACCGATGGATAATCAGTAACCGACCTGACCAGTGACCCTCTCCCTGACCAGACACACACACACACACACACACACACCACGCTGTGCTGGAAAGAGTGGAACGACTAGATACAGCCAGTGTAAAAATAACTCAGGGCACAGAATCACTGAACTCAACTGCTGAAAAGTTTTTCCCAACTTTTAAACTTTCTATCCGATCGGCGAGTTAAAGCTGAGCTTCTGCCTACCTGTGCGGCTGCACCGACACGCATTCTTGCTCGATAGCCCTGAGGGTGTCCAGCCCCGCGTGTAGTGAGGGGAACCAGTGACAGCCCGGAGCCAGTGAAGCAAGGTTTACGTGCCCAGAGCCTGCGACTGGCCACTGCAGCTTTACGCTGTGACTTGGCACATGGTTCCCAGCTGATGTAACCCATCCCAGAGACATATTAGTCATCTCATGTTTCATAACTGGGCCGGGACTGGAGTGTTCATCAACTACTCTGGCTGCCACCCTCTGTATCCCGAGCTCAGGGGGAGAAACCCCAGGCAGCAAACTCCCGACTCCAGCGTTGGGCTAACCCCAGGCATGAGCGTTTCCATGCACAGTCGCAGAGTGGCAGAGAGAGTGTGACAGAGTCACACAGAGAGTGGCAGTGACAGAGAGAGAGAGAGTGGCAGTGACTGAGAGAGAGTCACAGTCGCAGAGACACAGAGTGACAGAGACAGTGACAGTCACAGAGAACGCAGCAGAGATAGTCACAGACACAGAGAGGGTGACACAGAGTGACAGAAAGAGAGACAGACAGACAGACACACAGCGAGTCACAGAGAGAGAGAGAGAGAGAGAGAGAGAGAGAGAGAGAGAGAGAGAGATACACAGATGCAGAGAGGTTCATAGATACAGTGACAAGAGACAGACAGAGGCACAGAGATAGTCATAGAGACATGTTCTGTAACTCAACGCCAGGAACGAAGAATACAGGAAACACAGAGCATAGAACAGAACACAAACAGGCCCTTCGGCCCACAATGTCCGTGCCGAACACGATACCAAGATAAACTAATCTCATCCGCCTTCACATGGTCCAATTCCTCTCTCCCTCTCTCCCCCTCACCCTCTCTCTCTGCGGGCGGAGCACCAAGGCAAATTCTTTGTATGTGAATACGTGGCCAATAAACGTATTCATTCATTCATCACGGATACGGATCACCATCAAAGGGATCGATCAGAAGTGCTTCTCCAAAACGCAGCCAGTATCATCAAAGACCCACATCACCCTGGCCGTGCCCACTTTTCACCACCATCAAAAAACCATGACAAGTTCAAGTTCAAGTGAGTTTATTGTCATGTGTCCCTGTATAGGACAATGAGATTCTTGCTTTGCTTAAGCACACAGAAAATAGTAGGCATTTACTACAAAACAGATAAGTATGTCCATATACCATAAAATAAATATATACACACATGGATAAATAAACTGATAATAATAATAATAATAATAATATTTTGTTTATAGGGACAGTGCATATTAATTAACATTTGCATGTAAATATGCGAGATTGTAGCCAATCAGTAGCTAATTTCCGTCTCTAGTCCCAGGCAAAGGCAGGTGAAGTGTCTTGCCCAAGGACACAACGACAGTACACACTCCAAGCAGGATTCGAACCGGCCACCTGCAGGCTGCCAGCCGAACACTTAGCCCATTGTGCCATTGCAAATAACAGAATAACAGACTACCAAGTTCAAGAACGCCTTCTTCCCAATAATTCCCACCACAAACCTCAGAATCCCTGATCTTCCATGAACTGTGTCTTTGGGTGCACAGCAGACTATTATTGGTCCCGAGTATCACAGTTATTAATTTGGTGCACCACTGATTATTCTATATTTATCTTTGTGTCATTGCGTTTACAGGCTGGTTAAGCTGCAGCAAGTATCACAGCACATTGGCACAGCGGTAGAGTTGCTGCCTCACAGCGCCAGAGGCCCGGGTTCGATCCTGACTATGGGTGCCGGCTGTACGGAGTTTGTATGACTTCCCTGTGGCCACGTGGGTTTTCACTGGGTGCTCAGGTTTCCTCCCACACTGCATTGACGTGCAGGTTTGTAGGCTAATCTGCTTTGGTAAAAATTGTAAATCGTCCCTAGTGCGGGTGGGATAGTGCTAGTGTACGGGGATCGCTGGTCGGTGCCGAAGGGCCTGGGTCCGAGCTATATCCCTAAACTAATAACTAAACCAAGCCTAAAGTAACAATTTCATTGTTCAGTTGTCGGTGCACATGGCAATGAAACCCACTCGACTCTTTGGCTCTCGAACAAGGGATTTAGATGGGACAAAAAGCTCGCCTTACAAGCATTACGCAATGCTCACCACACTTCCCCTGGCAGGGTGTAATTAGAGGCTTAATTGTAGCTCACAATGGGAAGCAGTGACTGTAAGCAAAGCAAAGCACGTCGGACTCATGGAGCAGAGGGCCTGTACAACCGAGCGGAGGTTCGCAATAACCAACCCGATCTCCCGGTGGCTCAGCACTTCAACTCCCCCTCCCATTCCCAATCCGACCGTTCTGGCCTCGGCCTCCTCCATGGCCAGAGTGAGGACCACCATAAATTGGAGGAGCAGCACCTCATATTTCGCTTGGGCACTTTTGCGCCCCAGCGGTATGAACATTGACTTCTCTACTCAGGTAGTCCTTACTTTCTCAGCTCTCCCTCAGCCTTCTGGCTCCACCTCTTCCTTTCTTCTTCCCCCCCCCCCCCCCCCCCTCTCCCTCACATCAGTCTGAAGGATCTCGACCTGAAACGTTGCCTATTTCCTTCGCTCCATAGATGCTGCCTCACCCGTTGAGTTTCTCCAGCATTATTGTCTACCATCGATTTTCTGCAGTTACTTCTTAAAGGTTTGTATGCTAATTGGCTTCTGTAGATTAGCCCCAGTGTGTAGGGTAGTGGTAGAGTGCGGTTATCACTGGTCGGTGGGCCAGAGGGGATGTTTCTGCACCGTTTCTCTAAACTAAACCTCTCGCACTCCCTCAGCCCGAGTCCTTGGTTGCTGGTGAGTAACGGTTTCCCCACTCCATGTAAACACATGTAGGTCGACAGGGTGGCGAGAAGGTCTTTTGTCACGCTAGCCTTTGTCAGTCATGGAATTGTGTATAGAAGTTGGGATAGACACACAATGCTGGAGTGACTCAGCGGGACCAGCACCATCTATGGAGAGATGGAATGGGTTCAGTCTGAAGAAGGGTCTCGACCCAAAACGTCACCCATTCATTCTCCCCAAAGATGCTGTTTGTCCCGCTGATTCACTCCAGCATTTTGTGTCTATCTTCAGTTTAAACCAGCACCTGCAGCTCCTTCCTACACATAGAAGTTGGGATGGTACGTTACACTTGTACAAGACATTAGTGAGGTCGCAGCTGGAGTATTGTGTTCAGTTCTGGTCACCTTCCTTTAGGAAAGATGCCATTAAACTGGAAAGGGTGCAGAGAAGATTTACAAAGACGTTGCCTGGACTTGAGGGCCTGAGCATTTTGGGAGAGGTTGGGCAGGTTGGGACTTTTATTCCTTGGAACGCAAGAGGCTGAGGAGTCAGGGAATCAAGAGCTAGAGGGCATACGCTTAAAGTGACAGAGAAAATATTTAACAGGGACTTGACAGGCAACTTCTTCACACGGAGGGTGATGGGTATATGGATTGAGCTGCCAGAGAATGTAGTTAAAGCAGGTAGAATAGCAACATTTACAATACATTTGAACGTGGAGAGGAAAGGTTTAGTGGGATATGTGCCAAATGGGACTAGCTTAGATGGGGCATTTTGGTCGGCATGGATGAGTTGGGCCGAAGGGCCTGTTTCCCTGCGGTAAGACTCTATGGCCAACGAGACACAGTCAGCACCACCTTCTAACATCTGCAGTATTTTGGATTTCCAACCATAAATCACTCACTGGTTTAATTATAGAGTAGGAACAAGGAACTACAGATGCTGGTTTACATATTCCAGCGGGTCAGGCAGCATCTCTGGAGAGCAGGGAGAGGTGATGTTTCGGGTTGGGACCCTTCATCAGTTTAATTACTCTGCAAAGATCACCTCGATGTCACGACATCAGCTCCCAAAACCAGTTTGCCAAGTGCCTGCGTCACAGGGAACCGGACAGAGGGAGGGGCGGAGAGAGTGAGAGACAACGAGGAGCAGACACAGAGAGGGAGAGAAAGTGAGGCAGAGACAGAGGGGAAGAGAGGGGAGAGGAGTAGAGGGGGGGATGGGGGGGAGAGGAGGGCAGGGAGAGAGAGAGGGAGGGAGAGGGGCAGAGAAGTGAGAAGGAAGGGGGCACGGAGAGAGCCAGGATGTGGGGGTGGAGGGAGAGGGCAGGGGGTAGAAAGGGAGGGAGGGAGAGGGGCAGAAGGGGAGGTTGGAGAGGAGGAAATGAGAGACGGTCAGCATGCAAAACCAGAATTGCTCGGCAGTTTCACAGACAGGGGCTGGAGAGTGGGACTTTGGCCGAGATGTACTCTCCTAGTGGGACCCATTAGAGCATTATCTTGTGTAAACAAGCCGACTGAGACGAGCGGATGATTGTCGAGGTGATAGCCATAGTCTGACGCTGGCCTCAGGGACCAGCCTGCCCATCATCGCGCAGAGTTTCACGACAGCAAGACATATCTGAGATTGTGTTACTGCACTAAGTATAGGCCCACAGACACACAACCCACTGCCTCAGGCCATAAAGAAATGAATAGAATGCAAGATTCATCGGTCACTTTAAAACTGGATACACATCTGACGGTATTCGGAAAGATACTGGACAGGCACTGCGGCAACAAAGCCATTTTTACAGTGCGGCGCAGCGCTAGAATCGCTGCCTCACAGCGCCAGAGGCCAGTGTTTGATCCTGACCACGAGTGCTGTCTGTACATTCTTTTTTTGTACATTCTTCCCGTGGCCAGCGTTGGTTTTCTCCGGGTGCTCCGGTTTCCTCCCACACTCCAAGGACGTAGAGGTTTGTAGGTTAATTGGCTTTGGTAAAATTGTCAATTGTCCCTAGTGTGTAGGATAGTGCTAGTGTACTAGGGGTGATCGCTGTTCAGCAAGGATGCATTGGGCCGAAGGGCCTACTTCTGCACAGTATCGCTAAGCTAAACATTAGCACCGCGCGATTCAATCATAATAAAAGCGCACCAGAGTCTCCAGGTAGATTAACAGGTGTACTATAGAAAGCAAAAGTCACAAAGTCAGGCAGCGTCCATGGAGAACACAGATAGGAGACATTTCGGGTTGCGACCCTTTACAGAATGATGTCTTATTCAGTCAGAGGGGGCCCGATCTGAAAAATCACCCAACCATGTTCTCCAAAGATGCTGTCTGACCCGCTGAGTTACTCCAGCACTTTGTGACCTTTCATGTAAACCAGCATCTGCAGTTCCTTGTGTCTACTGTAGAACGTATCCTGACTGGTTAGATTATAGACTGGTACGGCAATCCAAATGAACAGGAGCGCAAGAGGCTGCAGAGAGTGGTGGAATCACAGCCCTTCCCACCATCAAAAGCACCTACTTGAGGCCCTGCCTCAAGATGGCGGCATCTATCATCAAGGATCAAGGGCCATGCCCCCTTCCCACTGCTACCGGAGGTACAGGAGGTACGAGGTACAGAAGCCTGAAGTCTCGCACCACCAGGTTCAGGAACAGCGAGTTTTCTACCAAAGATCGCTCTATGATCATTGTTTTCTACGGCCATCGGGTTCCTGAACCAACCACATTCCACGCTCGGCAGTGGAACTCCTGCGGTGAAACCAAGGGATTAGCAGTCTTCAGCTATCTTTGGGATTGGCAAAATGCAGAGATCACCAAATGAGGCCGGGCCACAGGTGACTAACTCTCGGCACAGAGAAATCTCACTGCCACAGCCGCGGACACAGGCTTCTTGGCCCATCCAACCCTTGCTGACCAAGATGCCCCTTCTAAATTAGTCCCAATTACCTCAATGGTTTAACTCTAAACATTTCCTATCCACAAATACATGTTAAATATTATTGCACATGCCTCAACTATTCCCTTTTGGCAGCCCATCCTTCTATCCACCATCCTCTGTGTGAAAAGTTGCCTCTCCTATTAAATCATTTCCCTCGACTCCACTTATTATCTTTCAGCCTTCGTCTCCCCCCTCGCCCTCTCCTCCCCTCCCCCTACTTGGCTCCATCTGCTCTCATCCCCCTCCTTGCCTGGTTCCACCCATCACCTGCCTGCTCCTGCCTCCCCACCCACTCCCCCATCACCTCTGTATCATGGCCATCTTCTCCTCCACACTCACAATCCTCGACCCGATACGTCAACCGCCCATCTGCCACCGTAGCCGCTGCCTGACCCACTGCGTTCTTCCGGCAGCATGTTCTCCTTGCAATGGGACTCAAAGATCGTATCTTTGATGGGACTGACTGAAAGCTCCATCAAAGAGCTTTAGGCTTTTAGAGATACAGCGCACAAACAGGCCCTTCACGCCCATGCCGACCAACAATCACTCTGTGCACTAACACTATCCTACACACTCGGGACAATTTACAATTTTACTGAAGCCAATTAACCTACAAACCCGTACGCCTTCGGAGTGTGAGAACAAACCGGACAAACCCACGCAGGTCACGGGGAGAACGTACAAACTCCATACAGAGAGCATCCGTAGTCAGGATCGAACCCGGGTCTCTGGTCTCCAAGGCAGCAACTCTACCGCTGCCGCCCCTGGCCAGCACAGATACAACGGACCAAATGGCTTCCTTCTCGGACTCTGCGATACGTTGCGAGAGTTCCCTTTGCAGGCCTGCCGATACAAAAACTGCACCTTTTTCTTTAAGTACTGAAACGCCAAAATCATGTGACATTTGGTCTGGTAATTATTAAATAAAATATTATGCGTCAAGTCCTTCCATTCCAGCTGTCGCTACTTACCACTGGTATCAAAACAGGGAACCCCCTCCCTGCATAGTCTTGCAGAAATGCTTCAGATCTTTTTTGTGGCCGAGCTAGGAATCAAAAACAGTCGCCCCTCTAGACATTGCACTCCCCTCCCCGCCCCACTCTTGGACCATCTTGGAAACAAACAGCACACTCGGCTACAAACCACAAGAGACGTCCAAGGCAAGGTCAGCCATCGTATCTTCATGCCTGGGATTGGTGGGATTTTTTAACAAATACTCATGTCTAGAGCGGCAGAAGGCCCCTATTGGCCAGGGGCTGCGAGATTATGGAAGAACACAAAGTTATCTTGCTTTATCGCAGTGCATATGTAGATAGTGTTCGGTAATGGAGGACGAAGCAGACAGCAGTAACGCTAGGCCTCGTTGCCATGGTGACACAAGGAAATGCAGACTCAGCAGAAAACAAAGTGCTGGAGGAACTCAGCGGGCCAGGCAGCACTTGGAGAAAGGGATTAGGATTTCAAGGTTAGGGATCCTCGGATGACAAAAGAGGTAGCAAATTTGGTCCAAAAAAAAAATAAGGAGGTGTATGTAAGGTTGAGGAACAAGAAATCAGACGGGGCCTTTGAGGAATATAAAGTAAGAAAGAACACAAGCAGGGAGAAATAAGGAACTGGTTTACAAAAATAAAGTGCTGGAGTAACTCAGTGGGTGAAGGTTGACCCTTTGCAATATTTCAGCACTTTAGTTTAGTTTAGAGATACAGTGCTGAAACAGGCCCTTCGGCCGATGTCAACCAGTGATCCTTGTACGCTAGCTCAATCCTACACACAGTAGAGACAATTCACAATCTTTACTGAAGCTAAATAACCTACAAACATGTACATCTTTAGAATGTGAGAGGAAACCGGAGCAACCGTAGAAATCCTCACGCGGTCACGGGGAGATCGTACAAACTCTGTACAGACAGCGCCCGGGGTCAGGATCGAACCCGGGCTCTGGCGCTGTAAGGCAGCAACTCTACCGCTCTACCAACTCTATCGGGCCGCCCGAGACACTGTGTGTCTTTATTTTTTTTTAACTCAAGCAGAGAGATTGGGGGGTTAGAAGGGGGTATGAAATGTTATAGTCGAGTTGAATTAAAGAAAATCCCAAGGCTTTTCATACACATTTTAAAATAAGAGGGGAACCAGTAAGAAGGCAGGCCCATTCAAGGATAAAGGAGGGAATTTGCCGAGGGAGTTAGAGAATGTAGGCGAGGTATTAAATGAGTACTTTGCATTGGTATTCACCAAGGAGAAGGACAGTGAGATCAGCGGGCGGTCACATTCTCTACCGCTGCGCCACCGTGCCGCCCTTAGGTTATAGGGAAAGGAAAGAGAGGAGATTACAGGGGCTTTGATTAAGATCTTTGCACCTTCGCTAGCCGCAGGCAATTTCTGGAGGACTGGAGTTGCTTTGTGGGGATAATCCAGGAAAATATAGGCCAGTAATCCTCACGTCAGTGGTAGGAGAGGATTCTTCGGGGTTTGCTCGCATTTCGAAGTATGGGTTTGTTTAGTTTTGTTTATTTAGTTGAGATGACTTTATTGCCACGTGTACCAAGGTACAGTGAAAACCATTTGTTGCCTGCTAACCAGTCAGCGGAAAGACTATAGATGATTACAATCAAGCCTTTCACAGTGGACAGTGGACAGATAACTGGAATAATGTTTAGTGCACGATAAAGTCCAGTCAAAGATAGTCTGAGGTTCTCCAACGAGGTAGATAGTAGCTCAGGACTGTTCTCTAGTTGTTGGTAGGGTGGTTCAGTTGCCTGATAACAGCAACAAGTCTGGAACATGCCTTCCTTACAGGCTTGCTTGATTTGTTTCGAGATGGTGGTGAGCCTGAGACTCTGTCTGGGGTTGTGGCAAAGGCAGATATGATGGTGGCATTCAGAAGGCTTTTAGATCGGCACATGGATATACCGGGGACGGAGAGATATAGATCATTTTCAGGTGGAGGAGATTAGTTTAACTTGGCGACAAGTTTGCCACAGATGTCACGGGATGAAGGGTGTGCATGTCTGCTCTATGTTCCAAGTCTCAAGCCTTTGCCACCCTCTCTCATGGCTTTTAGTAGACCTTCCCTTCATCTGAAGAAGTCTCGACCCAAAACGTCACCTATCCATGTTCTCCAGAGATGCTGCCTGGCCCGTTGAGTTACTCCAGCACTCCGTGTCTTTCCCTTCCCCTATTTCCCTGCAACATCAAACTTTTTGAAGTGTCTCATGACTCTGAATCCATTGGAGTCAATTAATTGTTTGTAGCACCTTGCCCTGGAAATTTATTGCAAGAGGAATGGAAATGAATGCTGCTTGCCGAAAACAGTATTTCTGAAGTAGTAGAGATAGTTTTCATTCAACGGCCTTTCACTAAAAATTTAACTAAAGAAGTTAAAGAAATTCTTTCCCATCTCCCTCCCAAAGGAACGTCCTTCAATTCTGAGGCTATAACCTCTAGCCCTATACTCTCCCACTAGTGGAAACATCCTCTCCACCCTATCCAAGCCTTTCACTTGATCCCACCAGGTATTGCTCTCCGGCAGTGACAATTGAGTTGAATTTTTGAATTGAATTGATTTTATTAGGGACAGTGCATATTAATAAACATTTGCATGTAATATGCAAGATTGTAGCCAGTAGCTAATTTCCATCTTTAGTCCCACACAAGGTAAACACATCCCAAACTAGGTAAAACCAAAAGACAAAAACAAAAAACAAAACAAACAATATGGTTTAGACAGTCTGCTCAAATGTTCCTTCCTCAACTCCCATGCGTTTGGATGCAGGAACGAGGCAGGATTTCCCCTCACGTTGCCATCCTGAAGTCAGTCTCGCCCTTCCTCCCGGGGGTATTGCAACCTCTCACCACACCATCCGTGTGCCGTCTACATATCCCGTCCAATAGGAGTGTGGAGACGCTCCCTCTCGGGAAGCGTGCAGCCAACCCCACCTCACCCTCCCGGCACCAGGCAAGCTTCAGGGATCTGCCCTAAACTTAGTGACCTTACCGCACAGGCAGCAACTGCAAGACGCACCGAAGCCTTGGCTTCCTCATGAGACAAAGAAAGTTTCGGCAAGTCTCCGAGGACTCTGAACAACTTCTGTAGGTGCACAGCAGAAAGCACCGCATCAGGGCTCATCGCAGCTTCAGCTCTGCCCCAAGACCGCAAGAAATTGCACAGAGAGCTGTGGACGTGGCTCAGTCCATTACACAGACCGGACTTCCCACCATCAACTCCATCTACTACTTCGCACTGCCTCAAGAAAGCAACCAACATAATCGAGGGCCTTTTTCACTCCAGTCATTCCCACCCCTCATCCTCCTGCGCTCTAAGGAATAAAGGCGGAACCTGCTCTACCCCTCCCTACAGCTCAGTCCTGGCAATATCTTGGTAAATCGTCTCTGAACCCTTTCAAGCTTGACAACATCTTTCCTATAACATGGTGCCCAGAACTGAACACAATACTCTACATGTAGCCTCACCAACGTCTTATATAACCGTAACGTGACCTCTCAATACTCAAGACTCTGACTGAAGAAAGCCTTCTTGGCCACCCTACCCACCTGTGACAGGTGCTTCCGTTACCTCCCACATCCCACATCAGTGAGGATTTGGGGGTTAATTGGTCCACTGTAAAATTGCCCCTGATGTGCAGGGAGTGGATGAGAATGTGGGATAACATAGAACCAATGTGAATAGGTGATGGATGGTCAGCGTGGACTGGGTGGGCCAATGGGCCTGTTTGCATGCTGCATCTCTAAACTAATCTAACCCCAGATCCCATAGAGGATACTCTGATGTGTCTCGAGTGCGTCATACCTTGGTTGAACGGGAATTTAAAATAAGAATGAGCAGATATTTTAAAAGTTTTTAAAAGGTCATGCATCATTAACTACCTGACGATCTATTCTGAAAGAGATTATCTATTGCGCAACGGAGGCACACCCAGGTAATTGCAGGAAGATCATCACCTGCGAGTTACATTTGGTTTAGACTCAACCTTCCTGCTATTCATCAATTTCCATGTCATCGACAAATTTACTAATCAGACCCCACCTACATTTTTGTCCAAACAATTATAAGTGACAGGAGCAGAATTAGGCCAAGTCTACTCCACCATTCAATCATGGCTGATTCATCTCTACCTCCTGACCCCATTCCCCCGCCTTCTCCCCCATAACCTCTGACACCCGCCACCAATCAGGTGGCTCAGTGGTGCAGCGGGTGGAGCTGCTGCCTCACGACGCCAGAGACCCAGCTTTGATCCTGGCCTCAGATGCTGCCTGTGTGGAGTCTGCATGTTCTCTCTGTGTAATAGTCATAGAGTCTTACAGCATGGAAACTGGCCCTTTGGCCCAACTTGCCTGCACCGGCCAACCTGTCTCAACTACACTAGTCCCACCTGCCTATGTTTGGCCCATATCCCTCTAAATCTGTCCTATCCATGTACCTGTCCAAATGTTTCTTAAACATTACAATAGTACCTGCCTCAACGACCTCATCTGGCAGCTTGTTCCATATACCCACCACCCTTTTTGTGAAAAAGTTACCTCTCAGGTTCCTAATAAAACTTTCCCCCCTCATCTTAAACCTGGTTCTTGATTTCCCCCTACTCTTGCCAAGAGAATCTGTGCGTTTCATCTGGGTGCTCTCGTTTCATAGAAACATACAAAATATGTGCAGGAGTAGACTATTCGGCCTATTGAGCCAGCACTGCCATTCAATATGATCATGGCGGATCATCCAAAATCAGTACCCTGTTCCTGCTTTCCCCCCATATCCCTTGATTCCATTAGCCCCAAGAGCCAAATCTAACTCTCTCTTGAATATCTCCAGTGAATTGGCCTCCGCTGCCTTCTGTGGCAGAGAATTCCACAGATTCACAACTCTCTGGGTGAAAAAGTTTTCCCTCATCTCAGTCCTAAGTGGCCTACCCCTTATTCTTAAACTGTGACCCTTGGTCACAGTTTAAGAATAATCGGGAATATTTCGGGAATAAACGGGAATAAATCGGGAATATTTTTCTTGTAGCTAGCCTGTCCAATCCCTTAAGAATTGTATACAGGCATGTTTATATAAGATCCCCTCTCATCCTAAATTCCAGTGAATATAAGCCCAGTCGATCCATTCTTTCATCATATGTCAGTCCCACCATCGTGGGAATTAACCTGGTGAACCTACTCTGCACTCCGTCAATAGCAAGGTGTCCTTCCTCAAATTAGGTGACCAAAGATGTGCGATGTTCGTAGGTTAATTGTCCTCTGTAAATTACCCAGAGTGTGTAGGAGGGTAGTTTACATGGAACTAGAGTGAAAAGATGATCGCTGGTTGGCATGGACTCGATGGGTCGAAGGGCCAGTTACCATGCTGTTTCGTTCAATAAATTGATTGATACGTTACCGATAACAGCGGTCCCACCATTGTTCACAGACGTGGAGGCAGTGGTCACAGGGAGGAGGCAGAAGAAAGGGGTTGAGGAGGACAGGTAGATCAGCCATGATGGAATAGACTCGATGGGCTGAATGGCCTAACTCTGCTCCTGTGATGGAAGAACAGGGGTAGGTTGCTCTGGATGGAAGCTGTGTAGCTGGAGCTGTGAGGCTGCTGTATTACTGTACACCAGAAAGCTGCTACATCCTCTTCCTCCAAACAGGAAGCTCCCGTGGCTTGCAGCGCTGCGAGCTCTGTAATGTTTTTGCCAGAGGCTCACTAATGTTGTGGCAGATGTTTCCCGTCCTTCCGTGGGCGGGGTGAGCTGTGCCGAACATCCTGTCATGGAAGTGATCGACTGGAGGTGCTGCCTCAACAAGGCAGCTGATATCAAACCCTGGCCACACTCTCTTCTCACTGCTAGCATACAGCGGCCTAAAAACCATAACCTCCAGGTTCAAGAACAGCTTCTTCCCTTCAACCATCTGGCTCTCAAACCATACTGCACAACCCTAACCACAACCCTGCTCCAGCAATGATCTGCTATGGACTCTGTTTAGATTGCACCATGTATTTTGGTTTGCACTATTGTAGTATGGTAAACTGGTATTACGCAGGAGGGGCAGTCCTGAGGGGGTGCCGCACTGAGGGAGGGGCAATAGGAGGAGTAGGCCATTCGGCCATTCGGCCCTTCGAGCCAGCACCGCCATTCACTGTGATCATGGCTGATCATCCACAATCAGTACCCAGTTCCTGCCTTCTCCCCATATCCCCTGACTCTGTTATCGTTAAGAGCCCTATCTAGCTCTCTCTTGAAAGTATCCAGAGAACTGGGGTCCACCGCCCTCTGAGGCAGAGAATTCCACACACTCACAACTCTCTGTGTGAAAAAGTGTTTCCTCATTTCCATTCTAAATGGCTTACCCCTTATTCTTAAACAGTGGCCCCTGGTTCTGGACTTCCCCAACACCAGGAACATGTTTCCTGCCTCTAGCGTGTCCAAACCCTTAACAATCTTACATGTTTCAATAAGATTCTCTCATCCTCCTAAATTCCAGAGTGTACAAGCCCAGCTGCTCCATTCTCTCAGCATATGACAGTCCCTCCATCCCGGAAATTAATCTTGTAAACCTACGCTGCACTCCCTCAATAGCGGTAATGTCCTTCCTCAAATTAGGGGGGCAAAACTGCATACAATACTCCAGGTGTGGTCTCACTAGGGCCCCATACAACTACAGAAGGACCTCTTTGCTCCTATACTCAACTCCTCTTGTTATGAAGGCCAACATGCCATTCGCTTTCTTCACTGCCTGCTGTACCTGCATGCTTGCTTTCATAGACTGATGAACAAGGCAGTACTGAGGGAGGAAGAACACTGTAAAGTAACAGGGACTAACACACTGACTGCCCCATTCATGAGCTCAGGACTTTTCACTGTCCTTTCCCATCCATTAAGATGTTTGCATGGTTTGGCGGGAAGGTTCCCATAACATGCTTGTGATATCAACAGGGAGAGCTGTGTTAGTAACCTTGACGGGAACACTTGTCTCACACACCAGGGACAATTTACATGATTTAAGTCAAAATAGTGCCCGCCTGAGATTATACAATGGCTAGCTTGGAACCCAGAGACCTTGAGCTTGTGGGCGAGGACAGGCAGAGGTGAGGTGAGGTGAGGTGCCTGTATTCACACACAGTAAATGGTAGAGCCCTGGAGAGTTGCAGCACGAGAGGTCTGGGAGTATAGGTGCAGCGTGCCCAAGAGGTCAAGAGCATGTCATTGTCATATGGCTGCTGCTGCGACCCGACCCCCGGAGATTCGGTGGCTGCAACTGCGGGTTTGGCGGGCGGCACCGGGAGCCCGCGGGTCCCTGGAGGGAGACCGCTTTTCCGGGCTCCCGCAACGGCGACTTCTCCCGCCCGAGTTGCGGGGTTGAAGAGCTCCTGGAGCGGGGCCTACATCACCGCCCCGCGCGGCTTGGAATGGTCGCGGGACTGCGAGCGCGCGCCGGGGGCTCTAACACCAAGACCCGGTGTGCGACCTTGCATCACCCGGCGTGGCTTTAATGGCCACGGGACAATTCGCCATCGCCCGCCGGGGGCTTTGACTTTGACTCTGACATCGGGGGGGGGGGGGGGGGGGGGGGGGGAGTGCAGTGGAGATAAAAGTTTTTTTGGCCTTCCATCACAGCAATGTGATGGATGTTTATGTAAATTATGTTGTGTCTTGGGTCTATTTGTTTGTAATGTATGGCTGCAGAAACGGCATTTCGTTTGGACCTCAAGGGGTCCAAATGACAATAAATTGAATTGTATTGTATTGTATGTTCAGACGATGGAACAATGAGATTCTGTGCCAAGCACACTGGCCGATCGTTTTGCTGAACACCTTCGCTTGGTCCACCTTGGCCTGCGCGATCTCCCGGTTGACAAACATTTTACCTCCACTTCACATTCCCGCACTGACCTTTCTGTCATGGGTCTCCTCCACTGTCACAGTGAGGCCAATCGCAAATTGGAGGAACAACATCTCATATTCCGCTTGGGCAGCTTACAGCCCAGTGGCATATTGATTTCTCCAACTTCAAGTTACCCTTGCATTCCCTCTCTCTTTGCTCCTTCCACACCATGGTCATCCTGCCTGTTTCACCCTTTGTATCCCTTCGTTATCACCTTCCACAGCCAACAATGGACCATTGTGGGCTCCATCTTTCCTCAACGGTGTCAGCACCGATTTGTTCTATACCGTTTCATGCCTCTAGTTTCCATCTCCCCTGACTCTCAGTCTGAAGAAGAGTCTCCACCTGAAACGTCGCCTATTCCTTTTCTCCAGGTGAGACCATACCTGTGCAGTTCTGTTCACCCAGCTACAGGAACAATGTCATTCAGTTGGAAATGGTGCAGAAGAGATTCACAAGGATGTTACCTCGGCTCGAGTGCCGAGTTATAGGAAGAGGTTGTGTAGTCTGGGACTTTTCCCCTTTGGAGGCTGGCGGGTGACCTTATGGAGGTGTACAAGATCACGAGGGGCATGGATAAAGCACATGCTCAGTCTTTTTCCCCGAGGTAGAGGATTCCAAAACTAATGAGCATAAGCTCAAGATGAGAGGGAAGAGATTTAAGAGGGACCTCAGGGACATTTTTTTCAGTGGAATCCGTATCTGGCATGAGTTACAAGAGGAACCTATAGAAAGGAATACAATTACAACTTTATGGAGACATTTGGACAGATATATGGGCAGGAAGTGTTTAGAGGGATATAGGCCAAGTACAGGCAAATGGGACTAAGCCTAGTAAGCTAACTTGGTCAGCATGGCCAAGGTGGGACAAAGGTCTTGTTTCTTTACTAGAAAGCTCTTTGACTCTCACTGAAAATGGTTGCCACGCTCAAAGACTGTACACTAGCTGACTCGTCAGTCTTCAAAGTTAGAAAGAGCTTTATTGATGGTAAGTCAGGGTGGAGCTCAACAGGTCGGCTCATAGATCAGAACGTGTTTGATGATGATGCAAGGAGCCACAGATGCTGAAATCTTGAGGTAAACACAAAGTGCTGGAGGAACTCAACAGGTCCGGCAGTATTGGTGGAGGGGAATGGACGGAAGACATTGTGGGTCGGGACCCTTCCTCAGGCTGGTGGAGTTCGGGGAGGGGGGGGGGGGGCAGACGGCTGGAATAGAGAATATGGGGGCAGGACAAAGCATGACAAGTGATAGGTGGATACAGGCAATGGAGGTGGGTGGAGTAAGTGATGAAGGGTGAAGGTGAAAGGGAGAGGCAAAAGGGTGACAGATAAGGAGAGAAGAGTGAAGTGCAAAGCCTGAGAGGAGGGATATGGGTGCAAGGAGAAAGATGGAAGATGAGGAGAAATATGAGATGGGAGATATGTGGATGGAGGATAGGAAAGGAGGTTGGTGGGCAGGTGGTGGTAGCAATGGGAGAAATGTGTGTGCACTGGGATGGGGAGAGGAATCTTGGTGGGTGGGTGGGAGAAAGCCGAGGGAGTCAGAGAGTCGAGTATTTAAAATTAGAGAACTCATTGTCCACATCACTAGGTTATGGACTCCCCAAGCCAACTTCCTCCCTCTACAGATGCTGGCTGACCCACTCCAGGACTTTGCGCTTTTCACCAGTTATAGGAGCAGAATTAGGCCATTCAGCCCATCAAGTCTACTCCAGCATTCAATCATGGCTGATCGATCTCTCCCTCCTAACCCCATTCTCCTGCCTTTTCCTCATAAACTTTTTCCACACAGAGAGTTGTGAGTCTGTGGAATTCTCTGACTCAGAGGGCGGTGGAGGCCGGTTCTCTGGATACTTTCAAGAGAGAGCTAGATAGGGCTCTTAAATATAGCAGAGTCAGGGGATATGGGGAGAGGGCAGGAACAGGGTACTGATTGGGGATGATCAGCCATGATCATAGTGAATGGCAGTGCTGGCTCGAATGGGCTGAATGGCCCTTCACCTGCACCTATTGCCTATTGACACCTTTACTAATCAAGAATTTGTCAATCTCCGCCATAAAAATATCCATTGATGGCCTCCACAGCATTCTGTGGCAATGAATTCCATAGATTCACCA
Source organism: Amblyraja radiata (assembly GCF_010909765.2). Taxonomy (NCBI): domain Eukaryota; kingdom Metazoa; phylum Chordata; class Chondrichthyes; order Rajiformes; family Rajidae; genus Amblyraja; species Amblyraja radiata. Next base: position 13,067,113 of record NC_045975.1, read on the forward strand.
CCCTCTGGCTAAAGGAATTCCTCCTCATCTCCTTGCTAAAGGTACGTCCTTTTATTCTGAGGCTGTGGTCTCTGGTCCTAGACTCTCCCATCTTTTGCTGAAGATTCCAGCATCTGCAGTTCCTGGTGTGTTTGAGGGTTCAATAGGTCAGGCCATCGAGCAGCAAAGTGTTTAGCGATGGTCTGTAGATCGAGACCTTGATCCTCTTAAAGGAAAAAAAAAAATGCCGACTTCCCCGCCCCCTCCAGCAGCCGGTGCTAGACGTGACTGAACGCAGGTCCCCCGGCTGCTGCTAAACCTGTCGGGTTGGCAGGGCACGACGGAGATTTACAGACAAATGTGCATTGTTCCTGCACAGTCATGAGGGTGACCTGCCGTTCTCCAGAGGCCTCTCTCTTGGGATCTCGAGGAGCAGGGCACCCGTGCAGACACAGTTCGCCGGCACCACAGCCATCTCAAGCCCAGGGCCGAGTCGGAAGGGTAAAGGGTGGAGGGTTGTCAAAACCCCCACCCTGTCAGCTACTAGCGGAGAGGCGGCAGTGCGGAGAGGCGGCAGTGCGGAGAGGCGGCGCCGACTTTTTCATCGGGAGCCTGGGAGCTCCAAACCGGCGCGGCCTTGTCGGCTTCGGCAGCCGCGGGCTACAACCAGGATGCGGCCGTTCCAGGTGGCCCAGCCGCCGAGAGGACTCTCCCGACGCCGGGGCAAGACCACCCGATGAGAACGGCCAGGGACATCGGGCCTCCGTAGAGGCAATTGCGGTGGCCTCAATAGGCCTGACATTGGGGTGAACATGGGGTGGGGACTGGACATTGTGCCTTCCTCCACAGTGCTATCCACTGTGGGGGGATGATTTTTTTGTCTAATTGTAGTCCTGTAGGTCTGTGTCCAAGATGGCTGCCATGAAGAGAGAGTGGACGCTGGCGCGCTTTGGCTGCCGCTGCTCCCTCTTCACACTGTGGTTTTGATTTTCTGTTTTTGGATTGAATTCTGTTTTTAATTTGTGTCTCTGTGATGTCTTTATTACTTGTTATATTCCGATTATTCCGATTATATGTTATTCCGATTACTATGTCCTTACATGTCCTTGAGATGTCTGAAAGGCGCCCATTAAATAAAATTTATTATTATTATTATTACATGCCCAGTACTCAACCCTCAGATCAACGTAACCAACTGACTGAATCTTACTGCTAATGATGAGATCTTATCATCATTAGCAGAACTTCCACCGCCTTACTGTAATGGGGCGACCAGAACGGCACACAATACTCCAAATGAAGCCTAAGCATAGCTTTGTGAATCTGCAACGTTCCTTCCTAAATCAATGCCCCAATTGATAACAGAAAGCATTCCATGTGCCTTCCTTACCTCCATGTGCCTTCCTTACCACCATATCTATTTGTGTGGCCACTTTCAGGGAGCTATGGTCATGGACCCCAAGTTTTGTATTTGCATCATTGAAGGGTCCCAACCTGAAGCGTTGATTGTCCACTTCCCTCCACGGATGCTGCCTGACCTGCTGGGTACCTCCAGCAGCTTTCCTTTTTTTTTTTGCTGACACAGCACAAACCAAAGACCCATCTGGAGGGGATGGGGAGAGGGGGGAGGGGCACCTCGATAAACATTCCCCCTCCCTGCAACATCGAGAGTCCGGGCAACGCGAGCTTAGTTTGGAGAAGGAGTTTCAGGCGAGTGGCCAATTCCCCCTCAACCTTTACCCCTGGGCCGAGAAACCATGGCAACTCACACCTACCATCTGCCAACGATCAACAACAAGGAAGTGTTGTTACCTCAACATACAGCACAGCGGATGGTAAACACCACACTCAGGAAGTAAGCTTTACATTTGTAATGAATGAAAGGTGATGATAGAGTAAATGAGAGAAGCAAAGGTTACCAGTAGCTCAGTGACTCAATGATCAAAGGGCAGATGAGATGAGATCTGGGCTCTCTAGTCAATGATTCACCAAAGGCTAGGGTACAGGAGTAACAGGCAAGTAAAGGGGTTGTCCCACTGTACGAGCTATTTCAAGAGTTCTCCCGAGTTTCCCCTGATTCGAACTCGGAGAATTACGGTAATGGCCGCTCGTAGGTACTCGGGGCTCTTGTGGACATTTTTCAACATGTTGAAATATCTTCACAAGTCTTCACGAGCTTACCGCGTTTCCCGAGTATCTGCCGTTAGCGTTACGAGCCGCTAAACGACGTCCCGAGCTCCAAGGTACCCGCTACGTACATTCTAGGTGCTTACGAGTTTGATTTTTTATTTTTTTTACTCGGGAGAGCTCTTGAATTACCTCGTACAGTGGGACAGGCCCTTAAGAAAGCTAAGTTTTGAGGTTTAAGGTGAAGGGGGAAAGATTTAATAGGTACCAGAGGGGTAACTTTTTTTATTTCACAAAGGGTGGTGGGTGTATGGAACAAGCTGCCAAAGGAGGTAGTTGAGGCAGGTACTAGTACAATGTTTATGAAACATTTAGATAGGTACTTGGCTAGAACAGGCTTGGAGGGATAAGAGTCAAACGCAGGCAGGTGCGACTCGTGTAGACGGGGCATGTTGGCCGGTGTGGGCAAGTTGGGCCGAAGGGCCTGTTTCCACGCTGCCAGACTCTATGACTCTAAGATTGTCATTTGCTGCTGGGAGATTTATTGATAATCTGGCTGATTGGTGCCACAACAATCTTCCTCTCAGCATCAGCATGACGCTGGAACTGAATGGGGAAGCCAGGGATCCATAAACCTGTCCTCGTCGATCCTTTGGCTCGGCGGTGGAGAGAATGAGTCAAACAGCTTCAAGTTCCGAGATGTGCAAATCTCTGAAGATCACAAAGAAAGCTCAACAACGCCTCGACATCCTTAGAAGATTGAGGAGATTCAGAATGTTGCTGAATACTCTATCGAACTTCCACAGGGGTAGGTCAGGAGCATACCGACTGGTTGCATCACAGCCTGGTTCAGCAACTCAAACTATCAGAGAGTGGCAGACACTGCCTGGTCCATCACAGGTATTGAACTGCCCACCATCAAAGGTAGCTATAGAAGGCACTGCTTCAGAAAGGCAGCGGATATCATCAAAGACCCACACTACCCTGGCCACGCTCCCATTTCGATACTTCCATCAGGAAGATGGTACAGGAGCTTGAAAACCGTGACGCCAGGTTGAAGAACAGCTTCTTTCCAGCAACCATCAGGCTCTTGAACACTGCACAACACTAACCTCAGCAACCGTGATCTTCTATGGACTGTGTCTTGGGTTGTAATATGGTTACCTAATATTACACGTATAAATTTATTGTATTATAAATTATTATATATTTATCTGTGTGTTATTGTCATAACAAGCCGGTTAAGCTTCAGCAAGTAAAAATGTATTCTTTTGTTGCCAACACATTTGAAAATGAAACACACTTGACTTGAGTCTTGACATCAATATATAACTACACCCACCCTCCAGCCTTCCACTTACAGTGTGAAAATACCTAAACATTTATATCCTTATTGTCAACTGACGTCAAACTCCTGTCGTGACTCAACTTGGCCTAATAACTTTTACCAAGATCTCTGCACTTCTCCTATATCGGCCACTGGGTTATAATAATGGCTCCACCCTTGGTGATCCAGAGCTCTAGAACTCTGTCTCTCTCTCTCTCTCTCTGCACCTCCAGCCCTTGCCTCCTCCTGAAGCAGCTCTCTGAGCCCCAAATGTTCAGCTTGCTGTTTTACCAGCTCATCCTGTCTGCAAGCGATAGAAATGCGATGAAACTGGTCTGAACAGCTGCCACCGATGAAAGTGAGACTGAAGAAACAGGCCGAGCTTGCCAACTTCACGAAGGCTTGTCATATCGAGACTTGCTCCAGAGAAATATTAGGACTTCATTCCCAGAGTGAAACTCCGGATACGATCAAAGAAAAGTCGACACAACAATAAGTCAATGAAACGTATCGAGGTCAGCAAAGTCCATTAAATGGCAGTTCTGAGAATGGTGTACCTAACAGCAAGGGCCTTCACTGGGAAGGGTATCGAGTACAGAAGTTAGGACATCATACTGTAGCTGTCTTTATTAGGACCACACTTGGAGTGACAGTGTGCAGTTCCGGTCACCTAACTATAGGATGGATGTAATTTTAAGTTGGATAGTTGGAGATATAGCTGGAGTTATAGGGAGAGGTTGGATAGTTCAGGAGTGTAGGAAGCTCAGAGGTGACAAGATCATGAGGGGAGCAGATAAAGTGAACGCCTACTGTCCATCTCCCAGGGTAGAGGATTTAAAACTAGAGGGCACATGCCTAAAATGAGAGAGGAAGGATTTAAGAGGGACCTCAAGGCAACTTTTCACTCAGAAGGTAGTCCGTATCTGGAATGAGCTTCCCGAGGAAGCTATGGAGGCGGATACGATTTTGACTTTTAAAAGGTATTTGAACAGATATATGGATGGGAAGGACTGAGAAGGTTATGCAAATACAGGCAAATGTGACTATCCCAGCGTATCAACATGGTCAGCATGGGCAAGGTGGGCCGAATGGCACATTTCCAAGGTTTTCATGTCTATGACTCCATAACAGTGCTGTCACGCTCTGAGATGATAACATCAGCTTTCAATTCCATCACGGAGGTTTCTCAGAGTTGGAAAGGCAGCGGTTTCACGAGGCTATTAGACGGGCAGGTGGATATGAAGGGATATGGATCACGTGCAGGCAGAGGAGCTTAGTTTAAACTGGCATCATATTTCGACACAGACAGTAGTCTGGTGGTTTTCCAGGTGCCGGAGCTTCCCGTAAGGGAATGGTGACGGCTGCCACATTCCGGGGGTTAGGAGTATGTGCCGGGGGATGCGATGAGGAGACACGACAGCTCTTTGGGGAAGGACCACAGTCTAGGGTCCTACTGCCATTGGATACGGAGGGCCCCGGCCCTGTGTAAATCTCTCTGACTTACCACTGATGGTATGTTGTGAATGATGGATTGATATCATGTTGACATCATGTGAATACTCCAAGCAAGTGCAGAGATAAATCATATTCAGCAAATGTGTAAATGACGTGGAATTGAAAATGTAATGAACAATGAGGAAAATAAATCAACTCTCTGAACCACTTATTGTCATAGTATGTAACAGGATGCGGTGAAAAACATTGCATGCTACCCAGTCAAATCGTGACATAGGCAAATACAACGGGTAGTGCAACGAGAAAGATGCTACTGTGCAGAATATAGTTTACAACAATGTACTATACCAGTCAAAGAGAAAAAGTCAGTTATGGGCTGCACGGTGGTGCAGCGGTAGAGTTGCTGCCTTACAGCACCATAGACACGGGTTCGATCCCGACTCCGGGTGCTGCCGTACGGAGTTTCTACACTCTCCCCGTGGGCTTGCCACGGGTATTCCGGTTTCCACACACACTCCAAAGACGTGCAGGTTTGGATGTTATTTAGTTTTGGTAAAGATTGTAATTTGTCCCTAGTGTGTAGACAATAGACAATAGGTGCCAGAGGAGGCCATTCGGCCCTTCGAGCCAGCACCGCTCGTGTAGGATAGTGCTAGTGTGCGGGGATCTTTGGTCAGTGCGGGCTTGGTGGGCCGAAGGGCCTGTTTCCGCGCTGTATATCTAAACTAAACTAATCTAAAGAAAAAGTCCAATGTCCATAATGAGGTAGGTTGGAAGGTCAGAACCACACCTTAAGCTTGCCCATCGCCTTTCTCCCCAAAGAAGGTGGGGGTGAGCTGTTCTCTTGAACAGCTACAGCCCTTCTGGTGAAGGTGCCCCAATGCTGTTGGGGAGGGGTCCAGGATCAAGACCCAGTGATGTTGAGGCAACAGTGTTAGATTTAGAATAACAACATTTCAAAGACTTTCATAGGAAAGGCCAAAGGTGGGCAAACGCAACAAGCCTAAATGGGGCATCAAGGTCGGCATGGACAAGTTAGGCTGAAGTTTAAACCAGTCTCTGCAGTTCTTTCCTACTGAAGGACCTGCTTCCATGCTGCAGCCTCTATGCCTCAGGCAGCCAATATCAAAGACCCACATTACCCACATCTCATTTCACTCCCACCAACAGGAAGGAGGTACAGGTGTTTGAAAACCATGACCAGCAGGTTCAGGAACAGCTTCTTCCCAACAACCGTTGTTAATCCTGGCCAAACTACAGAGGCTAGGAGTTTAAAATGGGGTAAAAGCTTCAGGGCTGCTGGGAGATTTGGTCAATTTGGAATTGCTCTCTGCAGAACTGGGACAAGCTGCGGAGTGGTGCCAGTGTATCTAGATTATCTGTTGCAACAAAAGAATAAGAACATCTGCAGACCTTGTCAATTAGGTGCAAAATGCATCAAAAGGATTGGATGGCTGCAAACCAGACATACACCTTGTAAATAATTGTAAATAATGTTGCAGAGTTCTACTTTGCCGAGTGTTGATTGGATGAGGTATTGAGCCTTGTCTGGGTTTCTTGCAGATCAGGGTAAATGTTTCTAAGTTGGCTTCCTTGAGAAGTCCAGTTTGAATACAATGTATTGAGCTGCTGTATTATTGGGTTAGGGAAATGTCTGTTATGCATGGGGTTAATCGATATCTGTAATTGGATTATTAAGAGACCACCCCCATGTGGTTCGGCCCCTCGAGGTCCCAAGACCTATAAGACTCCGCTGCCACAAGGTCCAGCGTCGATCTTCTGGGAGAGCGCTTGGGACTGCGTGACCTTCTGTAGTGTCTCTGTCTGAGCGAGGCCTAGAGTGCTTGATCGGGCCGATACGAGGATCGAACCCGCAGTGGGATAGGAACAGTGGTTGAACTGTAATTGTGTTTTGTTAAAATAAAGATTAGTTGTTCAAGTGCTTGATTCAGTGTTTTTGACTGAAGCTAGACTGGGGGGGAAGCTTAGAACGAGCAATTTACACCGTCAGGCCCTTGAACACTGCACGACACTAACCTCAGTTACGATCTGTGGACTGCCTTTGGTTGCACTAAGGACTTTGGGTTTTATTTAAATACTTGTATTGTGGTTGTTATTTTATTGAATTTTTGGTTTATCATATCTTATTTGTGTGTATTGTGGTTACAGACCTGCTGTGCTGCTTCCGTAGTCATTATACAAGACAATTAAACACTCTAGACGCTCTCTTGCCTCTTAAGTCAGATGGTGTGTGGGGCATCTGGAGGGACAGGGCTTAGAACTATCCATAGCCAAGGTCCATGCTCTTGGCCATTGAGCCAAAGGTCTGGTTCCTGTCCTCGTTTGTGTCTCTAGCAGAATCCTATCTGGCTGATAAATCATTTCTAGACTCGACTCAAACGTTTCAAAAGGAAACCAATCAATTTCCTGAAAGTTTATTAAAACCGCTTTGCTGCTTAAATTCTCGCTAAGTAGTTTATCTTTCATTTCCTCACATTAGTTACAGTAACACGATACTGGGAGACTGACACCAATTCATCAATTAGAAATCACCCTCAATGCCAGTAGCAACACTACAGGAATTCTTTTCAAGTTAATGAACTTAATGCTGTCACTGTGGAAGGCACCACACAGAGACACACACCCACACACACTGGTGTGTAAATATATGCACACAAGCACACATACATACACACACAGACATATATACACTCACACATACGCAAACATACACGCACATATATATACACAGACATGATTACACATATGCAAACACGCACGCACACACATATATATACACACACAGACATGTACATAGAAACAGCGAAAAATAGGTGCAGGTGTAGGCCACTCGGTCCCATTCAAAATGATCCTGGCTGAACATCTAAAATCAGTACCCTGTTCCAGCTTTTTCCCCCAATATCCCTGATTCCTTTAACCCTAAGAGCTAAATGTAACTCTCTTGAAAACATCCAGCGAATTGGCCGCCACTGCCTTCTGTGGCAAAGAATTGCACAGATTCACAACTCTCTGGGTGAAGAAATTTTTCATCATCTCAGAGCCTAAATAGCCTACCCCTTATTCTTAAAATGTGACCCCTGGTTCTGGACTCCCCCAACATCGGGAACATTTTTCCTGCATCTAGCCTGTCCAATTCTTCAAGAATGTTATATGTTTCTATAAGATACCCTCTCATCCTTCTAAATTCCAGTGAATACAAGCCCAGTCGACCCATTCTTTCATCATCGGCTCTGACCTTCCTTCCATCGAGGGGATTTATCGCAGTCGCTGCCTCAAAAAGGCTGGCAGTATCATCAAAGACCCACACCATCCTGGCCACACACTCATCTCCCTGCTACCTTCAGGTAGAAGATACAGGAGCCTGAATACTGCAACAACCAGGTTCAGGAATAGCTACTTCCCCTCAGCCATCAGGCTATTAAACCTGGCTCGGACAAAACTCTGATTATTAATAACCACTTTCTGTTATTTGCACTTTATTAATTTATTTATTCATGTGTGTATATATTTATATTATGGTATATGGACACACTGATCTGTTTTGTAGTAAATGCCTACTATGTTCTGTGTGCTGAAGCAAAGCAAGAATTTCATTGTCCTATACAGGGACACATGACAATAAACTCACTTGAACTTGAACTTCATATGGCAATCCCGCCATCCCGGGAATTAACCTGGTGAACCTACGCTGCACTCCCTCAATAGCAATAATGTCCTTCCTCAAATTTGGAGACCAAAATTGCACACAATACTCCAGGTGCGGTCTCACCTGGGCCCTGTACAATTACAGTAGGACCTCTTTGCTCCTAAACTCAAATCCTCTCGCAATGAAGGCTTTCTTCACTGCCTGCTGTGCCTGCACGCTTACTTTCAGTGACTGATACACAAGCACACCCAGGTCTCGTTGCATCTCCCCTTTTCCTAATCTGACAACATTCATATAATAATCTGCCTTCCTGTTCTTACCTCACATTTATCCACAATATACTGCATCTGCCCACTCACCCAACCTATCCAAGTTACCCTGAAGCCTCATAGCATCCTCCTCACAGCTCACACTGACACCCAGCTTCGTATCATCTGCAAACTTGGAGATGTTACATTTAATTCCCTCGTCTAAACCATTAATATATATTGTAAATAACTGGGGTCCCAGCACTGTGCCTTGCGGCACCCCACTAGTCACTGCCTGCCATTCTGACAACGACCCGTTAATTCCTACTCTTTGCTTCCTGTCTGCCAACCAGTTCTCTATCCATGTCAATACTCAACCCCCAATACCATGTGCTCTAATTTTGCACACTAATCTCTTGTGTGGGACCTTGTCAAAGGCTTTTTGAAAGTCAAGATACACCACATCCACTGACTCGCCCTTATCCATTCTACTTGTTACATCCTCAAAAAAATCCAGAAGATTAGTCGAGTATCATTTCCCCTTCATAAATCTATGCTGGCTTTGACCGATCCTGTCACTGCTTTCCAAATGCGCTGCTATAACATCTTTAACAATCGACTCAAGCATCTTCTCCACTACCGATGTAAGGCTAACTGGTCCATAATTCCCCATTTTCTCTCTCCCTCCTTTCTTAAAAAGTGGAGTTACATTGGCTACCCTCCAGTCCACAAGAACTGATCCAGAATCGAGAGATCATTGGAAAATGATCACCAATGCATCCACGATTTCTCGGGCCACCTCCTTGAGTACTCTGAGATGCAGACCATCAGGCCCCGGGGATTTATCGGCCTTCAGTCCCAACAGTTTACCCAACACCATTTCCTGACTAATGTGGATTCCCTTCAGTTCCTCCCTCCCACTAAATCCTCGGCCCCCTAGTATTTATGGGAGATTATTTGTGTCTTCCTTATTGAAGGCAGAACCAAAGTACTTGTTTAACTGTTCTGCCATTTCTTTGTTTCCCATTATAAATTCACCTGCTTCGATTGTAAGGGACCTAAATTTGTCTTCACTAATCTTTTCCTTTTTTACATATCCAAAGAAGCTTTTAGAGTCAGATTTTATATTCCCCACGAGCTTTCTTTCATGCTTTTTTTACCCCCCTCTTAATTAACCCCTTTGTCCTCCTCTGTTGAGTTCTAAATTTCTCCCAGTCCTCTGGTTTGCTGCTTCCTCTGGCCAATTGATAATGCCTCTTCCTTGGATTTAAGGCTATCTTTGATTTCCCTCCTTAACCACGTTTTATTTTTTCGCCAGACAGGGATGAACAATTTTTGGAGTTCGTCCATGTGGTCTTTAAATCTTTGCCATTGCATCTCCACTGTCAACCCTTGAAGTGTAATTTGCCAGTCTATCCAAGCCAATTCCCGTTGCATACTTTCAAAGTCTCCTTTATTCAAGTTCGGGGCCCTAGTCTCTGAATTAACCATGTCACTCTCCATCCTAATGCAGAATTCCACCATATTATGGTCACTGTGGCCCAAAGGGGCCATTGCACAACAAGATCGCTAACTAATCCTTCCTCATTACACAATATCCAGTCTAGGATGGCCTGTCCTCGAGTCGGTTCTTTTACATATTGGTTTAAAAAACCATCCCGTATACATTCCAGGAAATCCTCCTTCTCAGCACTGCTAACAATTCGGTTGGCCCAATCTATATGTAGATTAAAGTCACCAATGATAACACACACACACGCACACGCATTTATACACATAGACACATATATATATATACACACACACTCTCTCTCTCTCTCTCTCTACACACCAGAGAGCACTCTCACAGTACACGCGTCAACTCTGCTGTCCTCGTTTAACTGCGATATTTTATTAATTTCCAGGTGCTTCAAGAGACGTTTCCCTGAACTGATAAGATCGTTACAAACCGCTTCTGCGACTGTGTGAAGCAAGTTTAACACACCAGGGCGCTTTGTTTTAACTGCCAGAACCTTTGTCTACACAACCCACCCCCACCTTCACTTCCACTGAAAACCTACTTATCTCTCTATTTCTCTCTCTCTCTCTCTCTTCCTGCTCTGACAAACGAGGCAGACCTGGAACACAAACCGTTTCTCCTTCCACAGACGCTGCCTCACTTGCCGAGTGTTTCGACCACTTTTTTCGTCTGTATTTAAGAGTCAAGACTTGTTGTTCTGAGGTTACGGTCGAGGCGGGGGTGCCAGGAAACTTTGCTCACTCACTCTTGCTGATGGATACGAGAACTCAATGTTGTTTTATTCAAAATCTGTTTTGAGCTTCCAAAAGAGTTTTGGACGTAATTCAAACTCTTAAATCAGCATCAACCAGCAGCATTTGGACACCTTTCTAAGCATAACTCAGAAAGAGTCAGCCGCAAGAGAACCAGTATCTGTCACACCCAGTTGCCTCACAATTCAACTATATTTTTGATACTATCGGGTGAATTATAACTCTGCTACGGACAAAACATCCACATCAGAAAACCTTTAGAGTGTAGAGCTGCACAGGACAGAAGCAGGCCCTTCAGCCCACCTTACCCATGCTGGCCAAGTTGCCATTTTGGGCTAGTCTTGGCTACGTTTGGTTATAACTTTCTAGACACTTCCTATCCGTTGATCTATCCAAATGTCTTTAAAAGTCATAATTGTACCCACTTTTCTTCCTTCCTCTGGTAGTTCATTCCAGATACAAACTACCCTCTGAAAAATTGCCCCCGGGGTCATTCTGAAATCTCGCTCCTCTCATGTTAAGCCTGTGCCCTCCAGTTTTAGAATCCTCTATCCTGGAAAAAAGACTGTGAGCGTTCACTTTATCCATGACCCTTGTGATCTTGTACACCTCAGTAAAGTCACCCCTCAGCCTCCTACACTCCAAAGAAAGAGGTCCCAGCCTATCCAACGTCCCCCTATAACTCAAACCCGCAAAACATCCTGGATAATTTGTTTAAGAAGGAACTGCAGATGCTGGAAAATCGAAGGTACACAAAAATGCTGGAGAAACTCAGCGGGTGCAGCAGCATCTATGGAGCGAAGGGTTTCGGCCCGAAACGTTGCCTATTTCCTTCGCTCCATAGATGCTGCTGCACCCGCTGAGTTTCTCCAGCATTTTTGTGTATCCTGGATAATTTCCTCTGCATCCTTTCCAACCTAATGACATCCTTCCTGTAGCTGGGATTTTCAGAAAGAGGGTTATTAGGTGTGGCGGAGTTTTGCCTTATTGCTGAATTCAGAGGCCTGATCCTGCAGTAGATTCTGCACAGACATGAAATGGTTAAACATCTGTCTCGACAAATGTTAACAAACCTGGAACACGTGGGCATGTTCTCAAACCACCATCAGAGATAAAGACTGCAGACCTGATTGTGTTTTGAAATGTGACATAGCTCCCTGTAATCTGCGAGATTAAATGAATCAAGGGAAGTTATGTCTTGGAGTAGGAGTTTTTTTTTTTTAAAACAAAGTGCTGGAGGAACTCAGCGGGTCAGGCAGCATCTGTGGAGGGAAATGAACAGGCGACATTTCAGGTTGGGCCCTTCTTCAGACTGATGGAGTAGCGGAGAGATAGGTGGCGGAGGGAGGCGAGGAGAAGGGGTGGGGCAAGAGATGGCAAGTGACCGGTAGATACAGGCGAGGAGGGGTTGATTGGAAGATGAGTCAGGTGGGGGAGGAAGGGCGGAGACAGAGTAACTGGGGCTGGAGTTGATAAGTGAAGATGACAAAAGGGTGCAGATGGTGGAAGCTGATGAGGGAGGGAAGTGAGGAGAGAAATGTCGAGCCAGATGGAGGGACGGTGGGTGGAAGGGAACCCCGGGGAAGGGAGGAGAAGCTGACAAATGGTGGGTGCAGAGTGGGGAGCAGTGGAAGATATCAGGTGAGGGAGGGGTAAAGAACTGGGTGATGGGGATGAAGGGAATGAGAATATAGGTTGTGTGGGAAGTGGAGCGGGGAGAGAGTGGGGAGGGAATAAGCGCCCAACACTTCTTCGGGCAGCTTGTTCCCTTTAAACACCAGCGGCCAGCCTCTGTGAGAACCTGCACCGCGAGTCCCCTTTAAATCTTTCCATCTGTCCCCTCTCAACTTAAACCCGTGCCCTCTAGTTTTAGACTCTCCTACGTTTGGGGGGGGGGGGGGGGGGGGGGGGGGAAGCCTGTGACTGTCAACTCTCAATGTCCCTCTTGATTTATTAAACCTCTTAAATGTCACCCCTCAGCCTCCTTCACCCCAGGGAAAACAGTTCCAGCCTGTCCAGTCTCGCCCTTATAACTCAAGCCCTCCAGTCCCGACCACCATCTTGACAGGCCTCTCCACACCCTTTCCAGCTTCATGGCCACCTTCCTGTACTGTGCTGACCAGAAATGAACAAGATACCCCAAGTGCGGTCTCACCAATAGTTTCATGTTCTTAAATTCTAGGAGCAGAATAAGGCCATTGAGCCCATCAAGGGATAGACAGAATTGACGTGGACAAGCTTTTCCCATTGAGAGTAGGGAAGATTCAAACAAGAGGACATGACTTCAGAATTAAGGGACAGAAGTTTAGGGGTAACATGAGGGGGAACTTCTTTACTCAGAGAGTGGTAACTGTGTGGAATGAGCTTCCAGTGGAAGTGGTGGAGGCAGGTTCGATTTTATCATTTAAAAATAAATTGGATAGGTATATGGACGGGAAAGGAATGGAGGGTTATGGTCTGAGTGCAGGTAGATGGGACTAGGGGAGAAACGTGTTCGGCACGGACTTGTAGGGCCGGGATGGCCTGTTTCCGTGCTGTAATTGTTATATGGTTATAAGTCTACTCCACAATTCAATCATGGCTGATCAATCTTTCCCTCTCAACCCCATTCTCTTGCATTCACCTCATTACCCCTGGCTGCCATACTAAACAAACGCTCAATAGGACGAGCCGTCTCCTGTAGCCAGTGGCCCGAGCCGTGACTGCAAGCAAGCCAAAGGCCCTCCTCACCACTCACTTCACCGACCCAGCATCTGCTCAACCCATTATACGAGAAATGTGCCTCTTGATCATTCTCTGAAGTGCCTCGGACGAGAGTGGAACCTATAAATACAGGAGGGAAAGCTGTGCATTGATAGCACACAACATCTTTCACTGTATCGCGATACACGTGACTATTGTAAACCAATACCAACACCACTACCGCTTATGGTCGGGCCATTTCCAGTACGGTTGCAGCAAGATGGACACAAAATGCTGGAGAAACTCAGCGGGACAGGCAGCATCTTTGGATAGAAACGTAGAAAATAGGTGCAGGAGTAGGCCATTCGGCCCTTTGAGCCAGCCCCGCCATTCAATATGATCATGGCTGATCATCCACAATCAGTAACCCGTACCTGTTTTTGCCCCATATCCCTTGATTCCGTTAGCCCTAAAAGCAAAATCTAACTCCCTCTTGAAAGCATCCAGTGAATTGGCTCCCACTGCCTTCTGTGGCAGTGAATTCCACAGATTCACAACTCGCTGGGTGAAAAAGTTTTTCCTCATCTCAATCCTAAGTGGCCTACCCATTATTCCTACACTACGACTCCTGGTTCTGGACTTCCCCAACATCGGGAACATTTTTCCTGCATCTAACCTGTCCAATCCCTGTCTGTCTGAAGAAGGCACTCGAGCCGAAACATCACCCATTCCTTCTATCAATATACAATACACAATAAGTGCAGGAGTAGGCTTTTAGGCCCTTCGAGCCAGCACCGCCATTCAATGTGATCATGGCTGATCATCCACAATCAGTACCCTGTTCCTGCCTTCTCCCCATATCCCCTGACTCCGCTATCTTTAAGAACCCTATCTAGCTCTCTCTTGAAAGTATCCAGAGAACTGGACTCCACCGCCCTCTGAGGCAGAGAATTCCACACTCACAACTCTCTGTGTGAAAAAGTGTTTTTCCTCATCTCCGTTCTGAATGGCTTACCCATTAATAATAATATAATAATAATAATAATATATCTTTTATTGTCATTGCACGTCAGTGCAACGAGATTTAGTGTGCAGCTCCACTGATGTACAAGAAAGGTAAATAAATACAATACATAAATAAACAAGCTGAATTGATTGACGTGACCATCTGAGGGAGACTGTCCAAAGGGGGTGGGTGGGGGGGCACTCATTAGGGCCGGTTCAGAGCCGCTATAGCTCTTGGGATGAAACTGTTCCTGAGTCTGGAGGTTCGGGCGTAGAAGGCCTTGTAACGTCTGCCGGAGGGAAGTAGTTGAAACAGACCGTGGCAGGGGTGTGATGAGTCCTTATGGATGCTGAGGGCCTTCCTGAGGCACCGCGTATGGTAGATGCCCTCCAAGGCTGGTAGCTCTGTCCCGATGATCCTCTGCGCTCTGTTGACGACGCGCTGAAGAGCTCTCCTCTCCGCCTCCGTGCAGCTGAGATACCACACAGAGATGCCATACGTTAGTATGCTCTCTGTGGTGCAGCGGTAGAACATTATCCAGAGATGCAGCCCATCCCGCTGAGTTACTCCAGCATTTTGTGTCTATCTTTGGTTTAACCCGGCATCTGCAGTTCCCTCCTACAACAGTTGCAACAAGTCTGCCTTATCTTTACTCTATTCAATAGTGACCACAGTCCACATTCTTTCCCCGTCACACATGGCTCCTAATCACTGACCTTCTGTTTCAGCGACTGTTCTCTCTGCACTGGACATTCTGCATCTCTCCCCATGTAGACACAGTTCTGTATATCACTTGTTATAAAGTGGACAACTTCCCCCCCCCACACACATTGCACTTCCTCTGCCACATGGATGCAAACCTACATCCATTGCAGGTTCATTGGCTGGTTTACTCCAAAGATAGGCACAAAATGCTGGAATAACTCCACGGATCAGGATATGTCAGAACATGGATAGGTAATGTTTTGGGTCAGGGCCCTTCTTCTGTCTAGAAATTTCAGATTCTTTCATCTGAAGAAGGAACCCGACCAAAAACGTCACCCATCTATTTTCTCCAAGGATGCTGCCTGACCTGCTGAGTTACTCCAACACTTTGTGTTTGTCTCACCCTGAGGATATACTTCAGTCTGAAGAAGGGTCCCAACCTAAAACATAGTCAGTCCATTCCCGCCACAGACATTGTCTGACCTGTTGAGGTCCTTCAGCTCTTTGTTCTGCTGGAGCTTTCAGCATCGTGCCAACATTTTGCTGTTCCACTGTGAAATATCCTCAATGTAATCCTACTTTGAAAAAGTTCTCCTCCTCTCTCTGATGAGGGGTCCTGTAAGGCCCTCTCTCACCGTCCCCCCCCCCCCCCCTCTGTGATTCCATGAAGAAAAATGTAACAAACGCCTTCCTCTCCTGCTCTCCGACCATGTCCTGACCCAGACTCACTGCAGCCTGAAGAAGGGTGCCGACCTAAAATGCTAGTTGGATTTCCCTGCATAGATGCTGCCTGACCCGCTGAACTCCTCAGGCACTTTGTGTTTTGCTCAAGATTGCAGCATCCGTTTCCATACGCTCCTTTCTTTCATCCAAGTCATTGACTTTGATGAAATTAGACTGTAGACTCGAGCCCTGTGGCTAGTTACTCATTACCAATATAAACAAATCCTTTACAGTGCCAGAGACCCAGGTTCAATCCTGACTACGGATGCTGTCTGTAAGGAGTTTATACATTCTCTCTGCCACCGCGTGGGTTTTCTCCGGGTGCTCCGGATTCCTCCCACATCCCAAAGATGTGTAGGTTTGTAGGTTAATTGGCTTCGGTAAATTGTAGTATGTGGGATAATATTAGTGCATGGGATGATCGCTGGACTCTGGGCCGAAGGGCCTGTTTTCACGTTGTATCTCTGACCTAAACGACTCGTTTTCCTTTGCGCAGTTTGTTAGTTCACTGATCCCTTGTCTATGCCACTCTAATAGCCCCAATTCTACGCAATTTTGTGGAGTAACCTTCAATGTGGCACCTTGCTGTATGCCTTCTAGAAATGCAAATATATTCATCTATGAGCTCACCTTAATCCACGCTGCTCATGCATTCTCAAAAGACCTCGAGCAAGTTTATGTCTGTGGGATTTACTCATGCATGATACGATTTGACTGTGCAGCACAAACAAGAGCCTTTCACTGGATCTCGGTACACGTGACAATAATAAACCATTATCAGCATCCAATCTGTCAAACACAGTTGTGAACACATTACTCTATTAGGACAGGACACAACGTGCTGGAGTAACTCAGCAGGTCAGGCAACATCTCTGGGGAACGTGGAATGGGTTCGCCTCCATCATTGACTCCATCTACACCACCAGCAAGGCCACCAGCATAATCAAGGGCAAGTCTCACTCTTCTCCCCTCCCACATCAGGCAAGAGGTACAGAAGTGAAAACGCACACCTCCAGATTCAGGGACAGTTCCTTCCCAGCTGTTATCAGGCAACTAATGCTTCCTATCACCAGAGTGGTCCTGACCTACCATCTACCTCATTGGAGAACCCCAGACTATCTTTTAACGGACTTCACTGGAATTTATCTTGCGCTAAACATTATTTCCTTTATCCTGTATCTGTACACTGTGGACAGCTTGATTGTAATCATGTATTGTCTTTTCACAGACTGGACAACATGCAACAAAATGGCTTTTCACTGTACCTCGGTACACATGACAATAAACTAAACGAGGTGATATTTTGAGACATGCGAGTTCTTACCAACATCTTGTGCAACCAGAGTCCTTGAGTCATTCAGCATAGAAACACGTTAAAGTCATTGAGAGATCCAGCATGGAAACTGGCCCTTCGGCCCATCATTCCAGACAATCATCAAGTACTCATCAACACTAATCACACTTGATCCATAGCTGTCCACGTGTGGGCCGATCAAAGACTCCGTCTAGATGATTCTCAAATGTTGTTAAGAGTTCCTGCCTTCATCTTCCACCCCACCCCCCAGAATGTGTTACAGATCCAAACTTCCTCAATTCCTCCTCACATCCCCTCGAAACTTCTGAGGCCCCGGCCCTCTGTGGTCTAAAACCTCTGCGTACAGTCGCTGCTGTATTTCTGACGAAGGTGGTGAGGCTTCAGTAGGTGGCAAGGCCTTCGAGGAGCAGTGGGAGGAAGAGGAAGGAGGCTACAGAAATGCAAGCTCCCTCTCTTCCACACAAGCCCCATCAGCAACAGCTGGACAAACCCAAGCCAGGCCAGCAGGGAGAAGTGGTTGGTCACCATGGCTACCGCACGGCCTAAACCACGCCCGCACACAGGCCCTACACAGTTTCCCAGACAGTTTAGTATAGTTTAGAGAGGTACAGTGCAGAACAGGCCCTTCAGCCCACCGAGTCCATGCCGACCAGTGATCACCCCGTACACTAGCACTATACTACACACCAGGGACAATTTCATCATTTTACCAAGCCAATTAACCTACAAACCTCTACGGCTTTGTAGTGTGGGAGGAAGCTGGAGCACCCGGAGAAAAGCCACGCGGTCACGGGGAGAATGTACAAACTTCATACAGACAGCACCCGTCAACAGGATCGGACCCGGGACTCTGGCGCTGTGAGGCAGCAACTCTACCGCTGAGCCACCGTGGCACCAGCAGAAACTAGCCCCTCCTCATTGTCAGAGCCCCCTCCCCACAGAGCCTAGCTGTAGCCTCAGCTGAGAGGAGAGGTGGTCTGGAAACACATTCCCCTGGGAATAGATGCTGAGAGTCCTTTCTCTGGTCAGAAATAGCTCACGCTCCATAAATGCACCCTGCCACACAGGCTGTGGTGCAGGGCTGGTGGAGATCAGGTTTGCTGGGGAGATTACACAGGCGGCAAGGGAGGTAATTAGTGAAGACAGACTCAAAGTGCTGGAGTAACTCAGCGGGTCAGGCAATGAATGAGTGGCCAGGACACAGGCAAGGGCAGCTGGAACACCTGGGGCGTAACGGCTGAGAAGAGAGAGCACCTCACTGCACCCACTCGCTAGACCACCCACCCCTCCTCACTGTATCCCACTCCCTGCTCCTACACCCCTCCCTATCTCTGGAACCCCCTCCCACCACTAAGCCCTTCCCTATCTCCACTCAAGACCTCTTCATCATCCCTGTCTGCATGCCAAGAGCTACCCAAGACTGCATTCAGGGTATCAGCCCTAAATCTCACCTTCCTAATTTAAAAAACTTCTTAAAACATCTGCTGACCTTCTTTTGATGCCCCGTCCTTGTACGAGGAGGTCTGGTGTCGAGGGGGGGGGAGGGGGGGGGGGGGGTCCAAGAGTGTTTAATTGTCATATGTACGCACAACTGAACAATGACATTCTTTTAGACTGCAGCCTAAAAGTCCCGTAAACTCAAGAACACACAGATAAGTATATAACAATCAATAATACAATGTTGATAACCTTAATAGAGTCATAGAGCTTGGAAACAGGCCCTTTGGCCCAACTTGCCCACACTGAGCAACTTGTCCCATCTACACTAATCCCACCTGCATGCATTTGGCCCATATCCATCTAAACCTATCCTGTTCATGTACCTGTCCAAATGTTTCTTAAACAGTGCGATATTACCTGCCTCTACTACCTCCTCTGGCAGCTTGTTCCATACTCCCACCACCCTTTGTGTAAAAAAGTTATCTCTTGGATTTCTACTAAATCTTTCTCCCCTCTCCTCACCTTGAACCTATGTCCTTGATTCCCTAGTATTCAGTGATACTAGGCAACCATACTAGGGCAAACAAAGACACAGTCCATGGAGGATCAGAGTTGCCTAGGTTTGTGTTGTGCAGTGTTCAGGAGCCTGATGGTTGCTGGGCAGAAGCTGCTCTTGGACTGCTGGGACGCTGCGATCACTCCTAGTGGACAGGTACAACGAGGGTGCAGTTAATAGATGCTGCTGTTGTATGCCTCTTCAATAACATTGTCCAACTGTGTACTGGCAGCAGGGAGTTCCTCCACACCCAGCCAACCTCCCCTGGGTTATAAACCACACAGGGTGGCACTGTGGTAGAGTTGATGCCTTACAGCACCAGAGACCCTGACTGTACAGTTTGCACGTTCTCCCCGTGACCGGTTTCCTTCCATACTCCAAAGACATGTAGGTTAATTGGCTTCGGCAAAAATTGTATATTCTCTCCAGTGTGTAGGATATGGCTAGTGTACAAGTGATCGATGGTCGGCATGGACTCGGTGGGCCGAAGGGCCCTGGTTCCCCACTGTATCTCTAAAGTCTAAAGATTATCCATGAGTTATATAGTGCAGAAATAGGCCCTTTGGCCCAATTCATTCTTGGCAGTTGAGATACTCCATCTAAACCTTTCCTTTCTATTTGCCTGCTCTAATGCCTTGTAAATGTTGTTATTGAAACTGCCTCAACTAAATAATCTGGCACCACGTTCCATATTCTGTGTGCATCACCTTCTGAATGAAAAAGTTGCCCCTCCGGTTTGTATTATATCTTTCCCCTCTCACCTTACAACTATGCTATTTGGTTCCTGATTCCCCTACCCTGGCAAAAAGGTTCTGTGCATTCACCCTATCTGTTCCTTTCATGGTTGTATACACCGCTAGAAGGTCAACCTCTCAGCCTCCTGTGCTCCCAGGAATAACATCCTGGCTTGCCCAACATCTCCCCATAGGTTAGGACAACGTCCTTATACCCAAGGAATGACACAGAGTGCTGGAGTAACTCAGCAGGTCAGGCAGCATCTTGCAGAACATGAACAGGTGACAGACGTTTCGAGTCAGGACCCTTCAGATTCCAGTCAGTCATACAGCGTGGAAACAGGCCCTTTGATCCAATTTGCCCACACCAACCAACATGTCCCATCTACACTAGTCCCACCTGTCTACATTTGGCCTAGTGTAGACTAATTGTGTCTAATTGTTTCTTTAACATTGCAACTGTCCCTGCCTCAACTACCTCCTCCAGCAACTTGTTCCATACATCCACCACCCTATGTGTGAAAAAGTTACCCCTCAGGTTCCTATTAAACCTTTTTCCCCTCCACCTTAAACCTATGTCCTCCGGTTCTCGGTTCTCCTAGGCTGGGCATGAGACTCTGTAGGTTACTCCAGCATGTTTTCATCTTTCCTTGGTAAACCAGCACCTGCAGATCCTTGTTCCTTCCATCCCAAGTTATTTCCAGCATTCCACAGGCCAACATTCCTCTACAATATAAGGTGCTCCCCAGTATCCCACTGACATCACAGGCTACAATTGTCAATCGCTCTCACTTGCTGGACACGTATGGGGCGCAAAGGGCTCGGGGTATCTGAAAGGGAGGGATGAGAGCGGCGCTATGGAAATCCAAGTTTCGTCTTGGTAGTGTTTAAAAAAAAAAATTTCCAATGTCAGTCGCAGCCACTGTCGCCTCCAACACCCCACACACACAAACTCCTGGAAAATCTCCCGCGGCGTCGCTTTATTAATAGCCGGCATCAGAAATAGTTCTTGCTGAGCTGTTTGTTCCTGAGAGGGTTAATTATTAAACAGCGGCACTTGGTACAAACCCAGCCCCATGGAGCCGAGGGATCCGGAAACTATCTGCCTTATGCCGGCTGCAACTACAAATAAAACATTAAAGCAACTGCAATCAATCTGGAATGAACAGACAGCGCCCGCCTGCCTGCCTGCCACTTGTTGAGAGTACACAAGTCAGGGAGCTTGTTGGTTTGTACTTACTGAGTTGCTTGTCAGCCGCCGCTCCTCGCAAAGGCTGGAGTCCCTGATAAAGAGTATTCGCTGCGACTGAGTTAGCACGTTGAAGTGTGTAACTGCGGACAGCACAGTGATATGGAGAGGCACTGTCTCCTGCCCTCTCTCTCTCACACACACACAAACAAGTTCCTCCCTCCCAGCTGTGCACTTTCGGGTTGGGCTGAGAGCAGTCACAAGGTGGGAAGTCTCTCGTATGCAGAACAGTACAACACAGGAACAGGCCCTTCGGCCCACAGCGTCTGTGCCGAGTGAAACCAACCTCCGGCTCAGACGAATCCCCAGTCTGAACAAGTCCCGACGCGAACTGTTGTCAGTCCAATCCCCCCACGGATGCTGCCTGGGCTAGCCCGGCCCGGCCTGGCCTGCTGAGTTCCTCCAGCACTTGTTTTTTTGCTCAGGATTCCAGCATCTGCAGTCTCTCCCGTCTCCATTAAACTAATCTCCTCTGCCTGCACGTAATCCAAATCCCTGCATATCTATGTGCCACTCTAAAAGCCTCTTAAATGCCACTAATATTTGCACCCACCACCACCACCCCTGACTGCCTGATCGAGGCACCCACCGCTCTCTGTGTAAAAGAAACTTTCCCCTCGCCCCTTAAAGATATGCCCTCTAGGCTTTGACATCTAGTCTTTACATCCTGGCAAAAAAGGTTCTGATTGTCTACCACATCTATGTCTCTCATAAGGTAAAATGCTGGAGAAACTCAGTGGGTGAGGCAGCATCTATGGAGCGAAGGAAATAGGCGACGTTTGTGAAGACATTATGTCTCTCATAATGTATGTTCTTCTATCAGGTCTCCCCTCAACCTCCGAATTTCCAGTGAAAACAATCCAAGTTTGTCCCGCTGAGTTACTCCAGCATTTTGAGGGGAGTCCGTATCTAGAATGAGCTGCCAGAAGAAGCTATAGATGCAGATATAATGTAAAATATATTCAAATAGGCTTTGAAGGGCTGTGGGCTAAATTCAGGCAAGTGGGACTAGCCCAGCAAATTGGACCAATCAACTTGGTCAGCGTCTACAAGATGGGCCAAAGGACCTGTTTTCGTGCTGTACAGCTCTATGACTCAGTGACTTTGGGGAAAGAAATCCCTCAGTTTGGGCAGCGCTAGAGACCCGGGTTCGATCCTGACTACGGGTGCGGTCTGTCCAAATTTGTACATTCTCCCTGTGACCACATGGGTTTTCTCCAGGTGCTCTGGTTTCCTCCCACACTCCAAAGATGTACAGGTTTGCAGGTTAATTGGCTTTGGTAAAATGGTAAATTGTACTTACTGTGTAGGATAGTGCTAGTGTACACTGGTTGGTGCGGACTCAGTGGGCTGAAGGGCCTGTTTCCATGCTGTATCTCTAAAGTCTAAAGCCTTGTATTTAAGTTTTCCCATGTCCTGGCCTGTACCAGTTGTACAGGGAGCAAGAACGGCCACATTGAGGGGGAAGGAATTCACCCAAGCTTCTCACTGTCGGGCACTTACTCCAAAGATGTCAAATGGACTTTATTACCATATGCACAAGTACAATGAGGTCCAGGTGGAATGGAATCCCTTGCTTGCACCAGCTTGCATCACAGATGCTTAGATTCAGGCAAGCACACAAAAACATAAATTATACATAAAATGAGCAAGTGAAAAGAAAATAACTGCAGGCAAAACATGAGTGCGAAACACAACGAGGGAACATGTACCTGGCAGTGCAAGAGGCACTCTCAGTGTCACTCGTCAACACAGGTGATGCTGTACTGAAGCTATTTCAGTCGTTCCCCACCACCACTTCAGTAAGGTGCACGCCGCTCATGCAGCTGATCATAGAACACACATACAGCAGGGAAACAGGCCCTTCAGCCCAACTCGTGCATGCTAACTAAGATGCCCCATCTAAGACAGTCTCATTTGCCGGCTTTTGGCCCCATCCCTCTAAATCTATCCTCTCCATCCATGTATCTGTCCTTTATATACTGTTCCCGAACTGCCTCAACTACTTCCTCCAGCAGCTCGTTCCATATACCCACCCCTTTCTGAGTGAAAATGTTGCCCCTCCGATTCCTGTTAAATCCTTCCACTATCACCTTAAACCTTTACCCTCTAGTTTGTGATTCTCTTACACTGGGATAAAGATTCAATGCCTTCACCTTAATTGTGCCCCTCATGATTTTATACACCTCTATAAGATCATCCTTCAGCCTCCAACGCTCCAAGGAGTATAGCCCTCATCCTGGGAAAAGACTGTGCATTCATCCTGTCTTGGAACATAAGAACGTGGGGGGGGGGGGGGGAGGAGTGGTTGGAGGTGCTCCTTTAAGGCGTATCTCTGCGTTACTGCAGGAAACACAGGAGCAGGTTTGACACAACAGGCTTCCCACAAACAGTCATTTATAATGAGCACATCTGTTTATGATCGCCGAGGGAAAGGAATACATTAGTGAGAATGTTCCTCCCCCCCCCCCCCCCCCCCCCGAAGATTCACCTGAAGGACGGGAGCAGTGGCGCAGCGCTAGAGTTGCCGCCTTCCAGCGTCAGAGACACGGGTTCGATCCTGACTGGGTTCGATCTCCATACACTTATCTGTGGAATTCTCTGCCTCAGAGGGCGGTGGAGCCAGCACCGCCATTCAATGTGAACATGGCTGATCATCCCCAATCAGTACCCCATTCCTGCCTTCTCCCCATATCCCCTGACTCCGCTATTTTTAAGAGCCCTATCTAGCTCTCTCTGCACCTATTGTCTAGTGTCTATTGTCTACAGCTGCTGTCTGTACGGAGTTTGTACGTTTTCCCCGTGACCACGTGGGTTTTCTCCGGATGCTCCGGTTTCTTCCCACACTCCAAAAACGTACAGGTTGTATAGACTATAGACAATAGGTGCAGGAGTAGGCCCTTCGGCCCTTCGAGCCAACACCACCATTCTATGTGATCATGGCTGATCATTGCAGGTCGATTGTCTTCGGTACAAATTGTAAATTGTCGCTAGTGTGTAGGACAATGCTAGTTTACGGGGATCACTGGTCGACACGGACTCGGTGGGCCGAAGAGCCCGTTTCCACGCTGTATGTCTAAACTAAACATAAACTAAACTAGGCAAGAGTTTGGTTTGACGATGCTTGAGTTAGTCAGAGTCCTGCAGTGCGGAGCTCCCTCAGCAACTTGCCCCAGGCCTGGATCATGAGCCACACCTTCCCCGTCAGAACACATTAGCACCACCAGAGCTGCAGCCAGTGAGTCATGGAGCTCCTCCGCACGGAAACAGGCCTTTCGGCCCAACTTGTCCATGCTGACCAAGTTGACATTCTGGGCTAGTCCCACTTGCCTGCATTTGGCCCATGACCATCTAAACCCTTTGCTGTCCATATATAAATTGAAGATGAAAGACACCACAATTACTGACCTCTCCACCATCGAAGGGATCTACAGGAAGTGCTGCCACAAAAAAGCAGCCAATATCATCAAAGGCCCACACCATCCTGGCCACACTCTCATCTCGGGAAGAACATACAGGAACTGAAAACTGTGACCTCCAGGTTGAAGAATAGCTTCTGCCCAGCAACCATTGGTGTCTTGACCACTGAACAACACTAACCTCAGCAACCATGATCTTCCATGGACTGTGTCTTTGGTTGCACTACAGACATTAATTTTTGCATTATTATGGTTATCCAGTATCATGGTTATTAATTTTTAGTATTATTGATGATTATACATTTATCTGTTGGTTACTGTGTTTACGGGCCTGTTAAGCTGTGGCAAGTAAGAATTTGTAGGAATTTCAGCACCTGATTGTGCGACACAGTTGCGCAAGGGTAGAGCTGTTGCCTAACGGTGCCAGAGACACAGGTTCAATCCTGACTATGGGTGTTGTCTGTACGGAGTTTCTACACTCTCCCTGTGAACGCGTGGGTTTTCTCTGAGTTCTCCGGTTTCCTCCCACATTCCAAAGACATACAGGTTTGTAGGTTAATTGGCTTGGGTCAAATTGTAAATTGTCCCCAATGTAGTGCTAGTGTAAGGGGTGACCGATCGCTGGTCAGTATGGACTCGATGGGCCAAAAGGCCTGTTTCGCACTGTAACTCTAAGTCTAAAGTAAAGGAAAGTAAAGTTCATTATTATGTTGTCGATACATATGACAATATGTACTGATATTACTTTTGCCTCACTTATAATGATTCAGGGAGGATCGTACAGTGCTGACAACAAATTACTGGAGAAACTCGGCAGTTCAGGCAGCATCTGTGGAGGGAAATG
The DNA here is from genome assembly GCF_010909765.2 of Amblyraja radiata. Lineage (NCBI taxonomy): Eukaryota > Metazoa > Chordata > Chondrichthyes > Rajiformes > Rajidae > Amblyraja > Amblyraja radiata. The sequence continues at coordinate 13,092,860 of NC_045975.1, forward strand.
GACAATGTTTTGGTCCGGGACCCTTCCTCACTTGACTGACATGACTTTTAGTGAATGGGAGGGGCCTGGGAAGTGTTGTGCAGCAGTGGCACCCAGCAAGACGAGTACATCGCTCACTGAAGGTGGTGAAGAAGACTTTTGGCACGCTGGCCTTCATCAGTGAGGGCATGGAGTGGAGAAGTGCGGATGTTGTATTGCAGAAGAAGGATCCTGACCGACTGAGTTCCTCCAGCACTTTGTGTTTTGCTCAAGGTTCCAGCGTCTGCAGTTTCTTCTGTCTCTAGAGGTATGTGATGTTCTACTGAGTGTGGCCATCTTCATATTACTCCTCCTCCAGACTGCCCCTGTGGATAAACTCTGGTACTACAGCACTGCGTCGACCATGGCCAACAAACAGGGAGCAATTCAACATAGTACATGTATATCTCCATGGAGGAAGACACAGATTAACTCCTGGAAGTAATGGAGTGGAGTGAATGTGCGCTCAAGAGAATTAGCATCAGTGACATATCAGTACTGGAGAAATCAATGGGAGGAGAAGGGGATGATTTCCCAGCTCGACTGACAAGGTTCTGCATGTCCGCTGCTCTGGAAGGTTGGATAACATGGGATCCAGAGCCAAATAATTGGATGTCCCATGGCCTGTTTTGGTCGGAAGCAGAGGGTGGAGGTGGAAGGCCGTTTTTCAGCATCTGAAGAAGGGTCTCAACCCGAAATGTCACCCATTCCTTCTCTCCAGAGATGCTGCCTGTCCCGGTGAGTTACTCCAGCTTTTTGTGTCTATCTTTGGTTTAAACCAGCATCTGCAGTTCCTTCCTACACAGCTTGTGACTAGTGATGTGTCTCAGAGATCGGTGCTGGGCTCATTGCTGTTTGTCATCTGTGTCGAGGCTGGGTTAGTAAGATCACACTTATCGTCAACAGTGAAGATGGTCATCAAGAATTGCAACAGGATCTTGATCAGCTGGGCAAGTGGGCCGAGGAATGGCAAATGAAGCTTAATTGCAATGAATATATTTTGGAACGTTAAACCAGAGTAGGAACTTGTTTAAGAAGGAACTGCAGATGCTGGAAAATCAAAGGTACACAAAAATGCTGGAGAAACTCAGCGGGTGCAGCAGCATCTATGGAGCGAAGGAAATAGGCAATGTTTCGTGCCGAAACATTGCCTATTTCCTTCACTCCATAGATGCTGCTGCACCCGCTGAGTTTCTCCACCATTTTTGTGTACCCCAGAGTAGAACTTCATGGCAAGACCTCGGGGAGTGTCGGAGGGCAGAGAGAGAACCAGGAATATACGTTCACCGTTCCCTGAAAGTGGTGTCACTTGTTGGCAGGTTGGATGAAGAAGAGTGTTGGCACGCTGGCCTTCATCAGTCAGGGAACTGAGTCTGGGAGTTTGGATGTTGTGTTATTGTTGTACATGGCATTGGAGAGGCTCGACGTGGAGTATTGTGTTCAAAGTTGGCCGCCCTGCAGTAGGAAAGATGCCATCAAGCTGGAAAAGGTGCGGAGAAGATTTACGAGGATGTGGCCATGACTCGATGGCCTGAGCTACGGGGAGAGGTTGGGCAGGCTAGGACTTTATTCTTTGGAGTGCCGGAGGCTGAGGGGTGAACGTATAGAGGTATATATAATATATAATTACCCCTGTTTGCTGCCTGTACATACAGTATGACAATTAAACACTCCTGACTCTTGATGTTAGGCAGTAACAGGACACAATAGAAGGTGTGAACTATGTAGAATTGTCAGTGATTCACCCACAAGTGGCAAAATAGTCTCCAAACGATCTATTTATACAACAATACGTAATATCTTTAGAATAAACACGCAGGTTTGTTTTTTAAATGTCTATCTCGTGGCAACGGCAAAGAAATGTTGTTGGTGGAATAATCAGATTAAGAGGCTAAATTCTCAGAAATGCTGAGACTATAATGACTAGAAAGTGGCTGAGATTTGTAGCTTGCCTAGTGAGACTGGCTCAGCAGGTGGCCAGCTGACTGTACAGCTTTCTTTGTCAATAAATTCCAAGAGAATTTTCAAAACATTAAAATAAGCACAGGTGGAATAAAGCAGATCAAAGACTTTGCTTCTTAATATCACGTTCTGACATAGAGGTGAGGCCGTGCTGTACATTCTCATCTTTGGCAACCCACCAGTCATTTAAACCCCCACCCTCCCCGCACCTTCCCCATAACCCCCGGGGTGTGGTGGAGACCCCCCACCCTCAAAATAAGGGAAGGGATCCCACGCCAGTAGGCCAAATGAGTGGCAAGGGTGGGGGATAAATTTGTGAAATTTGAGCAATGTATGTAGACTGTATTGAATAATTTGTATAGCCTCCGAAAATGTCGGATTAATTTTTTTGCACGGTTCATGAATTGTATATATTTATTACCTGAATAGTCTATTTTAAAATAAATAAATAAACAACCACCCCTCACCCTCCCATAACCCCCCCTCCCCCCACCCTCCCATAACCCCCCCTCCCATAACCCCCCCTCCCCTCACCCTCCCATAACCCCCCCTCCCATAACCCCCCTCCCCCTTCACCCTCCCATAACCCCCCCTCCCCCACCCTCCCATAACCCCCACCTTCCACTCACCCTCCCATAACCCCCAACTTTTTCACTAAGAGGGCAGTGTGTTTATGGAAAAAGCTGCCAGAGGAAATAGGTGAGTCAAGTACAAAAACAATTCAAAGGCCTTTGGACAGGTACGTGGATAGGAAAAGATAAAGGGGTATGGGCCAAACGTGGGCAAATGGGACTGACTTCGACTGGGCATCTTGGTGGTCGTGGACAAGTTAGACCAAAGGGCGTGTTTCAGTGTTGTATGACCCTATGACAATAATTCCCTTTGGAAAGCTTGTGTTGAACCTGCCTCCACCACCCTTGCAGGCAGCTCGTCCACAATCACCGCAACAGAGGGCGGCACGGTGGCGCAGCGGTAGAGTTTTCTGCTTCACAGCGGCAGAGACCCGGGTTCGGTCCTGACCAAGGGTGCTGTCTGTATGCACGTTCTCCGGATGCTCCGACAGTCCAAAGACGTGCAGGTGTGTAGGTTAATTGGCTTCTGTAAATTGCCCCTAGTGTGTAGGACATAGAACTAGAGTATGGGCGATTGATGGTCGGTGAGGACTCAGTGGGCAGGAGGTCCTTTTCCATGGTGTATCTCTAAGCTAAGCTCTAACTTGCTTTATTTCCAAGCCCTCTGGCCCTTTTGCCAATCTCTCTGGTTACCAACACTCCAGTTTCTGCAAACACGTTGTCTTTTACTTCATCGATCAAATTCCCCCTTGGTTGTCAATGTCTCTATCAAGTATCCTCTTAACCTTCACTGCTGCACGTCACATAAGTAAGTTCTGCATTTACAAAGCTCGATAAACAAGGTTGATATTTCTAGCACTTGGGATACTGTTCAAGAACAGGAATTTCTGGCCTGCATACTCAAGATTCTTCCGTGCCATCACCTCTTTGATTGCCCGTCTCTATTTTCGGTTTTATCTGCTAATGTAACACTCAGATTCGCGCTGTTGCCATTGAGACGATGCTTTGACCTTCTCCAGCTTTGCAAAGTCAATCTGAGGCGGGAAGAGGAACGTACCAGCAGTTCTCAGAAGTTAAAGCGAATGTACGCAGCTGGTGTTTACCGCTCAAACAGGTGACTGGAGCTACGTACCAAGGCCAAGAATGTCCACCCATCTGACAATCACCCTCCACCGATCACTTGGCAGGCTTTGTCATGCCCCCACCTCTCTCCTCCAGCTTTCTCTCCCCTTCTCAAATCAGTCTGAAGACCCAAAGGGTCATCTGCCCATTCCTTCCACAGATGCCGATGACCCTCTGAGTTCTTCCAGCACTTTGTTTCATGCTCAAGATGTAGAACATGCTGCTTTAATCCACTGCCATCAGAAGGTAAGAGATTTATTGGAGATTTGATTCAGTTGGCTTAGGAGGAAGTAGCGGGCTAAAGGGAAGGGACTTCCTCAATCCTCAGTCATTAAGAAGGAACTGCAAATGCTGGAAAAATCAAATGTAGACAAAAAATGCTGGAGAAACTCAGCGGGTGAGGCAGCATCTATGGAGAAATGGAGTGGGCGACGCTCCCATAGGGAAAGGACACAAGAATCAGGCTGATGGGCCGCAGGTAATGTATGCTCCACATGAGTCCCTGGCAATGTCTACCTTCAATATGATAGTCTGACCACCAACCAACCCTCCCTTAGTCCCATAGCCGGGATTCCCACCATCAATGTCCTGGAGGTCATCGCCAGCCAGAAACTCGATCGGATCAGGGATCCAGACCCTGTGGGTCAGAGGTCGGGTATCCCTCAGTCAGGGACTCGCCTGACATTCCAATATCATCAAAAGTTCACACCACCCTGGCCACGCTCTCATCGTGCTGCTATCACCGGGAAGAAGGTACAGGAGCCTGAAGTCTGTGAGTTACAGGTTCAAGAGCAGCTTCTTCCCAACAACTTCAGGCTCTTGAACACTGCACAACGCTAATCTCAGCAACTAAGATCTTCTGTGGACTATCTTGGGTTGTACCAGAAGCTTTAGTTTCACTTTGTTATGGGCACCTAATATTATGGTTATTAATTTATTGTATTCTTGATTTTTTTTCTACTTTATGCTTTAGATTTTAGAGATACAGTGCGGAAACAGGCCCTTCGGCCCAACAAGTCCACGTCAACCAGCGATCACCCCGTACACTAGCACTAACCTACACACAGTGACAATTTAAAATTTGACCAAGCCAATTAGCCTACAAACCTGTACGTCATTGGAGCGTGGGAGGAAACCAGAGCATCCGGAGAAAAACCACACGGGTCAAAGGGGAAAACGTAGAAACTCCATACAGACAGCACCTGTGGTCAGTATCTAACCCGTTTCTCGGACACTGTAAGGCAGCAACTGTACCTCTGCGCCACCATGCCCCCTTAAAGCCTTCGTGACTTCAAACCAACTCAGAGCAGTTTCCAGTCAATCACCTATCTTGTCCTGAAGGAGGAAACTTCAGCAAGTAGTTTGCAAACATTTCAAAGTAATGACCAAGTTGTCGGTTCTACAGTTACTCAACCAAGGCATAAATATTGACCCATGTTCAGTGGAGATCTTAAACAGCTTCATATAATAACAATGGGTCTTTCATCCATAACTGGGATACCGGAAGGAGCCATTGCCTCATCTAACAATTCTCAAGCAAAACTAAAACCAATTGTTGTTAGTCTGCAAGAAAGACATAGAGCTGTACAGCAGAGAAAAGACCCTCTGGCCCACCTTGTCCATGTCGACCAAGTTGGCATACGAGGCTGATTCCATTTGCCTGCATTTGGCCCTCTAAACCCTTCCTATCCATATGTCCCCTCAAATGTATTTTTAAAGTCATAAAGGTATCCTCTTCTCCAGCTTCCTCTGGCAGCTCATTCCAGATATGGACTCTCCTCTGTGGTCCCTCTTAAATCTCTCCCCTCTCACCTTAAGCCTATGCCTTTTAGTTTTAGAATCCTCTACCCTTGGTACCCTTGGTAAACGTGTTCACGTTATCCATGCACCTCATGATCTTGTAGACCTCAATGAGGTCACCCCTCAGTCTTCCAGGCTCTGGAGAAAAAAATGCCAGCCTACCCAACCTCTCCCTATAACTCAAGCCCGCAAACTTGGGTAATATCTGGCGTAGAAAGGAACTGCAGATGCTGGTTTAAACCAAAGATAGACACAAAATGCTGGAGTAACTCTAGAGGGTCAGGCAGCACATCTGGAGAGAAGGAATGGGTTACGTTTCAGGTCGAGACCCTTTTTCGAATATCTGGTGTATCTCTTCTGCACTCTTTGCAGCTTATAGACGGGTGTTCACAATACTCCAAGTGTGGTCGCACTGACCTCCTTGAGGAATCTCGCTACGACTCTAATACAGAATCTTGGCACACGCACACGCGCATACACACAAACTCACACACACACACACACGCACGCACACACACACGCACTCACACACACACGTACTCACACACACATACGCACTCACACACACACACGCACTCACACACGAACTCACACACACAAATGCACACACACGCACTCACACACACACACTCACACACACATACGCACTCACACACACACATGCACACACACGCACTCACACACACTCACACACACATACGCACTCACACACACTCACACACACGCACTCACACACACACACACATTCACACACATTCACACACTCACACGCATTCACATGCACTCACACACACACACATGCACACACACACACACACACACGCATTCACATGCACACACACACACACACACACACACACACACACACACACACACACACACCCCCCCCCCCTCGGGCTGAAGTTTTTCCCAAATTGCCACGCTGACTTCACCTCTGAAATACTTTGTTGGCCGTAAGTTCTTTGAGACTCCCTGCAGAGGTTGGAAGATGTTACACAATGTCTCTTAAATTAAATGAAAACTTCTGAACGTGACGAAGATTTTCAGCTCCCTGTAGCCGGTCACAATGTGCTGCAGAATCTAATGAGAAATCTCCGAGCAAGCTGATGATGAAGAGAGGTTATATCTGATGAGCCAGGAACTAGCTCACCAAGAAATGCAAATCCTGGCTCAGTATGAAGATGGATCATTTGAGGTATCATCAGCATATAAACACATGTTTGGAAGATGAGCCTTCAGAATGAGTAGTTGTTTTATCTGTCAGACATCACTGAGACCACCCCAGGGAGGTTGTTCGTCAGGCAGATCGTAGTCTCTGGTGAAGAGGGGCTGCGTGCCAGGCACTGATTGAGGGACAGAGCAGACGTTGTGGGCCGAAGGGCCTGTTCTTCTGCGGTACTGTTCTATGTTGCATGGAGGAGGAGGGCTGTGGTTATTGGAGGTCAATTGACACAGATCCGGGACATCCCTGGGCGGCACAGCAGTAGAGTCGCTGCCTCACAGCGCCAGAGACCCGGGTTCGATCCGGACTACGGGTGCTGTCTGTACGGAGTTTGCAAGTTCTCCCTGTGCTCCGATTTCCTCCCACACTCCAAAGATTGTGGGTTAATTGGCTTCAGTAAAATTGTAAATCATCCCTAGTGTGTGTGTGTGTAGGAAAGTTCGATTGTACAGGGTGATCGCTGGTCGGCGTGGACTTGTCGGGCCAAAGGGCCTGTTGCCGCGCTGTATCTCTAAAGTCTAAAAATGTTCTTCAGCTCAGTGTTTTGGCTGAAGGAGTGGGGAAATGCAGAGCAGCAGTGGTACAGTGTGGATGGGGACGGGAGATGTGAAGGCCTTCCTTCCTCAGGCCTGACAAAACCCTCCCCCTTTCACTCAGTACTTGGTTTTGGGACATTTTCTCCACACAGGGATATAACTTGTTGATGTCACGCGTCTGAGGTTAGACTCCCAGAGTGCAGATCACTGACACAGGGGGTGGAAATCGCAGTCTGCGTCTGTCCCCACGAGAGGTGATCTCATTGAAGCAAACACAATCCTTACAGGACTTACAAGTGGGAGCATGTGGAGGTTGTTATCCCTGGCTTGCTATCTGCATCGAGCTGCCAGAGGAGGAGGTGGAGGCAGCAACAATAACATCGTTTACCAGGCATCTGTCCAGCAGGTACTTGAATGAACAGAGCGAGAGGAGATTAATGTAGGTAAATGAGATTGGTGTAGATAGACCCAATGGTGTCAGTATAGACACAGAGGGCCGAAGGGCCTATTTCCATGCTGTACACAACAACATAGAACAGTACAGCACAGGAACGGGCCCGTCAGTCCACAATGTCCTGTACAAGTTGCCAAGATAAACTAATTTCAATTGTGTGGGCGTTCCAGTTTCCTCCCACATCCCAAAGACACGCAGGTTTGTAAGTTCAATGACCGATGTAAAATTGCCATTGGTTTGTAGAGAATGGCTGATGCTGGATGATAAGGAAAATGTGATAACATGGAACCCGTGTGAACAAGTGATCGATGGTCGACATAGACTCGGTGGGCCGAAGGGCACGTTCCCATGCTACATCTCCCTAAAAATCTCATCTCTGCCTCTCCATGTGGCCCATATCCCTCCGTTCCCAGCAGATGCTGGAATCCTGAGGAACTCAGCGGGTCGGACAGCATCCCAGGAGAGAATGTTAGCGGTTCAAAGTCAGGGGTCATCCTGGGCGGAGAGGAGAGGAAATCTCTTCAGAAGACGTGTTGAATCTCGGGAATTCTCATGGCTGCGAGTTCTCACACCCATTGCTTGCGTGAGTTTAAGGCGACAATTTTTTTTTAACGTTAGAGGAATCAGGAGATATGGGTGTAATGCAAGGGTTAAAACATAAGTTGTATTTCAAATAAAGCTGTTTGCTGGCAGCCCCCCAAGCAAACCTGAGGAAGACAATTGGGTGCTTTGAAAAATAATATTGCTACTTAGACGACGAGCAAATCGTGCAGCTTCAAGGACATGAAAAAGTAAGACGAGACAAACATTTCTTCCCAGAGAATCATTTAGCTCAACTAAACAGCCCCTGCTCCCATCTCTAGTTGAAGAAACATAGTGGACTGTCGAAAAGACACAAAGTGCCGGTGACTCATCACACATCATCCCTGGGGAACATGCTTCAGTTCAGAAGAAAGGTCTCGACCTGACTCATCACCAACCCTTGTTCTCCAGGGATGCTGCCTGACCCTTCTGAGTTACTCCAGCTTTTTGTGTCTTTCGTTGGTAAGCCAGACACTCTGGTTCTCCTTTGGAAGTCTCCGAATTGGAAGCCGTGCGTTCAAATCTTGCAGAAACCAGAAACTGCAGATGTGTTTAAGAAGGAACTGCAGATGCTGGAAAATCGAAGGTACACAAAAATGCTGGAGAAACTCAGCGGGTGCAGCAGCATCTATGGAGCGAAGGAAATAGGCAACGTTTCGTGCCGAAACGTTGCCTATTTCCTTCGCTCCATAGATGCTGCTGCACCCGCTGAGTTTCTCCAGCATTTTTGTGTAAGAAACTGTAGATGTTTGTTTACAAAAAAGACACTGGAGTGCTGGAGGAGCTGAGCAGGTCTAGCAGCATCTCAAGAATACATGGATATTTCGGGATCAGTCTGAAGAAAGGTCCCGACCTGAGACGTCACCTATCCGTGTTCTTCTGAGATGTTGCCCGACCTGCTGAGCCGCACCAACACTCTGTGTCTGCTTCGGTTCAAATCTTGCTCCTGGGACTTGTTTGGAGATACAGCGTGGAAACAGGTGCCTTCGGGCCAGCGCGTCTGCGCCGACCAACGATCGTCCTGTACACTAGTTCTATCCTACACACTAGGGACAATTCACAATTTACAGACGTCAATTAATCTACAAACCTGCACGTCTTTGGAGTGTGTGAAGAGACCGGAGCACCCGGTGAAAACCCACGTGGCAACAGGAAGAAAGTGCAAACTCTGTACAGACAGCAATCATAGACAGGATCGAACCCGGGTCTCTGACGCTGTAATATGCCCCTGTCCCACTTAGGAAACCTGAACGGAAACCTCTGGAGACTTTGCGCCCCACCCAAGGTTTCCGTGAGGTTCCCGGTGGTTGCTGGAGGTTGCAGGTAGTGGAAGCAGGTAGGGAGACTGACAAAAACCTCCGGGAACCGCACGGAAACCTTGGAAACCTGTGGCGGAGGCAGCGGCAGCGGAGACCCGACTCTGCCTCAGAGCTGTGGCGGCGGCGGCGGCAGCAGCAACGGCGACCCGACTCGGCCCCGGAACCGTGGCGGCGGCAGCGGAGACCCAACTCGGCCCCGGAACCGTGGCGGCGGCAGCGGAGACCCAACTCGGCCTCGGTGCTGTGGCGGCAGCGGCGGCAGCGACCACCCGCGGAGTTTGAACCGGCCCGTTCGCGGAGCACGGTTGAGCCGCGGGATTTACCATCACCCGGTGAGGTCACAACATCTGGAGCCTGGATCACCTCGGCGCAGAGGGAGAACAATAGAGGGAGAGACAGAGACTTTAGGATTTTGCCTTCCACCACAGTGAGGAGATGTTTGGTGAACTCACTGTGGTGGATGTTAAATTTCTGTTGATTGTGTGTTTTTGTCATTTTTTATTATATGTATGACTGCAGGGAAACGAAATTTCGTTCAGACCGAAAGGTCTGAATGACAATAAACGAATCTAATCTAATCTAATCTTGGGTGGGGCGCAAAGTCTCCAGAGGTTTCCGTTCAGGTTTCCTAAGTGGGACAGGGGCATCAGGCAGCAATTCTATAGCTGTGCCACTGTGCTGCCCCGAGAGAAGGTGTGTAATTGTGTAAAATTAACGGATTGTGCAGAGGGAGTGAAGTGTTGTGTCCTGATCAGTCTTTAATTTGATGCTGTCCAGCTGAATATAAATCTTCCATTGCTTGAAGGATACCGGAGGAACTTGCCCTGAGCCCAGCAGGTGCATGGTAACACCACCACCTGCAGGTTCCTTGTGGAAATACTTTAGCCTTCTCTCCGTACCCCTGCATCTAAAGCCTGGGAATAGTCATAGTCATACAATGTGGAAATAGGCCCTTCGGCCCAACTTGCCCTTACCGACCAACATATCCCATCTACACTAGTCCCACCTGCCTGCGCTTGGCCAATATCCCTCTAGTCATAGAGTGATACAGTGTGGAGACAGGCCCTTTGGCCCAACTCGCCCACACCGGCCAACAATGTCCCAGCTTCACTAGTCCCACTTGCCTGCGCTTGGTCCATATCCCTCCAAACCTGTCCGATCCATGTACCTGTCTAACTGTTTCTTAAATAATGGGATAGTTCCAGCCTCAACTCCCTCCTCTGGCAGCTTGTTCCATACACCCACCACCCTTTGTGTGAAAAAGTTACCCCTCGGATTCCTATTAAATCTTTTCCCCTTCACCTTGAACCTATGTCCTCTGGTCCTCAATTCCCCTACTCTGGGCAACAGACTCTATGCACGTACTCGATCTATTCCTCTCACAATTTTGTATACCTCTATAAAAACTCCCCTCATCCTCCTGTGCTCCATGGAATAGAGACCCAGCCTACTCAACCTCTCCCTATAGCTCACACCCTCTAGTCCTGGCAACATCCTCATAAATCTTTTCTGAACCCTTCCAAGCTTGACAATATCTTTCCAATAATGTGGTGCCCAGAACTGAACACAATATTCTAAATACGGTCTCACCAATGTCTTATACAACTGCAACATGACCTCCCAACCTCTATACTCAAATACTCTGACTGATGAAGGCCAAACCTATCCTATCCATGTACCTGTCCAAATGTTTCTTAAACATTGCGATAATACCTGCCTCAACTACTTCCTCTGGCAGCTCGTTCTATACACCCACCACCCTTTGTGTGAAAAGGTTACCCCTCAGGTACCTATTAAATCTTTCCTACCCCCTCCCACCCCACCTCAAACCTATGTCTGGTTCTTGATTCCCCCACTCCGCTCAAGAGACTCTGTGTGTTTGCCCAATCTATTCCCCTCATGATTTTGTACAACTCTATAAGATCACCAATACTTCCCAAGGACTTCATACCTCAGATCAGCAGGTGGTAGAATTGACGGGAAGGTGGAGGTTATGCCCAGTAAGCATGAGACAGGGGCAGATTAATGAACACGCTGAGACTGATGAGCTGAAGTGTGACTATTTCAATGCAATGACCACAGAAGAGTTTCACCAGGTTAGCTATAAGGAGAGAAGACACAAGGTGCTGGAGTAACTCAGTAGGTCAGGCAGTATTTCTGGAGAACATGGATAGGTGCTTTTTTGTCAACAATCCATGTTCTCCAGATATGCTGTTTGACCCTCAGAGTTCCTCCAGCATTTTGTCCTCTTTTGTAAACCAGCATCTGCAGTTCTTTGTTTCTAGCTATAAGGAGAGGTTCAACAAACTTGGATTATTTTCTCTTGAGCTTCGGAGACTGAGGTGAGACCTGTTATGTTTATAAAGTTATGAGAGACAGTAGATAGGGTAGATAGTTAGAACCTTTTGGTGGAAATGTCAAAGAGGGGTGGCACGGTGGTGCAGCGGTAGAGTTGCTGCCTTACAGCGTCCGAGACCCAGGTTCGATTGTGACTTTGGGTAATGTCTGTACAGAGATGTACGTTCTCCCCGTGACCTGCGTGGGTTTTCTCCAAGCTCTTCGGTTTCCTCCCACCCTCCAAAGGCGTACAAGTTTGTAGGTTAATTGGCTTGGTATAAATGTAAAATTGTCCCCAGTGTGCGTAGGATAGTGTCAATGCGCGGGGATCGCAGGTCGGTGTGGTTCTACTAAACTACAGGGCACAGCTTTAAGGTGGGAGAAGCACAGTTTAAAGGAGATGTGCAGGGCAAATGTTTTTCACACAAGAGAGTGGGGGGTGCTTGGAGTGAACTGCCAGGGGTGGTGGTAGAGGCACTTACATTAGTGGTATTTAAGAGGCTTTTAGATGGGCAGATGGAAATACAGGGAATGGAGGGATATGGATCAAATGCAGGCAGAAGAGATCAGTTGAACTTAGCAACATGTTTGGCAGAGAGGGAATTGGAATGGAATGAGGGTCGTCAGAACTGCAACACAGGAACAGGCCCTTCGGCCCACAATATCTGTGCTGCACTTGATGACAAGTTAAAACTAATCTCTGCTGATCTATATCCCTCCAGGACAAGCCCCTTGGCCTTGCACCTGTCAGTGAGATCAGCTCATTCTCCAGTCCCTGGCCTGTGCTGAGACAGCATGTACTGACCCTGTCACCAAGCCTTCCCCAGTACCTCAGTGCACAGTACAAACCACAGTCCATTCAGAGGGTAGTCTGCATTTGGCTGTGAGAGGAATCTATAGAAATTGATTCAATTACCACTTTTAAGACATTTGGACAGATATATGGACCGGAAGATGTTACAGGGATATGAACCAAATGCAGACAAATGGGACTAGGCTCTGGGATGCCTTGACATGGACACGGCTGAAGGGTTATTGAGCTCAATGACTCTAGTCTTCCACTATTCGAGCGCTGTTTCAATACAATTCAATACAATACAATTCTGCACCCTTGTCGTTAAGGTGTACGACTTACTGGAGTTTGGGAACAGGGGGGAGAAGTATAGGAAAGAACTGCAGATGCTGGTTTAAGTTGAAGATAGACACAAAATGCTGGAGTAACTCAGCGGGACAGGCAGCATCTCTGGAGAGAATGGGTGACGTTACAGGTCTGAAGAAGGGTCTCGACCCGAAACATCACCCATTCCTTCTCTCCAGAGGTGCTGCCTGTCCCGCTGAGTTACTCCAGCATTTGGTGTCTATTTAGGACCCGAAACGCCACCTATCCATGTTCTCCAGAAATTCAACCGGACCCGCTGAGTTATTCCAGCACTCTGTTCTTTGTCGTAAACCCACGTCTCCTCCAGTATCTTTGCTCCTCTCTCTGTCTCTCCTTGAATCCCCGCACGCGGCGCTCCGGGCTCTGGCGGCAGCGCAGCTGATTGGCGGAACGGCCGGCGCCGGGCCAGTGGCTGATTGGCGGATATCGGCAGCGGCCGGGACTGTGATTGGCGGAGGCCGGCGGTGGCGCTGTGATTGGCGGCGACCGGAGGCTGGGCGGGGCGGTGATTGGCGGAGCGGCCGGTGGGCGGGGCCAGTGGGCGGGGCTGGGTGGTAGCGGCGCGGGTCCCGGGGATGCGCTACTGTTCCCGGCTCCGGCTGCAACATGTCGGGCTCCGGGCCGCCGCCGCCGCTCCCGCTGCTCATCCTGATGCTGCTTGTGGGTCATTCCCGGGCCCTGGTCCTGGCCCCGGAGGCCGGGCTGCGGGAGATGCTGCGGGAGGTGGGCGAGCTGACCGAGGACACGCAGCGCAAACTGCAGGGAGCCGCCCGGGAGGTGCGAGCGGAGCCGGGGCGGGGCAGGTGTTAGCAGCTGTGCGGGAGAGGGGTGGGAGTGGGTGCGGGAGAGGGATGGGTGCGAGAGAGTGGGTGCGAGCAGGAGAGAGAGGGTGGGTGCGGAGGAGAGGGGGAGGGGGGGGGTGCATGTGGGAGAATAAAGGGCGGAAGGACGGGTGTGAGAACCAAGGGATGTGAGCAGGTGGCAAGGTTGTGCTGGCAGGGGGTGCTCTGTAGGGAAGGGTGCAGAAAGAGGTGGGGATGTGTGGGGCACCCAGGAGAGGGCAGGGGGTGTAAGATGTGGCTGGAGGGATGGGTGCAGGTGAGACAGGGTGCCAACGTGGGTGGAACGGTGGTGGAGTGGTGGGGACATGTAGGAGAGGATGACGGGGTTGGAGTCTGGCTGGAGGGTGTGCAGGCATGTGTGGGGTGCAATGGATGGGTGTGTGGGTGCAGACGGTGGAGGGTTGGGGTGTGTTGAGGGTTGTGTGAATGGGTGGGTGGGGGTAGTCTAGGGTGCGGCTAGAGCGGTGGGGTTGTGCCGGATGGTGTGCGGGTGAAGGGTATGATGGTGGACGTGGGAGACCGTTCACAGTGCCCGTCACCCAGCTACAGAGATGTATTGTTGAGGCTCTATAAGGCGCTGGTAAGGTTGCATTGGGAATACTGTGAGCAAATGTGGGTGGGTCGGTGGTGTGTGGGGTTTGAGTGGCTGGGTGCTGGATTGATGATGTTGGAGTGGCTGGGACTTGTAACTTTGGTGCGGAAGATGTGGGGTTGAGGTTGGGTTTGGGAGTGGGGTGGATGGTCTGGTTACTCTGACCTGATAAGGGGCCTTGTCTTCTGGCCGCGGCCACAGATGGACCTGATGCCCAAGAGGCTGCCCTGGGACCAGGAGTCGGTGCCCAAGGAACATCGCGATGAACCCATCTCCCTCCTGGGAATTGGAGACCCATCCGCATGGGCTCAGCGGGAAGCCGGCAAGGTAGGACCCGACCCGAACCCAACCCTGACCACCCCAGGGAGGGCACTGCCCGGGGGGCCGGAGTCGGCAGCCTGCGGGGGTGACTTGCTGTGCAGATGCGGTGTGGGGTGGTTGTTGCCTCAGACAGAAGCAGGCCATTCAGCCCATCTGAAGAGCTGTACGGCCAGCTGCCACCTGTGCTGGGGAACACTCCCCTCTGGCTCATTCCCTGCTCCCAGTCACCCTCGTCCTTCCAGTGGGGCAACCCCTGCAGTACCAATACTGGTGTTCCTGCTCCTTCCCAGGGTCAGGGTTTATCAGTCCTGCCCCAGATACTCCAGCAACTAATGATGACTGGTCCTCTAACAGAGATGCTGCGGGAGGGGAGGTGGTGAGGGAGCGCGTTCAGCAGAGGGGTCAGAGCTAGGGTTGACCTAGCTCTGGGGGGTGAGGGGGGGGGGGGGTGAGAACTGGCACTAAAAGAGTGCAGTGGTAAAGAGGGGGTCTGCACTTTTGGAGGTTCCTTCAGCTTCTTAGCTAGTCCTGCACAACCATTGAGACACTGGGAGCAGTCCCTCTCTAGTGAATATACAGAACCTGCTCCTTTACCCACATCCATGAAACAGCTCTGAGTCATCCTCTCGTCCCTGTTTGAGGAGCCTGTTTACAACAAATGGGCCATCGCTACCTGTGGTTCAGACACACTCGCTGGAACGTTGTGAGAAGAAGGGGTGGATTTTAGAACAGAGAACAGGGTACTGCACCAGAATACTCCCTATGGCCCACAATGTCCGTGCTGAGCCTACTGCCAAGTTAAACTAATCTCTGCCTGCATGTGATAATAAATTCACTTGACTTGAACTTGATCCATATCACTCCATTTCCTGCAGTTCCATGTAGAAATTTAAAACCCTCTTAAAGGACCCTTAGTATCTGCCTCCGCCACCCCCCCCCCCCCTCTCTCTCTCTCCCCGCCAACTTACTCCAGGTGTCTTACTCTAAAATAAAATGTGCCCCCACACATACAGCAGAGGAACAGGCCTCTTGGTACACAATGTCTGTGCCGAACACGATGCCGAGTTAAACTAATCTCATCTACAAGCACACAATCCATATTCCGCCATTCCCTGCATATCCATGTGCCTGTCCAAAAATGTCTTAGACGCCACTATCGTATCTGCTTCCACCACCATCCCTGGCAATGTGTTCCAGGCACTCACCAACGCTCTGTGTGTGTATGTGTAAGAAAAACCTGCCCTGCACATCTCCTTTGAACTTTGCACCTCACAACTTAGAGCTATGTCCTCTCATCCTTGACATTTCCACCCTGAGGAAAAAGGTCCTGAGTCTCTACCCAATCTATGTCTTTGTCTGAAGATGGTTCTTGACCCAAAATGGTGCCCATTCTTTCTCTCCAGAGATGCCGCCTGTCCTGCTGAGTTACTCCAGCATTTTGTGTCTTATCTTCAATGCCATTCATAATTTTATATACTGATATCAAGTCTCCCTTCAACCTTCCAATGAGGGTCCCTGCTGCGGTTCAAACAGCTCACTGTTCGTCTAGCGGGACTACCATCCATCATCTCCAAGCTTCCGGCAGCTGTGAGTAGCGCCTTGACTACTGGCTGCCGAGGGGTGGAAAATGTGATTCACATCTCTGTGGTTTCCTTCCAATAATAACAGCAGCATTCTGCAGGCAGGAAAGCCACAGGAATGATGAAACCGAGCCATCCCTAGACCAGTAATGTGAGAGAGGCTTCTCTACAATCCCCCACCAACTCAGCAGCGCAGAGCAGGCCCATCAGCCCACCCCCTCCACGCCAACTATGTTGGCATATAGGGCAAGTCCCATTAGCCTGCATTTGACACGTCACTGTAAAACATTCCCATCCATGCAGTGCCCTCCATAATGTTTGGGACAAAGACCCATCATTTATTTATTTGCCTCTGTACTCCACAATTTTGAGATTTGTAATAGAAAAAAATCTCGTGGTTAAAGTGCACATTGTCCAATTTTATTAAAGGATATTTTTCTACATTTTGGTTCCACCATGTAGAAATTACAGCTGTGTTTATACATAGTCCCCCCCATTTCAGGGCACCATAACGTTTGGGACACATGGCTTCACATGTGTTTGTAATTGCTCAGGTGTGTTTAATTGCCTCCTTCATGCAGGTATAAGAGAGCTCTCAGCGCCTAGTCTTTCCTCCAGTCTTACCATCACCTTTGGAAACTTGTATTGCTGTTTATCTACATGAGGACCAAAGTTGTGCCAATGAAAGTCAAGTCAAGTCAAGTATATTTGTCACATACACATACGAGATGTGCAGTGAAATGAAAAGTGGCAATGCTCGTGGACTTTGTGCAAAAAGACAAACAAACAAACAACCAAACAAACTACAAACTCAATCACCCGTCAAAGAAGCCATTATGACTAAGAAACAAGAATAAAACTGTTAGGGACATCAGCCGAACCTTAGGCTTATCAAAATCAACTGTTTAGAATATCATTAAGAAGAAAGAGAGCACTGGTGAGCTTGCGAATAGATAGATAGATTAGATAGATTAACTTTAATTGTCATTCAGGTATACACATAGACACAGTGCACATTCGCAAAGGGACTGGCAGTCCAAGGAAGACCTCCACAGCTGATGACAGAAGCATTCTCTCTATAATGAAGAAAAATCCCCAAACACCTGTCCGACAGATCAGAAACATTCTTCAGGAGTCAGGTGTGGATTTGTCAATGGCCACTGTCCGCAGAAGACTTCATGAACAGAAATACAGAGCCTACACTGCAAGATGCAAACCACTGGTTTGCCAATAAGTACTAAAAAGAGCAACCACAGTTCTGGAAAAAGGTCTTGTGGACAGATAAGATAAAGATTAACTTGTATCAAAGTGATGGCAAGAGCAAAGTATGGAGGAGAGAAGGAACTGCCCAAGATCCAAAGCATACCACCTCATCTGTGAAACAGTGGTGGGGGTGTTATGGGCTGGGCATGTACGGCTGCTGAAGGTACTGGCTCACTTATCTTCATTGATGATACAACCGCTGATGGCAGTAGCATAATGAATTCTGAAGAGTATCTGCTCAAGTTCAAACAAATGGCTCAAAACATTGTCCGGCGGTTCATTCTACAGCAAGACAATGATCCCAAACATACTGCTAAAGCAACAAAAGAGTTTCTCAAAGCTAAAAAATTGTCAATTTTTAAGTGGCCAAGTCAATCACCCAATTGAGCATGTCTTTTATATGCTGAAGAGAAAACTGAAGGGGACTAGCCCCCAAAACAAGCAGAGCATCACCAGTGAAGACACCCAGCAACTGGTGATGTCCATGAATTGCAGACTTCAAGCGGGGAAGGGGGGATATGTATAAACACTGCTGTAATTTCTACATGGTGAAACCAGAATGTATAAAAATGGCCTTTATTAAAATCCGACAATGTGCACTTTAACCACGTGATTTTTTTTTCTAATGTGATTTTTTTAAACTCAAATTGTGCAGTAAAGAGGGAAATAAATAAATGATGGGTCTTTGTCTCAAACATCATGGTGCTTTTGATAATGGGGAGGGCAGTGGATGTTATGGACCAGGCTCAGTTCACCTCTCAAACTGACCTTCTGGGCATTGGCTCCAGTCAGCTTTTACATGAAAACCTCTGTACACGTTATACACTTGTGGTCCCACCCATACTGTGCTTCCCACTACATGGGTGATTCCTGTTTCCATCACAACCTCATGTGCAGGGATCTAGGTAGATCTGGAGCCATTTGGATCTGTCCCCAGTTTAGTTTGGAGATAAAGCATGGACACAATCCCTTCAGCCCACCGTGGCCACGTTGACCACTGATCCCTACACACCAACGCTATCCTACATGCTGGGGACAATTTACAATTTTTACCAAAGTCAATTAACCTACAAACCTGCACGTCTTTGGAGTGCGGGAGGAAACCGGAGCACCCGGAGAAAACACGCTGTTACAGGAGGAACGTTAAAACTCCGCACAGACAGCACCCATAGTCAGGATTGAACTCGGGTCTCTGGCACCACTGTTCCGCCCTTGATGCCAGCATTGATGGATCTCTCTGTCCCTCTGCAGGAATGTATCGTGGATGAGGACTGCAGGGATGACCAGTTCTGTGAGACCAACCCGCTGGAGCCCAAGTGCCTTCCGCGCAGAGGAAGCGAACAGGTTGGTGGGATCGGCTGATGCCCAGGGAGAGGGATGGAACAACTAACATTCAAGGGAACGTTAAACAGGACAAAATAAGAAATGAAGTATTCAGACAGTGGGATCAGTTCCAGCCTATGATGGGTGGAACAGCCTTAACATGTGGTGCGGTTCCATGTAATCTTCCATAAACCACTACAGCACATGGAGAGGCCCTTCGGCCCGCCTCATTCATGCCAACAGCAAAGTCCATCCAGGCTAGTCCCATATCCCTCTACTCCTTTCCTCTCCACACACCCACCAAAATGCCGTTTAAATACTACAGCAGGTTTGGCCTCCGCCACCTCCTCGGGCAGCTTGTTCCGTATATTCACCACCTTCTGTGGAAAACGTACCCCTCAGATCTCCTGTAAGTTTCTCTCTTCCTACCTTAAACATGTGCCCTCAATTTCTAGAATCCTCTGCCCTGGGGAAAAGGCTATTGATCCCAGCTATGCCCCTCGTAATATTATTATACCTTTATGAACCTGACCAGGTTCAAGAACAGCTTCTTCCCACCAACCATTAGGCCCTTGAGCTCTGCACAACACTGACCTTAACAAATATGATCTTCTATGGACTGTGCGTTCAGTTGCACAACAGACTTCAGTGTTACACTATTATGTGGTGTACCAGCTCCTGTGTATGTATATTGTGTAAATAGTGTACCAGCACCTCCTTTAATCCGGACAAAATTACAAGAGTGTACTTGAAATCCCCCTCAGTAGTTCCGCCCCCCACCCACAATAAAATGCAGTGTCATGACTGAGTGAGGCGGCAGATCTTGACCTCATTGGGACAACCTGCGGGTTGAATTTGCACCCTGTAGCCGGGGCTCTGGAACTCCAACCTGGCTGGAGCCGGCACATCCATTCCCACAGCTGACTTCTGCCACCAAAATTCCTATCAGCGCCACCTGCGGCCGGGGCTCTGGAAATCCGACCCAGCAGATCCGTTCCCATAACCGACAAATTTGTGGGCTGGTATCTCAGCTCCCTAGCAGCCAAGACGGAGCATTCCTGTACTGTTCGACTCCTCTCGGAGGCCGTGACCTCTGTAAGAATTTCATTGGTACATTGGACTATTAAACACTTGACTATTGAATATTCAGCACAAGTAAACCATTGATCTAGTCCCAAGCATCTCCAGTTCACCTGCCTCGTCTCAGCCTCCAGTATGTTTCTTCCCTTCATCATAGAAACATAGAAAATAGGTGCAGGAGGAGGTCATTCGGCCCTTCGAGCCAGCACCGCCATTCATTGCGATCATGGCTGATCGTCCCCAATCAATAACCCGTGCCTGCCTTCTCCTCATAGCCCTTGATTCCACTAGCCCCTAGAGCTCTATCTATAGAAGTTCATCTCGTTTTCTCTTGGGATTCTGGAACCTGGCCAACATCTTCCCAACAATTCAAAGTTTGAACTGTTTAATTTGTCATGGTTTTTAAATAAGAGATTTTGCCTGTGGGTTAACATTTGGTTTTGAATTTTCCCAGAATTGTACCCGTGACGGCCAGTGTACCCGGGGTCACTTGTGCATCTGGGGAGAGTGCCGAGCGAACGCAGTGAGGGGGCAACTGGGCTCCATCTGTGAGCAACAACCACAGTGTGGTCCACACCTGTGCTGTGCCTTCCACATTGGTGAGTTCCCCACACGCAGACGGGACTCAGCTAACTCCATCGTCCACAGACATGACCCCACAATGGACCACACGTCTATCGCACGCCAAGCTTGTCGTTCAAAAAAGGCAAAGCTTCAATAATCTGCTCCCTGACCATTCCAAAATCCCATTGGTGTTGCACTTTCCTGTCATCCAGTCCCTGTATCCTGTGCTGCTTTAAAACTCCTCAAGGCCCCCGTTTCTCACACTCCCTTTAAACCTCTCAGGCCCCATTTCCCAAACTCTCTCTAAACTCCTTGGGGCCCTATATCCCGTATTCACTTCAAACTCGCCGGGATCCCCTTTAAATGCACTGGGGCCCCATTCACCTGATTCCTTTTAAACTTTGTGGGATCCCGTTCCCTGCCATCCTTTTAAACCCACCAGGTTTGCTGAAGTGTTTGTTACTGTGTGATATTTCAAAAGGTGAATTAGAGGTGCATTGGAGTGTTCATAAGAAGCCACCTGATAGACTGAACGATCAGCTAGTCCTCTGTGCACCAGATGCACAAAGTCTTGCTGCAGTGGGAATGTGTAGCTATCGGCACAGAACATGAATTGGCTTGATGTCACCTCGGAGGGCTATGGGTGGAAGTGGCCAGGGTGGCGGGGGGGGGAACGAGAAGAGGGGGAAATAACAGGAAAATATGGGACGGGAGGAAGGAGGGGGGGGGGGGGGCATTTGAGCCTATTCTGGGGGTGAAAAGGAGACAAGGGTGTCAGATTTAACTGAAACAAATATTTCAGATGTGAATACATTTTAATTTGATGACTGTTTTCATCTCAAAAAGACAAACTCTCATGAGCCTCAGGCCGTTATAATTACAGGAACAAGGAAACTCATAATAAACGACTCATGTTGAATGGTTTATTGCCCAAGTGGCATACCTGGACAGTCAGAAGCACTAATTTAGATCTCTTCATTGATAATGATAATTCATAGTCATTAAGTTGGAAAGGGTACAGAAGAGACTCACCGGGATGCTGCCTTGACTTGCCGGCTTGAGATATAGGGACAGGTTGGATAGGCTGAGACTTCCCGCTTTTGCGCGTAGGAGGCTTTATTGAGGTGTACAAGACCTAAAGTGAATGCTCAGTCTATTTTTCCCCAGGGTAGAGGATTCTACAACTGGAGGGTAGAGGCTGAAGATGAGAGGGGAGAGATTTACGAAGGACCTTGGGGGCAATCTTTTCAATGAGAGGGTAGTCTGTATCTGGAATGAGGTGCCAGAGGAAACTACAGAAATGGATACGATTGCCACTTATAAAGGACATTTGGACAGATGTTGATAGGAAGGGTTTAGGGCTGTAGGTCAAATGCAGGTAAATAAGGCTGGCCCAGTGTGCCAACTTGGTTTATTTAGTTACTTTAGAGATACGGCATGGAAACAGGCCCTTCGGCCCACCGAGTCTGTGTTCATCCCGTACACTAGCACTGTCCTACAATTTTACCAAAGCCAATTACCCTACAAGTCTGTACGTCTTTAGAGTGTGGGAAGAAACCAGAGCACCTGAAGAAAACCCAGGCAGTCACAGGAAGAACGTACAAACTCCATACAGACAGCACCCACAGTCAGGATCGAACCTGGGTCTCTGGCACAGTAAGGGAGCAACGTTACTGCTGTGCCACCGTGTTGCCCTCATGGTTGGCATGGACAAGGCTGAAGAGCATGTTTTAGTGCTGTATGACAATGAATATTATTTATTAATTAAAACATCACTAATTATGGTCACCTGGTGCGCAAGTGCTAACTGATTGTCTGTGACGCTGCATTGCCGGCAGGGTCTCACACTATTGCTTTTTGCTCAGACCTCTTGTTTCCTGTCTGCACCCCACTGGCGGAGAGAGAGCGGCCATGTCACGACCCTGCCCACCAGCTGTTGGACCTCATCACCTGGGAGATGGATCCGGACAGGGCGTTTGACCGCTGCCCCTGTGCCAGAGGACTGCTGTGTCTGCCAGAAGGGTAGGAGGCTTTGCCTGTTGCCAGGTCAGCACTGTGGCACAGCGGGTAGAGCTGCTGCCTCACAGTGCTGGGCACCCAGGTTTGATCCTGTCCACTGGTGCTGTCTGTGGGGAGTTTGTACATTGTCCACTGTGTCCCTGGGTGCTCCGATTTCCTCCCGGTCCCTAAGATGTGCAGGTGGGCGAGTGGTAGAATCTGGGGGCGGGAGATTCCAGTGGAGAGAATAAAATGGGTGGCTGAAGGTCAACACGGACTTGGTGGGTCCAGAACAAGGGGTCACAGTTGAAGGATAAGGGGGAAATCTTTTAGGACCGAGATGAGGAAAACATTTTTCACACAGAGAGTGGTGAATCTCTGGAATTCTCTGCCACAGAGGGTAGTTGAGGCCAGTTCATTGGCTATATTTAAGAGGAAGTTAGATGTGGCCCTTGTGGCTAAAGGGTTCAGGGGGTATGGAGAGAAGGCAGGTACAGGATACTGAGTTGGATGATCAGCCATGATCATATTGAATGGCGGTGCAGGCTCGAAGGGCCGAATGGCCTACTCCTGCACCTATTTTCTATGTTTCTATCCCTGAGACTGAGCGCAGAGAAGAAGAACCCATCAACGGGTCACAGCTTCTAACTTAGTGACCCCTGGCTTCAAAACACACTGAAACCCTGACCCAGTGCCAACTCAAGGCATGGCATTAACCTGGGGGCAGCTGCACTGCACTATATCCCTCAATGTGGTCCAACACATCATCTCTGGCCAGCGACATTTTAGATAGATTCAGCATGGAAACAGGCCCATCAGCCCACCGGGTGCATGCTAGCCACTATCCGCCTATTTATGCTATTTCTACCATCATCATTTCCCCCCAACATCAACACCCCCAGATTGTATCACTCACTCACAGTACACAGCAGCCAATTACCCCACAGGCACATCTTTAGGATGGAGTCATGGAGTTGTGCAGCACAGAAACAGGCCCATCAGTCTGAAGAAGGGTCTCGACCCAAAAAGGTCACCCGTTCCTTCTCTCCAGAGATGCTGCCTGTCCCGCAAAGTTACTACAGCATTGTGTCTACCTTTGATTTAAACCAGCATCTGCAGTTCTTTCCTACACACAGAAACAGGCCCTTCAGCCCAACTTGTCCAACCAAGATGGCATTCTGGGATAGACAACATGCTGGAGTAACTCAGTGGGTCTAGCAGCATCTGTGGAGAAAATGGATGGGTGACATTTCAGATCAGGACCCTTCAGACTCAATCACATTCAAGCATTCTAGGCTAGTCCCATTTGCCTGCATTTGACCCAGATCCCTCAAAACCATATTGTTCCAAATGCCTTTTAAACATTGTAGCTGTGTCCACATCTACAACTTCCTCTGGCATCTCATTCAGAATACAACTACCTTCTGAATGTAAAAGTTGCCCGAGGTCCCTCTTGAATCTCTCCCCTCACCTTGCTTGCGGGTGTAAGGGCTGAGCAGCAGTGATGTGCTTTATTTTTGTGAAGACAGTCCGTGGATAAATGTGAGGTTATCCACTTTGGTGGGAAAAACAGGAAGGCATATTATTATCTGAATGGTGTCAAGTTGGGAAAAGGGGAAGTACACAGAGATCTGGGGGGTCCTTGTTCATCATTCACTGAAAGTAAGCATGCAGGTACGGCAGGCAGCCAAGAAAGCTAGTGGCATGTTGGCCTTCATAACAGGAGGAGTTGAGTATATGAGCAAAGAGGTTCTTCTGCAATTATACAGGGCCTTAGTGAGACCATACCTGGAGTATTGTGTGCAGTTTTGGTCACCAAATTTGAGGAAGGACGTTCTTGCTATTGAGGGAGTGCAGCGTAGGTTCACTAGGTTAATTAGGGATGGCGGGACTGTCATATGTTGATAGAATGGAGCGGCTGGGCTTGTATACTCTGGAATTTAGAAGTATGTGAGGGGGTTTTATTGAAACATAAGATTATTAAGGGATTGGACACACTAGAGGAAGGAAACATGTTCTAGATGTTGGGGGAGTCCAGAACCAGGGGCCACAGATGAAGAATAAGGGGTAGGCCATTAAGAACAGAGATGAGGAAACACATTTTTACCCAGAGAGGTGTGAATCTGTGGAATTCTCTGCCCATTTTCTAGATGCTTTCAAGAGAGTTAGATAAAGCTCTTAAAGATAGCGGAGTCAGGGGATATGGTGAGAAGGCAGGAACGGGGTACTGATTGTGGATAATCAGCCATGATCACAGTAAATGGCAGCGCTGGCTCGAAGGGCCGAATGGCCTACTCCTGCACCTAGTGTCTATTGTATTAAACGGCAATTGCTGAAATCTTTTCCTACCCCTCATTCTCAGGGACACCTTGATGTCCGTGTGCAAGGACCGCAAGCAAGCAGCGGTCACTAAAGATCTCTCCGACAAGGCGGAAATGGAAGACCTCCGTCTCTCAGCACGGGAGGACCCCAATGACAGAGAACATCACCACACGGCGGCAGATAAAGACGAGGAAGCCGAGCTCAGGACTGCAGTGAGTGCCATGTTGGGTTCTATCAGGGAACGCCACGAGTGGGAGAATCCAGAAGGAAGTGAAGAATATGAAGTTGAACAGGTGACAGAGCTAGCGGAGGTGAGGGAAACAGGAGCTGATAGTCACAGCTAAACTTGCCCTTCCGTCCAAACTGGCTCTTTGAACCCTTGCTGCACAGTAGAGAAAGCAAGAAGCACATAGAGGCTGTGTTCCACAGAGAAGCTGTTACTTTAGCAATCGCTTGAAAAACATGTAGATTCCTTGTTATTTTTAGGAACATCTTTAGTCGGTTAGTGCTCTGGTAACAGCCACTAAATTCGGCACCAGTTCAAATTCTTTGACATAAGATTGGGTCGCTGGTGATGGATTTGGAGCATCAAAAGCGGGCTGTTTGATTCTTGCTGCATTCCAGTGAGACATAGGGAGCAATATGCTGCTTCATCTGCTCTAACCACACAGTCTACTTCAATGGGCTCCAAGTATGTGCTTAGCCCATTGGCAGCAGCCTGTTGCTTTTTCTAAAACATATTTTGTGTAACATATCTGTCATCAATAAAAAGAACATCATCCGGAGGTCGCAGTGAGACCTTGCGTCATTCATACTTCTGCAAACTATACAGCCCAGAATGGGGTGCTCAGCCCATTATCTCAGCTGCTGCTTATTAACTTCTCAGGGACACCAGAAGCAGCCATTTGTCCCGTTATTTTTCTCTACTCCCAGGAGAGCAATGCTACGAGTGCCCGGCACGCTCCTCATTTCCCAGCGCATCTTTGGGATGTGGAGCACCTGGTCTTGGAGAAAACAAGGGGAAGCATCAGGATAAGATCAAAGGAGGTCCCAAGGGCCAAGGCAACAACACTACCACCTATTCCTCTATTCTATGTGTTTTTCCACCTTTAGTCCACTCCTTAGGGTGACACAGTGGTAAAG
Organism: Amblyraja radiata; assembly: GCF_010909765.2. Taxonomy (NCBI): domain Eukaryota; kingdom Metazoa; phylum Chordata; class Chondrichthyes; order Rajiformes; family Rajidae; genus Amblyraja; species Amblyraja radiata. The sequence continues at coordinate 13,118,971 of NC_045975.1, forward strand.
CTGCAGACTTACAGCACCAGAGACCCAGGTTTGATCCTGACTACGGGTTCTCTTTGCACGTTGACTGCGTGGGTTTTCTCCGGGTGCTCCAGTTTCTTCCAACAGTCCAAAGACTACAGGCTGTAGGTTAATTGGCTTTGATAAAGATTGTAAATTGTCCCTTGTGTAGGATAGTACTAGTGTGCGGGTCGATCGCTGGTTGCCGCGGACTCGGTGGGCCGAAGGGCCTGTCTCGGTGAAAGTCTAAATTCCTGCTATTTCTCCCACAGCCAATCTCCCCAGGAGTTGCTCTTCCTGAATTACAGAGAGAGCTCAGTTAGTGATCCAAGATGGTCTACGCAAAGGTGAGAGAGGGAAAGTTTAAAGGAGATTTACAAGGAGTTTGTTTTACAATGGTGGATGCCCAGAACAAGCTGCCAGAGAGGCAGTGCAAGCAGATAAGATAGCAACATTTACAAGGCATTTAGATAATCATGCACAGAATGGAGGGGTTTGACCATGGGAAGGGAGATGTGCAGTTGAAGATAGCATGGACATGATGGGCCAAAGGGTCTATCCCCATGCTGTACTGTTCTGTGCACAACATATGCAGAATTTTATTGTCTCACAGCACACTAAACTAAAGCTAGTGTTAACCTTTCTCCATCCCCATACAAAAAGAGGCCAATACTAAACTTGCTTTCTCACTGTGGCCGATAAAATGGCATTCAAATCCTTCAAAGTCTGCTGCTGCCTTGCCTGATTTGAACTGGAACATGCTATAAAGCACAGTAACAGCCACACCTGCGGTGTACTGTAGTGCCAGGCATCATTGTGGTTCTGGGTGTTTAGCACTAGGAGTGAATGTCCTGCTGTACCCAGTGCAATCTATCCCCAAGGGGCACCTTCCAACTACTCCAGTACCCAACCATTGTCGGGGCTGAACTCAATGTTACTCCAGTCACTGTCATTCCTGGCCCCTGCACATTCAATGCACACATTTTCCAGTATGAACATTAAACATTAGCGTTCTCCAGAACTAATCTGCTCTCACTCAGTCTGAAATGTAAACCAAATCCACATTCATTATGAGTAAAATCTGCTGGGGAATTCAGTAGTTTAGGCAGCATCTGTGGAGGGAAATGGACAGATGATATTTCAGGTCAGGACCCTTCTGTCTGAAGTTTGCAGCTTGGTTCAGTAGTTTCCAGCATCTGCAGTTTATTGTGTCTCCAGACACTTCTTGTTTGATTCTGGGTTTGAATGGAGACTATGGTCTAAAAACCACTCAGAAAAAATACATCATGACCATAGACAACTTCCCAGCACTACAAAATACTGGACACAGGATCAGATGAGAAAATATAAGCTTCAATGAACCTTTCTGGTCTCTCACCTGTAAATCTCCTCCATTCCAAAGTACTGACAATTATCCCCACAGCACAGACCCAGAATCGGACACCATTATGGTGCTGAATTAAGGCACAAACAATTCTAACCCACTAAAATGTTTCATTTGTCAAGTGGAACCATGATGCTGGTCTTCTGCATCAGGATATTGAGTATAGGAGTTGGGACAAAACACAAAGTCCTGGAGGAACTCAGTTGGTCAGGCAGCATTTGTGCAGGGAATGGCCAGACAATGTTTCAAGCCAGTATCCTTCTTCAGACTGGTTGGAGTAGGAGGGAGAAAACTGGAAAAGAGTTGGGGGCAGGACAAAATCCAGTAGGGGAATACAGGTGAGGGAGTTCGGACTTTAATATTACAGCCGTACTATATATTGGACATGTCACAATCGGAGTACAGTTCTGTGCCTGCTCTCGGTAGGATGTTATTAAACTGGAGGGGGGCAAAAAAAAAAGATTGATGTTAGTGGGTCTGGAGGTTGAGTTACAAGAGGTTGGATGTGTTGAGTTATTTATCCCTGGAGCATAAGAGGCAGAGGGGTGACGTTATGGAGATTTATAAAATCATAAGGGGCATGGAAAAGATGAATAACAGGTCTTTTCCCCACAGTCGCAGTCTAAATCCAGAGGCCATATGTTTAAGCTGAGAGGATAGTTTTATTCCACACAAGAGTGGTTGGTATGTGGAACGAGCTGGCAGAGGAAGTGATGGAAGAGAGTACAATTATATTTTAAACTTCGGCAACTTTGTAGGCATAGACGAGTTGGGCCGAAGGGCCTGTTTCAATGTGGTGTCCCTCTATGACTCGATAACCTCACAACGTGGAAGTTTACACATAAAATATAGACTTGAATAGACGACCGTGGCTTTTCACAACAGGCAATACCAGCTATTAATATCACCACACAGCTTGATTCTATGGCCATAAAATGCAAACTTGAGAATGAAAATAGAATGAATAAATGTTTTATTGGCATGTTACTCATTTATGAACAGCATCGGGTATGAAAAAATATTCACCAAAATGCATTTTTGATGATCCATTTGCCTCATTAAAAACTGGGAACTCCTGCGAAGTTCAAAGGAAAACAGCGGTGGAGGGTTTGCATGGGTGGAGGTTCCACTTCCCTGAAGAGTGTTTGACCCGATTCCAACCTTTCAACATGAGCATTGTTTCAACTGCTTCCTTTTCTTTGAGCTGATTGAAATAAATTCACACTTAAAGAGAACGAACTTCCCTATTCTGTCAAGTGAATTAAATACAGCATAAAATTATAATCAATCTACGTTTCCTCGTGGAATAAGATTCACAAACCAATGAAACCATTTGACGCTGGGTCACAAGAGGTTCAGCATACATAATTGAAACCCAAAGTGGATTTAGGAGACGATTAAAACCAAGGTAATTAACAAAGGCAGAAAAGTCATCAGTGTCCAAATATCAACCAAACAGACAAGAAAGAAAACCCGAAAAAACACAGTAGTGAGCAGCCCTGTAGGAGTGCACCACAGGCGGGGTGTAGCATGGTGTGTGTACCTGAGGCAGACAGGGTGGGACATCTCCACCCTGACCTTATCCGCCAAGCTGCAACTCAACATCGGCCAGGCGATACCCAGTGCCGGATCCTCAAAACCAAAACCGGGGACCAATGAAATAAGTTACAATCACGTCTCTGACAGCACACAAGGGCACAGGTTCTTAAAAACCACAAGTACGGAACTCCAAGCCAAGCAAAAGTCGCGGAGAACACTCATTCATTTGGTTCCGAACCATGCTCTTGCCTCCAGTTCTAATGACACTCCCTCCCTATCCCATATATAGTACGTCTTATTTTATAATTCATCAATGAGAAACGTGCTCAGACGTGAATAAAATAAATGACAAATTCTTCGGACTGCACAGCTTTTATTCAGCTACAAAATCCCTTTTGCGAAGGGGGTCTAGCTTTTCCAGCGAGTGTGTGCATAGCCCAGGTTATATTCAATCTCTTCCTTGTGGTTTGCATACCCTTTTGAAGTTTACAGCCCAGTATAGTGCACAACATGATTCAGCGCCAGTCTTCCCCATTGGGCTTGTGATTGATGGGCATTGTGCCATTCAGTGCTGGTGTCATTAGGTAGACCTAATAAAGAAGGGGGCAGCCACAGAAGTTCTACGCAGCAGTGGTGAATCGGTTCCGTTTGATCAGCAGGGCTGAGCTGGGCCAAGCCAGGCAGGGCGTCAGTCCTGGCTGGAGTCTTTACTGGGGCCGCTGTCCAAATAGATCTTCAGTGCTTTCTCCTTGCGGGGAGAGTAGTTGACCCGGTGGCCCAACTTCTGCAGGCGGCTGCTCTCTTTCTTCAGTAGCCCGCTGCGTTGCTCTTCTGTCAGGTCCATCAGCTGCTCCGTCTTGTCCCTGGGGAGGGACAGGGGATAGTCAGAGGTGTGGAGAGCACGCTTTGAAACACAACAGGGAAAAGTTAGGACTTGTTTATGTTGACCAAGATGACTTCTCTTTAATTAAAACTACCTCTTTTAATTAAGCAGTTGAACGCATGGTCTTACAAACCAGTGTCAAACACTGCTCTTGTTACCAGTTACCTTTGTTCCCACTTACTCTCAAAACCTGCATTGTCACACCTGAAATACTCTCCAGTCTGAGTTCTGTAGTATGAAATGATCACCAGGCAGATAAAGTTCAAGGGCTTCCGTGAAGAATTGCAATGTAGGGGGGCTTTCCACCCTTCAGCCACCCCCTGCTCTGCCTGTGGAAGAGTCTGCAGTCTCCACACTGGCCTCATCTCCCAACCCACAGAACCAGACCGGATGCAAGTCACCCTCGATCCCGAGACACTGCCTGAGAAGAAGAAACTAGCCTGACAGCAAATGCAGATACAAACTGCTGTTGTGTAATAACCTTGCAAACTGAAATACATTTTTATTAATACTTTGCACATAGTTTTTACAGTGATTTGTTCCCATGTGCTCACTCTATAAACTAAAAAACCTTTCAACTTGGCATCAGCGAAATCAAGATGTGAAACTGGGTGGCACATCAACATTGGGGTTCGGTCCAGATCACCAACACTGCCTGGAGGGGTGGTGGAGGGAGGTACACTCACTACAGTATAGTCGTATCAAGTGAGCTTGAGAAAACATAGAAAGCTATTGGACAAAGTCAGGCTCTTACAGAGAGGTGCCTGCTGTCCAGCACCGACAGTGTTCATTGTATATTGTGGGCAAGAGGTGTTGAGAGGATAGATGTAACAGTGTGGGGTGCTGCATCATCCTGCACCACTCACTGAACCCAGGTACCTGTAGAAGATGACTGCTCCGTCGTCACAGATGTAAAGTGGCCAGACATTCAGGGTCGTCACTTTGGGATTCCAGTCCAAATCCTGGTGAACCTCCAGCACTGAAATGTCACAGGGAAATGTTCCCCTGCCCTGCGCAACACAAGATAGAGCACCATTAATAATTATCAACAATGCCTGTTAATTAATTTAATTAAACACATCGCTTCACAACAACTCGCTGCCTATTCATGAGAGAAGCCTGCTGTGGATGAATCTGCAGCAGAGGGAGTTGGAGTAGATAATTCCTACAGGTAATTTAGCATTTACCATGGTTGTGCACCTCTTCAGTTTCTTGTGCAATTCAATGGTGACATCATATCCCACAATTACCAAAAACAAAAATCAAACAATTTTAGTCTTCATTTAGTTTAGAGAACCAGTGCAGAAGCAGGCCCTTCGGCCCACCGAGTCCACGCTGACCAGTGATCCCTGAACACTAACACCATCCTACACACACTAGGGACAATTTACAATTTTACCAAACCAATTAGCCTACAAACCTGTACATCTTTGGAGCGTGGGAGGAAACCGGAGCACCCGGAGAAAACCCAAGCAGGTCACAGGGAGAAGATACAAGCTGTGTGTAGACAGCACCTGTGGTCAGGATCGAAGCAGGGTCTCTGGCGCTGTGAGGCAGCAACTCTACCGCTGCACCACCGTGCCAAGTCAAGCGTGTTTGTCATATGTGCCAGCAAATGAAACAATGAAATTCTTAATTGCAGCAGCTTAACAAGCCCACAAACGCAGTAACACAGATAAATGTATAATATTCAATAGTACAATAAATGAGTAAACTTAACACTGGGCAACCATAATATTGCAAAATCAAAGTCCGTAGAAGATCACGGTTTCTGCCTTGGTTAATGTTTGATTTAATATAAAAGCATTAACAGAGATAACCTGAAATGCTGTGTATTTTCAGCATGCTTTTAATTAGGTTTTCCAGCACTTTTGATATGTTTTAAAGAACACTCACCTTGGCAAATTCTATATTTTCCATGGGAATCTCACTTATTGCGTGTAACTGTGGGAGACAGAACAAATGGATCATCATTCAAGCAGAACCGGGCACATTACATCAGAACCACACCATGCACGAGACTACTCTGCTTTAACCACCTACCTTGATTATTCTGCAGTGAGCCCCTCAGAGTCACAGTCATAGGGCTACACAGCATGAGAAAAGGCCCTTCGGCCCACCTTGTCCATGCCAACCAAGTTGGCATCTTGGGCATATCCCATTTACCTGCATCTAAACAGCCAATAGGTGAATTGCTCGGTGATGAGAGGGAATGTGTTGCAAACGAAAGGAAAATAAGGAAGCAGTGAAAGTGATTTATGGCATTGCTCTGTAGGAAGCTGGCATACACCCAACGGGTTGAATGACCACCTTCTATGCCATATTACATTTATGCCATGTCTCATATATGCCAATAGGCAATAGACAATTTTCCTCAAGTCCTCTAGTTATTCTTCCCAGTGCCAATCCAATTCTCTTCTGAAAGTGATTACTTTTTCCCATCACCCCAATAGGCAGTGGGTTGTAAGATCCAACAGTGATCATTTTAAGCTCCAGCTTCATCTGTAAATTAATATCCAAATCCAAAAAATAGTGAGCCAAGTGAGATGCCAATTGTGTGAATCTGAGATGACCAGTGTGAAGTAGCATAGACCGACCTGTGGATGCTGAACACTCGTGGGCCACAACATCAAGCGGAGCTTAAAGTCCTGTCTACACATTACGTAGTCATACAGCACGGAAACAAACCCGCTGGACACAAACGTCCATGCTGACCAAAATGCCCTGTTTTAAGCTAGTTCCATTTGGCTCATAACCCTCTAAACCTGTCCCATCCATGTACCTGTCCTTTTAATTGTTGCTCATGTTCATCATTTATAGGAGCAGAATTAGGCCATTTGACCCAACAAGTCTACTCTGCCATTCAGTCGTGGCTGGTCTATCTTTCCCTCTCAACCCAATTCTCCTACCTTCTCCCCTTAATCCATTGTTATAGTATCTGCCTCAACCACTTTCGCTGGCAGGTCGTTCCATATACTCACTACCCCTCTGTGAAGAAATTGTCCCAGATTCCTGCTAAATCTTTCCCCTCACACCTTAAAACGATGGCCTCTGCTTCTTGAGTTCCCTACTCTTGGTTGTTAGAACAACAGAGTGGTTCACCCAATCGCAGGGGCTGCGCAGTGAAAGATTTACCAGAATGCAGCGTCAGGGATGTAAAAGCAAGTGACCGACCTTCTCCTTCAGCTCCTCAACGCTGCTGCTTTCCAGGACAACCTCTTGGAAAGGGTCGAGCTTCATCTGCGACGGCTTCCATCGTCTGGTCAGCACTGCCAGCTGGGACAGGGATTTCATCTTCTCAGCTTCTGCGAGGAAGACCGACAGAGTTAGAACAAATAGTGAAGTGGCAATTATTTCCTGCGGTGTAGAAACCGCTCAGTGGTGCTGCATTTGTGGTCACTCACTGGTGAAGTGAGGGCAAGCTTCCCTTCAGTTTACTGATCCACCCCATTCTCACCTGTGTTACTGGCTTACTGTCGCCTCTGTCCTACAGCCGCTGCCATATAGGACGGTAAGAGAAGGCCACGTGATTCTTCCGGGAAACAGGCCTTTCGGCCCAACACATCCCTGCTGACCAAAATGCCCCACCTAGGCTAGTCCCATTTGTTCCTCTTCCTCTAAACCTTTCCTATCCATGTGCGTGTGCAAATATGTTTTAAACATTATTGTACCTGCCTAAATTACTACTTCTGGCAGCTCATTCCATATACCCACCACCGTCTGTGTAAAAAGTTTCCTTTCGGGTTCCTACTTTACACACCTCTATAAGATCACCCCTCAGCCTCCTGCACAAGGGATCTTCGCTGCACTCGTTCCAGCTTAATGGCATATTTTCTGTAGCGATGTAGAGTTATTCCACTCTATACCAAGTGTAAGGCAAACATAATACCAAAGGGCCATTGAACATACTTGATTCTACAAATACTTTGGCAGAAATACTTGATTCTACACACACTTTAGCAGAGAGTCAATGGCCCACAGAATTACTGCCCAAGTTTCCTACCCTGCGTTGTCATGTTTCTCCACACAGACCTTCATGCCCCTCACGTGTCAAATTAAAATCCTTAGTCTCACAACTCCCCGGCCTGAAACTCTTCCCAACAACTCTCCAATTCTGCAGCTTCTTGTCCACGGCCCCCTGTATGGAGGACCAGCCTTCAGCTGCCTCAGAGCTCAAACCTGGAATCTCCTTCCCCAAGCAAGCTCACCATTAAGTGCTTCAAGGAAAACTTCCCAGTTGCTGGAGATGTTGATGTCGTTCTCATAGACGTGATAGTCCAGAAAGATTGTTCCAGGATTCTTCCAGGTTTTCTTCCTCAGTCTAAACCTGTCAAACATATGATGATAGATGGTCAGCCAGTGTACTCAGGGATGATGCAGGACAGTAATAAGTCCACTTAATAATTAATTGTAATTAATCAGATTAATTACATTGTGCTGCAATCTCTTCAGGTCTACACTCTCTATTCATCCAACGACTCCTGAACTAGACTTACTAGCACTGGGATACAGTCCTTTTCAGACAATGACATGACCACGTTGCAATCGTTCATTGGGGCAAGATTGTGGCTCTGGTTCACATGAAGTACGTGATGTCTTGTGTTGGCACATTGTGTTCAGGTCCGCTGGCATAGTTTCCAGATTGCACTCCTTGTGCAGTGTTGAGGTCACCCCTCAGCCTCCTACATGGCAAAGGAAAAATTCCCAGCCTATCCGACCTCTTCCTATAACTCAAACCCACACCCAGGTAACATCCTGGTGAACGTCTTTTGCATCCTTCCCAACTTAATGACATTCCTCCTCGAGATGGGCAACCAGAACTTCACACAGTATTCCAAGTGTTGTCTCGCCAATGACGGTCTTGTCATATCACTCATTGCAAAATTCTAAGTCGGGGATATGGATGTAAATCTGGCAGATTAGCAAAAGAATTACAGACGGGAGAAAACAAAATGGACCAGATGACAATGTGCTAAATGGTTTAGAAATTGGCACGCTGCTTTAATGTGTTTCATGCCAACCGTACCTGTCTATGCTGAGATCCAGCCCACATTGCTCTCTCAGCTGGGGCAGCAGCTCCTCCTTTGACTGACGCACTGTCATGCCTTTAGCAAACACAGCATCGAGGAGAAATTTACAAGGCTGCAATACAAGAGCAGAGTACAGTATAGGCACAACAATCTTTTACACAAGTATGATTCTGGTGTTAAGTTCAATAACGACCAAAGAACATTCAAACATGCATTTCCAGACTAAACTTTAGGTTATCAAGAAATATTTACAAAGCAACTGGGACCATCAGGCTCTTGAATAGAATACAACATTAATCTCAGGAACAGTGATCTCTATGGAATGCATCTTTGCTTGCATTACAAATTTCAGTTTTGCCTTGTTATGGTGTTTACCTTGTATTACGGTTATTAATTTATTGTGTAGGAAGGAACTGCAGATGCTGATTTACACCGAAGATAGATACAAAATGTTGGAGTAACTCAGCGGGACAGGCAGCATCTCTGGATAGAAGGAATGGGTGACATTTCAGGTCGGGACCCTTCTTCAATTGAACATTGTTTATTTATCTGTTCAATTGTGTCACTGAGCTGCTTAAGCTGCAGCAAGTAAGAATTTAATTGTTCTGTTGCCAGTACATATGACAATGAAACACCCTTGATTCTTGACATCATGGAGGTACATACATCCAAGTACTGTCCCAATGTCCAGAGGAATCAGATCTTTGAAGTGTATTTGTTCAAGCAGAAAGGAGTGCAAGTATGTGCTGCCCATCCCATGTTGTCCAGAGGTGTTACTTCACAAAGTAGAATGGAAGGTAAATACAGTGGCTTGCAAAAGTATTCATACCCCTTGAACTTTTCCACATTTTGTCACGTTACAACCACAAACGTAAATGTATTTTATTGGGATTTTATGTGATAGACCAACACAAAGTGGCGCATAATTGTGAAGTGGAAGGAAAATGATACATGGTTTTCAATTTTTTTTACAAATAAAAAACTGAAAAGTGTGGCGTGCAAAAGTATTCAGCCCCCTTTACTCTGATACCCCTAAATAAAATCCAGTGCAACCAATTGCCTTCAGAAGTCACCTAATTAGTAAATAGAGTCCACTTGTGTGTGATCTAATCTCAGTATAAATACAGCTGTTCTGTGAAGGCCTCAGAGGTTTGTTAGAGAACATTAGTGAACAAACAGCATCATGAAGCCCAAGGAACACACCAGACAGGTCAGGGATAAAGTTGTGGAGAAGTTTAAAGCAGGGTTAGGTTATAAAAAAATATCCCAAGCTTTGAACATCTCACGGAGCACTGTTCAATCCATCATCCGAAAATGGAAAGAGTATGGCACAACTGCAAACCTATTAAGACATGGCCGTCCACCTAAACTGACAGGCCAGGCAAGGAGAGCATTGATCAGAGAAGCAGCCAAGAGGCCCATGGTAACTCTGGAGGAGCTGCAGAGATCCACAGCTCAGGTGGGAGAATCTGTACACAGGACAACTATTAGTAGTGCACTCCACAAATCGAGCCTTTATGGAAGAGTGGCAAGAAGAAAGCCATTGTTGAAAAAAAGCCATAAGAAGTCCCGTTTGCAGTTTGCCACAAGCCATGTGGGGGACACAGCAAACATGTGGAGGAAGGTGCTCTGGTCAGATGAGAACAAAATTGAAGTTTTTGGCCTAAATGCAAAACGCTATATGTGGCGGAAAACTAACACTGCACATCACCCTGAACACACCATCCCCACTGTGAAACATGGTGGTGGCAGCATCATGCTGTGGGGATGCTTTTCTTCAGCAGGGACAGGGAAGCTGGTCAGAGTTGATGGGAAGATGGATGGAGCCAAATACAGGGCAATCTTGGAAGAAAACCTGTTAGAGTCTGCAAAAGACTTGAGACTGGGGTGGAGGTTCACCTTCCAGCAGGACAACGACCCTAAACATACAGCCAGAGCTACAATGGAATGGTTTAGATCAAAGCATATTCATGTGTTAGAATGGCCCAGTCAAAGTCCAGACCTAAATCCAATTGAGAATCTCTGGCAAGACTTGAAAATCGCTGTTCACAGACGCTCTCCATCCAATCTGACTGAGCTTGAGCTATTTTGCAAAGAAGAATGGGCAAAAATTTCAGTCTCTAGATGTGCAAAGCTGGTAGAGACATACCCCAAAAGACTTGCAGCTGTAATTGCAGCGAAAGGTGGTTCTACAAAGTATTGACTCAGGGGGGCTGAATACTTTTGCACGCCACACTTTTCAGTTTTTAATTTGTAAAAAAATTTGAAAACCATGCATCATTTTCCTTCCACTTCACAATTATGCGCCACTTTGTGTTGGTCTATCACATAAAATCCCAATAAAATAAATTTACGTTTGTGGTTGTAACGTGACAAAATGTGGAAAAGTTCAAGGGGTATGAATACTTTTGCAAGCCACTGTATAGCCAAAGATCCCCTTTACATTAGTGAACCCAAGGCTTTTATAGAAAATGCAACTATCCAAATGCTGTTTATCATTTCACAATATGCTTGGTTTACTCGGGGATTCAAACTTGCTGCTCATTCAAGACCAAAATTATTGAGTAGCTGTCGTGGGGCGGCATCATTCACTTGCACACAGGTTCTCTCGCCTGCATACAGATTGTTCAGTGAATTACCCGTAGCGAGGCTGGGGTAGTTTGCCCCCTTTGTTACTCTCGCAGCTCTTCCACTCCCCGCCCGACTGCATGCCAACAACCAACGCCCATCAGTGCCTGGTGAGATAGATGGAGCTCTCGAGGACAGCCATGATCCGCAAGGTTTCCAGTGCAGTCACAAGTTGCATCTTGAACGGACAATATTTGACAGCACTCGCCAGTGACACTGGATTGTGATTTAACCTGGGACAGTGCGGCTCCCAAATGGTCATTGAAAAATAAACTTGTGAAAAACTCTCCCACTCCTTCCAGGGAAAATACTTTATGTATTTGCACAGAAATTTACCTTGACTCAATTTTAACTACCCCCGAGGGAATTTTAAAATGAACCGGCCAAGGTTGCATTCACAAGCTTCTGACACACAGATGTAATAGGTCCCACAAGTTAAATATCAGTGCGTTTCAAAACATAGTTTATGAGGTGCTTATAAGACCACCAAGTACAGCCAAAAGTACCAAGACATAACCCAGAAATCACAACCTTTTCAAATTTTATATGGTCAATTAAGATCGTAGCAGAAGTAATTAAATCTGCTTCAGCATATGTACAGAAAATTAATCCAGCCAAATTTAATTACAGTGTTAGTAATGTTCAGTACCAAGCTGCCCCCCCCCCCTTTCTTGTTCTGTGGCAACATCAGAGACTCGAGCATGAAATTGGATTCTGGTAATTCAGGGGTTTGCTCAGGCTTGTGACCGAGGTTAGAGGCAGGAGAAGGAGCAGGCCTTACCTCCGGTTCATTCACCAGGAGTTGGAACACTTTAACACGATATTCTCCTTTCCGTAGAGCTCGCCCAAGTCGAATGGTTATCTGTAGGTTTGTTTGAAACAAAAAAATGGATTTTTACACCATAATTTAAAATTAGACGCTACCAATGTCTGCATTCCGCAAAGTGCTGGAGGAACTCAACAGGTTAGACTGCATCTGTGGGGGGAATGGACAGATGATATTTTTAGTTAGGAACTTTCGTCAGGGTGAAGATGTTGAGTTCCTCCAGTATTATGCTTAGCTCAAGATTCCCGCATCAACACTTTCTTGCATCTCCAACTTCAGCATAAATTGGCTGACAATAATTGGAAGCCCATGGGGTTCTGGAATCCATAGTCTGAATGAATGTGCCTTTAATTAATTCATAGGATACTGGTGCCACATAGAAACATAGAAAATAGGTGCAGGAGTAGGCCATTCGGCCCTTCGAGCCTGCACCGCCATTCGATATGATCATGGCTGATCATCCAACTCAATATCCCATCCCTGCCTTCTCTCCATACCCCCTGATCCCTTTAGCCACAAGGGCCACATCTAACTCCCTCTTAAATATAGCCAATGAACTGGCCTCAACTACCTTCTGTGGCAGAGAATTCCACAGATTCACCACTCTCTGTGTAAAAAGGACAGAAATGTCCATTTGCAAGGACAGAATTAAATGGCCTTTAGAAAGCTGTGCTGTGTCACCTTAGTTAACATATGAGGAAGGCGCTCCTGCTCCCACACCAACATTGCATCAGGACAATGTGCAACTTGGAGGGGAACCTGCGGGCAGTGAGCCTCCATGCATCAGCTGTCTTTGACCTTCCTGTGGTACAGGTTGAGAATTTGGAAAGTGCAGTTGGAATAGGCCACATCCAATGCACATTACAATCACAGTGCAGTGTGATGGAACATTACGGGAGGGGGCTTGGTTACCAATTAGCAGCTGCTTTAACCTGGATGATATTCAGCAGGATCAGCTCTACCATAGCTCCACTCATCCCGGCAAGGGGAAAGGCAAGGCCTGACCTATTTAAGACAGAGGCAATTGTTTTTTTTACTTGGATCTTTGGAATGCTCTTCCTCAAAAGGCCGTGGAAGAAAAGAATATCCAGCTTCTGGTTCTTATAGCTAGTCCTGTCTGGAAGGTTTTAGTTATCAGGAAAGACTGGATAGCCGGAATAATTTTTTTCCCTAGAGCGCAAGAGACCAAGGGGGTGGTGACCTTAGACAGATGTATAAGATCATGAGGAGCATGGATAAGGTATAGCCACAGTTTTTTCCCCAGGGCAGGGGAGTATAAAAGTAGAGGGCATAGGTTTAAGACTTTAGGGGGGACATGAAGGGAAATTATTCGTACAGTTTCAAGGTGGGTACATGCAACAAGTTGCCAGAAAAATAGCAAAGACGAGAGCAATTACAACATATAAAAAATACATTTATACAGGCTGTAACCTGGGGATGACTCAGATCATTCCCATGTTACAACTGAGTTCCGTTCCCGAGAACTGTTTGTAACCTGAACAGTTTACAGGTCAGATACGTGGCCGTGAGCAGAGTACCCATATGCAGAAGATGCCTGCAGTTCTCACGGCAGCCAGCAAATTCATCCCAGCCGTCTCCCAAACATCACTCCTATGTATGGGCTGTACTTCTGTCGGGGGTGCACACATTGTTAATGGACAGAAATAGTCTATAGGGATATATAGTCTAAATGCAGGTGAATGGAACAAACTCAAGTCGTCAACTTGGTCATGGACATGTTGGGATGAAGGCCCCTCTTCCCTGCTGTGTAACTAACTCTGTGAATGACAGGGAAATTTCAAGAGGCTTTAGCACCCTGTTACCACGTCCATTTCATCTATTTTTATGGTCTGGGTTACTCGAATGAGCACAGACAAAAAGCTGGGAATCGAAATGGTTTGGAAATAATGGGCCGGTGCTGCAAATGTTTATAAAGCTGGGATCTTAAAACTTTTAAGAGCTCCAGTTTCGATGCAAGGTCAGCAACCAACTCTAAGCATTAATTATCTCTCCACAAATGTTGCCAGTAGTTGTTCTTCTTTCCCTCACTGTCACACAGCATACGCTGCTTCTAAACAAGATGGATGCAACACTAGAGGACAAGTCACTCGAGAGTCTTGGAAGGATCTCGAAGTCTGAAGAAGGGTCTCGATCCGAAACGTTGCCTATTTCCTTTGCTCCATAGATGCTGCCTCACCTGCTGAGTTTTTCCAGCATTTTTGTCTACCTGAAAGTCTTGGAACATCTCTTTGTGATGACTTAATTTGTCAGAGGTAAAACAGCTAAATGCAACAACTCAAAAAATCTTGGCTCCACAGAAATCAAAATTAATTCAATTTCTCACCTTGTTGTCGTCGGAGAATGACGAAAGTGTTTCATTTAATCGGACACTTTCAAACTCCTGGCTATTAGCATAGACTCGGAATATCTTAAACTGGGATGATGGAACTCCAATGTACGGTTCTAACTGTTGCTTGAATGCAGCCAGTGTGATACGCTTGTCAACAAACACCAACAAATCTGCAAGAAGAAAATCAGTATTAAAAAACGTGACATCCAAACAGTAATTCTATTTACACTCATTAGATTGAAACTTCTGCGTTCATTTGCACATTGAGCTTTTCTGTACAAGCGACAAGAAGTCGCAGAACAGAATATTAGATGCTCACTGCCATCGTCCTTCATCATGAAGGATTTTAAAGCCTGTTGTATTGCTCTATCTACTGACTTCACTAAGTCGTGTCAACACTGAGACAAATGTTAAATTGGAAAATACTGATTAAAAGAACCGATCGACTCAGATTTGGTGATCAGGGTTGGGCAGAATGCATCCCTCACCCTTCAACATGAAAATGCTTTGGTCTGCACCGTGCTGATTATGGTGCAGGGGTGTCAGGCATCTGGTTCTGTGAAGATCTCCATCCAGAGCTTTTTTTACAGACAAAATGGTGAACTGTACACATATCATTCCTTGCTGCTACTGTCTATGGCGGATCATCGGCCGACAAAGCTGCTTAACCTGCTTAAGAGCCTGACCACCTAAATTAATATAAATTCTTTAAAAACGTTAGGAATATTTTTTGTAATAGTATACGAATTCTAAAAATCTGGTTTATAACTTTTTAGAGATGCAGCCATTGGTGTATACCATCCCAAAAAAAGCATTATCCAGACCAATGGACTATCACAAAATGCTGGAGTAACTCAGCGGGTCAGGCAGCATCTCTGGAGAGAAGGAATGGGTGACGTTTCGGGTCAAAACCCTTCTTCAGACTGATCAGTCTGAGGAAGGGTCTCGACCCAAAACGTCACCATCCCTTATCTCCAGAGATGCTGCCTGTCCTGCTGAATTACTCCAGCATTTTGTGTCTATCTTCGATTGAAACCAGCATCTGCAGTTCCTTCCTACACCATCATCTTGATGAAGGAGAATTAATGATGGTGGAAAGCTTGGATGAAATAAATCAGTTAGAAAAGAAGTTCAAAACGTGCAGAGAGAGACAGAGCTCACTGAAATTACAAAATTCTTTTCAGACTTTGCAAAACAAATGCAGCATGATTCCCATCTGAGGTATCCAATCTGAATAATTTCAGGACCGAGGTGAGAATTCTACCCTAAGAGGGTGGTGAATGGTTAGAACTCTCTACCCTAGAGGAATGTGGTTGAATCCCCTGACTTTCAATCTGAAGGGTCTCGACTCAAAATGTCACCTATTCCTTTTGTCCAGAGATGCTGCCTGACCCGCTGAGTTACTCCAGCATTTTGTTTCTATCTTTGGAAGGTGTATACCAGATAACCAGAGAGGCTCAGTCATTGAGTTTTGTTCTGAAACAGATTTCCTTAATTACCAGAAATGTGACTATCTAAGGATAGAGGAATAGTGCAAGAATGGAGGGGGTAAAAACAAAAACAGCCATCATCTTGATTAATTGTTGACCACATTAAGGGTGATGTAACTGACTCAAGTCCCGTCTCCAATGCACATCATCTGCAGTGAGATTCTATCACAGGGATAGGCAGTTTTGTAAGTAGCTTGAGGTTGAAGCAAGTTCACTAACTTCTCTCCAGCACACACCCTGCTGAGTTTTTTTCTTAATGCTTGACTTGGGAGACTAACAGTCACAAAATGAACTGAGCCAAAATGTAGGGAGAAGTCATTCTGAAAATCTGCCAGAAGCAACAAGACAATGTTTTGATTGGTATTTCTCCCATGGACTTATTCCATTTAATTAGACTGTAAGGAAGTTAAGAGTGTTAATCCATCAGTTTATTTTAAACTTTCACATTCTATTGGTGTGTTAAATGTGGATATGGTGAAAATGTGCAACCCAGAGAAAAAAACATTCTAGTATTATACTTCTAACATACAATAATAAAGCAATGAACATTTTCATCTCTAAGATCACTAACCACACCTCTCATTAATTCAATCTGGCAAAGTGGGTAACATGGCCAATAAATACACAAGACAGGAATGAAATTTATGGATTTTGTCACAGGCCATTCAGCCCAAAATGTGCTTCTGTTTACATACTACACAAGCTTCCTCCGAGCTATCACCACACCCTCTCCTTCCCTGTCCACTCTTCCAGACATCTGCTTAAATCCATCTCTGCTATTCGCCTCAACCACGTGTTTACCGTTCACAAGAAAGAGAGGCTTTCCCTTGCTGTATTTATATTTATGTTACGCTTATATTTATGGCTTCTGGTTGTGGTCAGCTGCCTTGTGTGGGTTCATGTCTGACAGGTCCAGCTCCAAGTTAGCATCCTCGAACAATGGACTTGTTATTTTACTTCAAGGTTTCCACAGTATGGTGTAATAAACTCCAGATGTAATTAAGGGCTGGCAGCCGCACTGGAGATGAAAGGGAGCTTTCATTGCTGTGACTGGAATTGTTTACTGTACATTTGGTCAGCGACCAGAAATGTGTGACATTGGGTTCAGCTCAAGACTCCATGGTCAGAAAATAATTCAGATTTAAAAACCATAAAGTAATTTAAAGCTTCTTTTGAACTGCCACTTACAATCATCCCTTTTTAAGATAAAGACAACATTGTATGTGAGGGAGTCTGACGAATTGCTCAGCATAGTAATATTTTTCAGCGTGGAAACAGATCCTTCAGCCCACCGAGTCCAGGCCGATCAGCAATCCCCACACACTAGCACTATCCTACACACGAGGAGTAATTTTTACCAAAGTCAATTAACCTACAAATCTGTACGCCTTTGGAGTGTGGGAGAAAACACAGGCACCCGGAGAAAACCCACACGGTCATGGGGAGAATGAACAAACTCCAGACAGCACCCGTAGTCAGGATTGAACCCGGGTCTCTGGCGGGTAAGGCAATAACTCTACTGCTGCGCCACTGTGCGTCCATAGTATTATAGAGATTTTTAAAATACAGTGTGGCACTTGGCCTTCTTAGAATGGATATAATATAAAGGCAAGAAAACTACCTTAAATAATTCTGGACAACACTCAGGGGTGGATACCAGGGCCTTTGCAAAGTGATTTTGAAATGGTTCCATTCAAGAAAAAATGTAGATATTGATATTAATCTCCTTATGACAGAGATGGTTAAAGGAGGATATTGTACAGCTTTGGTGAAATCTCCAGCAACAGGAGGATTGGTAATCAGAGGATGCAGATTAATGGCCATTTAGCAAACGTCAAAGATGAGGGCAGTTATTTTGTTATAGTCATGGCCTTGAAAGCCCGAAAGAGCGTTAGGAGTAGATTCCTCAACAAGTTTCAAATAGGAAAAGACTTCCGAGTGCTTGGAGAAAGGGCAGAAAAGTAGTAGTGCCAGCAAATACCAGGTCCAGGAATGAGGGATAGAATATCCATGTGATTTTCTATGGATGAGCAATCAGGAAATAGTCTTCCAATTTTACCCTGGTTTGTTTCCTGTTAAATGCTTCTTGTCTAATGATTGTTCTATTTCACTGGACAGTATTTATTATGTTTTTATTTGCAACAGGTTTAGAGTGATTAACATCCAGAACCCGGGATTCTTAAAATATTTTTCAATTGTATTCATTCAGAATAGTTTGCAGCATCTGTGATTCTACAATGTTAGTTTCATAGCAGAATTCTTAGAGGGCAGATCCTTATGCAATGTGTGTGGCCGGTGAACCTCGTCTACTGTATCAGAGGTTGAGGGAAGATCTGATAGAAGTGTATAAAAGTATGAGAGACATAGATAGGGTACACAGTCAGGACCTTTTCCTCCAGAGTAGAAATATCAAAGACTAGAGGACATAGCTTTATGGTCAGAGGAGAAAGTTTAACAGAGACACACGTGGAGCATTAAAAAATGTACACAGAGTGGTGGGTGCCTGGAGTGCACTGCCAAGGGTGGTGGTGGTGGGGGCCGATACGATAGTAGCATTTAAGAGGCTTTTTGATAGGCATATGGATATGCAGGGAATAAAGGGATGTGGATCTCGTGTTGGCAGAGATTAGTATGTTCAGGCAGCTGAATTATAATGTTCTAGCCAGGAATTATGGCGAATTTTCAATTGAGTGTTAGAAAAATCTAAATAAACTTGGATTGTGTTGAAAACATTTGGAAATAGCTAGAATCAACAGGGAGTATTATTGGGAAATGCCGACTGATTATTATAGTCCTTAAAGATAAAACATAGTACAGCTGCCAATCAACATTTACCCATGTAATGAGGACTTATCTCATCATTTACTTATCAATCAATGTTATCTTTTACTTCCTGACAAAGATCCACAAGCTCAAAGACCTAGTTAAAAGCAATGATACATTAGATTGAAAATAAGCACAATAAAGTGGGCATATAATGGGCGTCTATCACAGTGTTTAGTACAAGTGATGAACTGCACTTCAAGCCATTGCAGTGATAAAACACCTCCAAGCCGACATTAAATAATAAGAATTAATTCACACCAGTGTTTTGACCTGGAAAATAAAGCAGTGACTTAAAGCGTTTAAAAAGAATGACTTCGCAGAATGATAGAGGAGGGGGAGGAGCACAGAGATTGTCAAAAGTTCAAGAATGCAATGTGCCTAACTGAAATATCCATGGTCTGCTGACTCTGTAACTGGCAATATTACACTGAAATAAAATGCAGTACGAATAATTGCACAGATCCTAGGAGATAGAAAACAAACACATGGACATGACGATTTAAATTTAAAAAAGGATTAGATGGAACAGACTAAATATTTATTTTGTATGCAAACTTATTGTAGGAGGAATTGTGTTGAGCAGTGTGAAAGATACATCTTCTAGATGCGCTGGGATGCATCCTGTGATGTGACCTGGGGTCATCGGGTGTTTCGGGTCCCACAACATAAGACACCCTCGCGTAGGCGACCCAGCCGGGGTTGATCAAGCCCCGACTTGCGTCCCAGCAGCATCCACCCACGGATCAGCCCTCTTAATAATAATAATAACTTTATTTATAGAGCACTTTAAAAACAACCACTGTTGCAACAAAGTGCTGTACATGACTAATCATGGACAAAAAATTATTACACGATAATAAAAACATTAAAAGAGAGAGTAAAAACAATTAAAAAAAAACATTAAAAACACTAAAACAGGAGCAGAGCAATATCCAGAATCCGCTGATTTTAAACTGGTTCACCGCGAATCAACATTTATCTATTGAAGTACTGTACTTCAAGATT
Source organism: Amblyraja radiata (assembly GCF_010909765.2). NCBI lineage: Eukaryota > Metazoa > Chordata > Chondrichthyes > Rajiformes > Rajidae > Amblyraja > Amblyraja radiata. The sequence continues at coordinate 13,138,929 of NC_045975.1, forward strand.
TCCACCACTGTCTCTAGAGAAAGCTGGCTCCAATCTGGATTCCTCTTTCATGATGAAAGAGATCCCTATTCAGTTTCCCCTGCTATCTTAAAACCTTTAATCACATTACTTAGTAATTTACAGTTTGCGTAATTTCTTCCCATAATCTAATTTGGAGTTTGCACGTTTCCCAGAAAATCGATCATGTGGAGCTCAGAAGTCCTCTCAAGTCTCCAGCTATTGTCTAACCACAACTTTGTACAGCTGCAGTCTAATGGGCCTGTCCCACTTAGGCGACTGCAAGAGACTATGCGGTCACCACATGGCCGCCACATGTTCGCGGGTGGTTGCTGGGGAGTCGCCTTCATGGTCGTGACGAGTTCCTGCATTCTGGGAACTAGTTGCTGCCTCATTATGGTCGCCGCAAATTTTTCAACGTGTTGAATAATTAGCGGCGACCAGAATTAAGCCGCCATGGAGAGTAGCGAGAATTCCCGTGCAGTAGGTGTGTCGCAAGGAGGTCGAAGGTTGTCGTAGGTTCTCGTAGATTGTAGCCGGTGCTGACCGGTGAATTTCATTGGCTCATTGGGAGAAAAAAACATAAGCAGTAGTTTTCAGAACCAAGGATAACCGACAGGTAATGTTAATGTTCGCCGAGCTTCACAACCGTGTATCTCTGGCTTCTTAAAAGTTGCCTCCACTCCTTCTCCCCCCCCTTTAAAGGACTTACGTTCACCTTCCCGTACACTGTGCTTTCACCGTCTTAATTACAGCGCCAACCTTTCTGTTCATCGCAGTGTGTATCTGTATCACATTGGCTTTGCACTGTGTGAATTTCACTCAGACAGCGCTCCCCCCGCTTGCCCTGTCCGCCGCCTGAATAACGGGCTGGTGAAGGAAGCGATATCTGTGTGTATCTGTGGGTGTGTCTGTGGGTGTGTCTGTGTGTGTGTCTGTGTGTGCATCTGTGTGTGCGTGACAGTCGCCTGAAAAATCACCTCTGTGGGACAGGCCCATAACTCAGTGTATGAGAGTTCTCTAAAAGCCAGCATTCCACTAGCCTTTAAGAAATGCCAGCATTCCACTAGCCTTTAAGAAATGCTCGACACCTTTCCATGACATTTCAATGACATTTAATCCTCTTTACTTTATAAAATAATTTTATTCTGATAGATTCTGTTCCAAAATGGAGTGTAGAATGAACAAATAACAAAGATCAGACTGTTCCAACCCAGACCATGAAAGGTTGGAACCTCCCTGTATCCCTTTGATCCAATAACTGTTCCTTTAGTATAGTAAGTGCCGCTAACACTACTCTACTTAGAGGAGTATTGGGTCAATGAAAAAGCTCAGCAACTATAGACGAGTATCATGTAGACATAAAAGTACATGCGTCTGTAATTCAGGAAGAATGAATACTTTTGGCTTTGGCTTTGATTTTGACATCGGGAGAAGAATGGAGAGCAGGGGAGAGACAAGACTTTGCCTTCCATCACAGTGAGGAGGAGATTCACTGTGATGGATGTTTGTGTAAATTGTGTTGGTGTGTGTCTTGGTTCTTTTCTTGTATGACTGCAGAAACCAAATTTCGTTTGAACCTCATGTGAGGTTCAAATGACAAATAAATGGTATTGTATTGTATTGTATTGTATTGTATTTTGAGTGGACAGGGGGAGTCTGCATGAATTTGCGCACAGATTGTTATTCCGAACCATATATATTTAATTTAAGTTGACCACAGTAATGAACAGAGGAATCTCTAACTGACATTATTGATAAGAATTGGAGAAGGCATAATATCACATCTCATTAGAGAGCATCAGCTGAAGTTTGTGCTTGGAGAACAAAAGTTTTATTAATCTGGTTCAAAGGGGGTCAAAGTAGAGTATATGCTCAAGCGTCTTTTAAAAAAAAAAACTAGTTGGATGATGGCATCAGAAGTCATTTATTTATGTATGACGCAAAGCGAGACTGCAGTAACTGCCACATCTCTTTGCAACTACTACAGGCATAGCTTTAAAGATAGAGAGGAAAGGTTGAACGATTTATGAGCACTGAGAGTGGTAGGTACTGGAAACATACCGTCAAGTGATATTTAAAAGGCATTTATACAGGCACATGAGGGAATGCAGCGATACAGACCATGTGCAGGCAGGTGGGATGAGTTTAAACTGGCATTGTGGTCAGCGTGGACCCAGTGGCCGAAGGGACTGTTTCTGTACTGTCCTATACCCTATGGAACTCTGAATGGTCATAATTATGACAAATGGACATAACGAACTGTTACAGTACAGGACACCATTTGGCCCATCATGTCTTTGCCAGTCCTTACAAGATCAGTCACATACACAGAAGACACAAAATGCTGTCTGGCAACTGGCAACATCTCTGGAGGGAAGGAATGGGTTGGGTTTCGGGTCGAAACCTTTCTTCAGTCTGAAGAAGGGTCTCAGCCCGAAACTTCACCCATTCCTTCTCTCCAGAGATGCTGCCTGTCCTGCTGAGTCACTCCAGCATTTTGAGTCTATCTTCGGTTTAAAGCAGTATCTGCAATTCCTTCTGACACATTTAGTCACTTAGACAGATAAGTTTGAGGTCATTTATCATGGAAAAAATATAGCAGTCTAGAATAATTTTCAAATCATGAGAAACTAAAAAGTGTTGACATTCAGAAAGTCTTAATTGTACGTGGATCACTAATATGTCACAGATAGGTGCAGGAACTATTAAAAAGGCTTAAAGAATGCTGGACACAATCAGAACACAATGTTGTGGCGTTAGGATTAGATAACACCTCCTTAACATTTGTTTTTAGTCGTGGGCAACACATTTTAGGAAGGGTATACTGACCCAGGATGGAAAGCAGTGCATATCTTTCAGAATGTTGCTCAACCCAAAGATTAAAATACAAAGACCGAGTTAGAAGATGAAAGTGTGATGTGATCAAAGCATTCAAGACATCAAGGAGAACTGATAGAGTGACAGAAACTGATTTTGCTGGCAGAGTAGCGTATGGAGTAGAGTCGGATACTTCTTTATCTCTGTGTCTCCCTCTCCCGAATCTGAAGAAGGGTCACAACCCGAAACGTCACCCATTCATTTTATCCAGTGATGCAACCTGAGTTACTCCAGCATTTTGTGTCTATCTAGGGTATGATGGACACAGTCTGACACTTGATGGCAGGAAACACTTCTACACAAATTGGGAGAAATCTAGAATTCTCCTCTGCAAATTGCTGAAAATGCTGGGCTAATTATTAATTCTGAAGCTGAAATTAACAAAATGTTATTAAGGGATTTAGGGTAAAGGCAATTACGTGGAGAAATGTCTAAGGTTGGTGATAAATTCTGCAAAAGCACAATGAGTTACATTGCCTGAAGTAAAAACAGAAAATGTTGGAAATATTCAGCTGGTCAGGCAGAATCTGAGGGAAGAAGAACAAATAACAATTCTGGCCAAAGACCTTTCTTCAAACCCCTAAGTGGTCTTTTCCAAAGCTTCAGAGGTGGTTATTAAATGTAAATTGACACACAAGGATTAGTCAGCAAAAATGTCAAGAACATTGTTAAGGTGGGAGAATTCCAGAATTAGTGCCTAACCAGTTGAAGGCATTTCTGTTATAAATACTGTGTGCGGATTCAGCTTATAGAACAGTCTCTTAGAAAAATAACTAATGCAGAAAAGTGGAGGTAATTAATTAAATTACTTTGAAAGCTTGATTCTCAATAACCTATTTGTGTCCAAGCCAGCCATAAAAATGAATACCTGCTGATGCTGAAGTGCAATTCAGGGAGTGATTATGCTTGGACAGCACCTTAAAGCAGTCTGACCACAAAAGCAAATTCTAAGAAGTGAAGGCGTATTTGTCCCTTGCAGTCTAAACGTCTGTGGCCCACACAGTTTGTTTAATGCATCAAAAGTATTTTGAACGATTTCCATAATAACTATTGATGCTTTGAAGAACAAAAACAGTTTTGAGGTTTAAAAAAAAAATTAAATGGCATGAATATAAAATAAAATATAAAAACTGTTTTTCTATCCACGGGTGCTGCCTGATCTGTTGTGATACTGATATTTTTATAGTTTTTATACCTGCATTCCACGGTAAATATCTTTATTTCAGTGTAAATAATAATAATAATAATGGATAATAATAATAATAATAATGGATGGGATTTATATAGCGCCTTTCTAATACTCAAGGCGCTTACAAGTAGATACACAGGACCATCACTCACCGAGTCCACGCCAACCATTGATTTCCCGTTCACACTGATTCTATGTTGTCCCACTTAACCTACACATTAGGGGCAATTTTAAAGAGACCAGTTAACCTACAAACCCACACGTCTTTGGGATGCGGTAGGAAACCGAAACACCTGGAGAAAACCCAGGCGGTCACAGGAAGAAAGTGTAAACACTACAAAGTCAGGACCGAACCTGGGTCTCTGGTGCTGAGAGAAGGCAGCTTTACCAGCTGTGCCACTGTACTGCCCATTTACAGCGTTTTGAGTCTGAATTTCCCTCATTGGTATTGAAGAAACTGTGGGATTGCCACCTGCCTCTGAACTTGCTGCAACCACACCTATCATCCCAAAATCATACTCCAGCGTCAGCCTATATCTGTCGCAAACAATATGCCTTCAGTTGTTGCCTTGGCTCTCCAACCACATATTACCCTACAGGATCACTTCTAACTTCAATATTCTCATCACCAACCACACAAGAACCGAGTATCATCTGGGTAGCAAAAACACCACGGTCACATTTGTAATTTCTTGGCTCCAGTTCTGCCATCAACACAATAACTCCAACTAAACTCCTGGATGCAGGACTCAGCACACCTCTCTGCAACTGGATACCTGATATCCTGCCATATAGACTGCAGTCACTAAGGAAAGGCAACCAAGAATCCTCCTGGATATTTTTTAGCCGTCCAAGGTTGCATTCTCAGCCTCTTACTACATCCCCCACACACTCACAACTGTGCGGCCAAATTCTGTTCTAACTCTATTTACAACTTTGCAGACGTCACCACCGGATCTTGAACAATGACAAGACGGAGTACAGGAAAGAGATAGAGTACTTAGTAACACGTTTTCAACATAACGTCTCTCCCAATGTCAGCAAGACAAAGGAACTGGTCATTAACTTCAGGAAGCAGGGTTGGGGTGCACACCACAGTCTGTACCAATGGTGGAAATGGTTCAGGTTCCTGGGTGAAAGCATTACCAGCTATTTGTCCTGGTCCAACCACATTGACGGTATAGCCATGAAACCACACCAAAGCCTCTGCTTCCTCGGAAGGCTCATGAAATTCTACAGTGACTCCTACAGATTTCTACAGATGACCATTAAAAAAAATCCAAACAGGACGCACCGCAGTTTGTTACAGCTCTGCCCAGGAGCACAAAAAAAATTGCAGAGTAGTGAACACAGCCCAGTCCATCGTGCAAATCAGCCTCTCTCCATCTACACTTCACGCTGACTGATGAAAACAGCCAACATTATCAAGGATCAGCCACCTTGGTTTTCTCCCCTCTCCCATCAGGCAGAAAAAAGAAAAAGCTTGAACCACATCCCACCAGACTAAAGAACTGTTTCTCTGTTGTTATCAGACTCTTGAATGGACACTTCATATGGGAAGAGTTTATGGCCAATTAATATCTGGACTTTATAGCTGCAACACCACATTCTGCGTTCTGTTTATTTTCTCTTTTGGCACTACCCATTGTACTCAAGTAAGGGATGATAGCACTCATGTAATGGCATGATTTGCCTGGATAGCACACAAACAACGTTTTGCCACTGTATCTCAGTACTGCCTCTGTATCTCAGTACATGTGACAATAATAAACCAAAACCAATTGCAGCTCTAACTTGAAGGTCAGGAGGGAAGACAGTGGCGTAAAGATTGTTGGCAGTTATCACATCTCTACTGAGTGAGCAGATTATCTTTAGGAAAAAGTCTTTGGACTTCAATTTTTAAACAGTAGAACCATTTAAACAGCACAGTAACGGCAGAATTGAATACAGCATCCTTCTTAATCCACTTACTCAGTAATTCTGGCATTTTTAAATAAACCAGCACAATTCCTGTGGCATTACTCATGGCAAATTTTACGTAAGCAGGATTACCAAATGTACAATTTTATTATTCTACTGCCAAGATGTGTAATGTGGGTGATCGGTTGTCCGTTGCTAAGATGTACATATGAGGTTCATTTGTTCTGTCAGGAGAATTTTCTCCACAGGTTAGCAACTGCTTTAAGTATCCGTGCCAACATCAAAAAGCTACAGGAAATTACCATTTTTCATTCATTTTTTTAGCATCCACATTACGAAGAGCAGAATGATTGCTTATACTGACATCAGAAAGAACAGGCTTTAAACATAATCTTAGCTCCAATATTAGTGGGTTTCCAATTTCCTTGTCTGAACTACATAATAATGGGAGTAAATAATGCTGCGGGGCGGGGGAGGGGTATAAAGAGGCAACTTTGTGGAGGAGGATGGAGTGAGCAGGGAGCAGCAGATGAAGGAGCAGCTGCAAGCAATTTGCTAAAGGGTGATGTGGTAGAAGCAGTTATGATAGCAATGTTTATGGGACGTTTAGACGGGTTTATAATCAGACAGGCAATGGAGAGATACGGACCACGTGCAGGCAGATGGGATTAAATAGATCTGCATCATGATTGACACAGTGAGCTGAAGGGCCAGTTCCTATTGTTACAAGATAGGGAGGAAAGGCAGCCTATTTGGCCCCTTGAGATCTGCCCCATTGTTAATATCATAAGATAGGAGCAGAATTAGGCCATTTGGCCCATCGTCTGCTTCACCATTCAATCATGGCTGATCTATCTCTCCCTCCCAACTCCATTCCCCTGCCTTCTCCCCATAACCCCTGACACCCGTACTAATCAAAGCCATCACAGCCAATCTTACAGCCTGGTGTCACTTTCCTGCAATAATCCCAGTTCACTCCACTCCGTTAATTCAATGTTAGCACATCTGCAATCAACCTCTTCAAACTGTTTTCTGCCTTTCTCCTCTTTTAAGAAGCTTAAATATTTCAACTTTCATTAAGTTTGACTGCTCTAATATCTCCTTATATGGTGCAGGGTCAAATTTTGCTTGCTAACTATCACTGCTGTGAAATGTCTGGGGTCATAAAGTGCCTCGGACCATTTCCTTATTTTGAAGGGCACCAGGGACGTACAGCACCACCACCTGTACGTTCCCTCCTTTGCCACCTACAACGATGCCAGTCTTTTTATCATTGCTGGGTCTAAATCGTAAAAGTTGGCAAAGACCACATTCAGAGTACCGTGTGCAGTTCTGATTGCCCAGCTATAGGAATTATGTCATTAAATTGAGATGAGTGCAGAAGGGATTTACCAGGATGTTACCTAGGCTTGTGGGCTTGAGTTGTGGGGAGAGGATGGGACATTTGGAGGGGAGGAGACCGAGTGTTGACTTATTGAAGTGTACAAGATCATGAGGAACATGGATAAAAAGAACACTCACTAGAGGATTCTAAAACAGGAGGACATAGACTCAAGGTGAGGGAGAGATTTAAGAGATACCACAGGCTCTGCATTTTGGTGCAAGAGGAAGCTGTACAAGCAGAGACAATTACAAAATTCAAAAGGCTTTTGAACCGGTATATGGATAGGAAGGGTTTAGAAGGTTATGAACCAAATGAGGGCCAAGTGTGACAAACCCAGAATGGTTAACATAGACAATGTGAGCTGAAGGGCCTATTTCCATGCTGTACAGCTCTATGACTCTTCTTAATACTATTGTCAGACTTTCTTCAAAAAGTACTCTTAGGTTTCAGGCGGCTCACTACCAAGCACAATTTGGACGGCGATAAATACTAGCTCAGTAACACCTATGTCTCAAGAAGTGAATGTGATGAGAGGTAATAATCATAAAAATGCAAATACAAATTTTCTTTCTGGAACAAGTAATAGCACAATGCTACAAGGGAAGGGAGGAGTTTCACTGCATTTTGGATTTAAATTATTGATTATTTAGCAGGTTGGTGGCGTTAGAGGACACATAATTCTACCAGCAGACAACATAAAAGTTCCTTTTATAAGCACTTAACACAGGATGCAACATACTTTTCTGTCCATCACCTGATCCATCTTCAGATGTGAAGTGCTCTGCTCTGAAGTAAATGTACCGCGCTAATCCTCGGCACTTCCCATTCTCGTCGTACTCGCTGTCCGTTCCCGAGTCCTCCTCCGCCGTGTCCCAGGTCTCCTTCTTCCCTTCGCTAGCCTTCGAGCGGCGGCTGTACGTGATGCTGTGAGAGTCCAGGCCGTTGCTCAGGGAAACGGGGGCCGTGTCTGCGTTGCACAAAGTGTCGCTGCTGTGGCTGGAGCTGAGGATATCGCTATCCACGGAGCTGGTGCTCCTGTCGTTGTTTACGTCCGAGTCGGACCTCTCCTCAGACTGCAGCGGGACCTCGGCATCGGAGGAGGGAATCCGGTTTTCCAATTCCCTGTTGTCCACAGAGGCCGACAATTCAGTCTCTTGCGACGGGGACTCGATGGTCTCAAAGTCACTGCCTTCAGCACTTTTCATCCCATCACCATTCCCTCCCAAAGTGCAGGACAACTGTTGCTGGTGCTGCAACAGTGAAAGGTTCTTCAGTCTCTCTGTGCTCTCCTCCAAAATGGCTTCCACGGGCTTCCTGCAAGCAGAAGACGTTCCTGCAGACTCACAGCTGCCTTCTTGATTGACTGGGTCTCCGGCAGCTTTTTGATGCAGCCCTTGGGACCCTGGTGATTGTTCTGGCAACGACACGTAAAGCCGAATGGTGTTGGCATGCTGGTCCAGTAGATGCCAGAGCTGTGATTCGGTGAACGGTGCCTGATTATCCTGCATGTCCAAGCTTTCAACAAATATCTGGAACATAAGATGACCCAGGTTGGTTTAGTTTAGTTAATTTAGAGATACAGCACAGAAACTGGCCCTTCGGCCCACCGAGTTCATGCCAACCAGACACAGACACACACACAGACAGACGCAAGCATGCACTATTTACAAATTTAACAGCCAATTAATCTAAAATCTCTAAGTCTTTGGAGTGTGGAAACCGGAGCACCCGGAGTAAACCCACGTGCTCATGGGGAGAACACACAAACTCCTTATGATTTAGGCCAGAAACTAGACAGCACCCGTAGTCAGGATTGAATCCAGGTCTCTGGCTCTGTAAGGTGCGTTGAGCACTCTCACGAATCTATAGTTATGGGTTTTTCACGAATTCACTAAAGGAATACTGGTAGCAATGCTATTTTTTTTGATAATTTTATCACGAACCATTATCGGTAGAGAGAGAAACACAGCTAATTTTGCAGTTGTTGACAGCAGATTTCGCTCCACAGATGCTGCCCAGTCTGCTGAGCAATTTCAGCATTTTGTTATTTCAAAGTTTCAGCACTTTGCTGTCTCCGGCTTTCTTGAATCACCCCAGATAGTCGGATGATGGTACTCTCCCAAAGCTGTTGAGGAAGGTACTCCAAGATGATCCAACAACAATGAATGAATTGAGATACATTTCCAAGTCAGGACAGTGTGCAACTTGGAGTAGAATCTACGAAAAAGTGGTGTTCCCATGACCTGCTGTGTTGGTGATAAGAGATTACAGGTTTGCGAGCCGATAATAACAGTCAAATAATCGTGCAATTTATTTTGCAGGTGGAGCATCCTGTAGAAACAGCTTGATGGGGATGGATGGGGTGCACACTTATGGCATGAATATTACTTTAGACTTTTGAGGTACAGCACGAAACAGGCCCTTTGGCCCACTGTCCACTATCCTACACACTAGGGCCAATTTAAAACGTTGCCGAAGCCAGTTTGCAGTGCACAAATTATGTGCCACATCTGTTAATTCAAAATAATTACATTGTCTGAAAAGCTTCTTGCTATTATCAAATCTCAGTAGGATTGCAAATCTGTCGTTGCCTATTATTAATGATTTGGATCATTGCATGTAGTAAAATTCTGAATGCATTAATGATTTGGAATTAATGATTTCTTGATCTTCAAAATACATCAAAATACACAGGTTATTTGAAGTATAAAGGCTTAATCAATTGGTTCCCCAAAGGAAATTAATTATTTAAACTGCAATATCATATTACACGGACTAAAGAATAATGCCGTACATTCTACTGGGAACATGTTCTTATATGCACGTCACTTACACACGAGTGCACGCACATTCAAGCAAGCGCACACACACACACACACACACACAAGCAAGTGTCCTTCATATATAATACCCAATTAATCTCACAATTATTAGAGGATTTCAGCGGGTCAGGCAGCATCGGTGGAAGGAATGGACAGGTGACTTTTCATGCCGGGACCCTTCTTCAGACTGAACCCAAACCAAAACATCACCTGTCCATTCCCTCCACAGTTGCGGCCTGACCACTGAGAGCTTCCAGCAAATTTTGCGCAAGATTCCTGCATCTGGAGTTCTTTGATCTCACAATTAGCTACACAACTGAGATGAGGAAAGACTTTTTCCACAGAGAATTGTGAATTGGTGGAATTCTCTGCCTCAGAAGGCAGTTTAGGCCGATTCACTGGATGCATTCAAAAGAGAGTTAGATAGAGCTCTTTGGGCTAGTGGAATCAAGGGGTATGGGGAGAAGGCAGGAATGGGGTACTGATTGTGGATGATCAACCATGATCACATTAAATGGCTCGAAGGGCTGAATAGCCTACTCCTGCACCTATTGTCTATCTATCTATGCAAGTATAGTACAGCTCCAGTGAGGGAGTTTGTGCGTTCTTCCATTGACTGCCTGGCCTTCCCCTGGATGCCCTTGTTTCATCCCATGTCCCAAAGAGCTGGGTTGGTTGGTTACTTTAAATTGTCTTTAGCATAGGCCAAAATATCAACAGGAATTAATGAGCACATGGGAGAACAGGTTACTGAGAAATAATTGGGTTATTGCTCTGAGAGCCAGCATTGACTCAATGGGTGAAGTGGCCTGAATCATAAGGACAATAATTTCCCTTCAACAAAATGGTATCTTATAATCTGTATTTAATCAGCTCATATAGCTTTTTAACACCAAAAGGTTTTAACACTACTTGCTTCACTGTTATTAAATCATACATCACCAGCCATTCAGTTCCCTCGGGTCTTCTCTAAAAATATAATGTAATCCTTTTATAAAATTAATCTTGTACGCTCACCTTGTTACTCCTGAAGAATCCTTCAGCCTTCAGTGTTTTGCTGGGCACATGGAGCAGCCGCAGATCATTGCAACAGCGCTCCAGTACGATGCGCATGTGTTCAGCAGAGAGTCCTGTTGCCTGCAATTCAAAAAAAGTGGCAAATGGTGTCCATTAGGGAACAGCTTTTCAAAAACAAGCAATTCAATGTAAACGCTATTTAAAAATAAACATCTTTACTAAAGAGCCACAACCCCTCTCCTCAATTCATTCTCTCTATCTAAACTGAACCACTGCATTTGGCATCCTATTTGATCTTAAGTAGTTTTTTTTGTTTGTTTATTTCCACCTTCCCGACAACATTTGACTGAGCCCTTTCCTCAGCTCATTTGTTCATATGTTGCAACTCGAACACCCAGGAACAAAGACGATCACAGCGAGTGGGAGATAGTGCCCGGTCTATCACAGGTACTGACCGCCCCTCCCATCTCAGATACCTGCAGCCGATGTTGTTAGGCAGTGGTAGGTTCTGGGGGTGTTGAGAATGTGAAACTATAAAAACAGGATTCATATAGGATTAATGCTATAGCCTACGGAAAAGTGAACGCTCAGTCTTTTTCAGAGGATAGAGGATTCCAAATCTAGCGAGCATAGGCTTAAGATGAGGAGAGATTATAGAGGGATCTAATGAGCACCTTTTTCATTTTGAGGGCAGTACGCATCTTGAATGAGCTGCTAGAGAAAGTTGGTGAAACGGATACAATTATGATGTTTAGGACATTTGGACAGGTAAATGTATACGAAGGATTTAGAGGGATATGGGCCAAATGCAAGGAAATGGGATGAGCTCAGTGGGCCAACTTGGTCGGTATGGACAAGATTTAGTTTAGTTTAGAGATACAGCTTGGAAACAGACACTTGGGCTCACCGAGTCCTCAACAACCAACGATCACCCGTACACTAGTTCTATCCTACATACTATTTACAGAAGCCTATTAACCTGCAAACCTGCAAGGTCTTTGGAATATGGGTCGAAGCCAGAGCACCCGGAGAAACCCCACGCAAACACTGTACAGACAGCACCTAAGGTCAGGTTTGAACCAGGGTCACTGGCACTGTAAGGCAGCAGCTCTACCGCTGCGCCATTGTGCCGCCCTTGCGCACTGTCACAATCAGTAAGTTCAGCCCAAATGTTCTCAGAAATGTTTACTGCCAGAAAGTGCTACCAGGAGACTAAACATTCCTGCTTCTGAAAAATTTTCGACATGTTCTCAGAATAACATTACAACACTAATAAGTATAAGATAGATAAACTGCAGATTTATGAGTTAGCTTGCCTCGATAATCTTTATCAGTTGCAGCAACATGTGGGACACGCCAAAGTGTCCAAGCACATGACCACTAAAGCACTGAATGATGCATTTATTGATGTTAGAGCCGAGAGCTCCACACTGTGGACAAACACGGATTCAACATGAAGTTAGCACTGGTGAATACTGCTCCGAGTGGCCAAATAACACTCTCACATACATATAAACAAATCGAAAGGAACCAACACATGAAAGTTTGCCGTGAAATTTGATAACTAAGAGGCAACAAGGTGTGGCAGAAACCTGGGAGAGAGATTATCTGGAAATAGAACAAGTCTTTTGCATTTTTCACTGGGAGATAGGATCTGGCACAGCATGTAGACAGCGATAGTAAGGGCAGACACAAATTGCTTGAGCAACACAGCGGGACCGGCAGCAGCTCGAGAGAAAGGGAATGGGCGACATTTCGGGTCGAGACCCTTCTTTCTTCCTACACATGATCGTGAGGGTAACTGGATTGAAGAGTGGGTGGGAATAGAGAGCAAGACAAAGGTGGGAGAAATTTAGCTGTAGCTGGCCGTATATGATTGTGGGTGGGTGGTGTGAAGAGAAGCGTTATGTATGGGTCATGTGTAGTTGACACTTGGTCGGGGCACAAGACCTTACGAAACAGAATCTGTCCCGCTGGTCCAATCATGACCTCAATTCCATTTTGTTCATTGCTGTCCATCAATTTCCCTTCAAAGATGCTGCCAGACCTGCACAATTCCCCAAGCACTTTTGTGTTTTGAATCCCAGGTAGCATCCTGGTGAATCTCCTGTCACCAGTGCGGCAACCATATCTGCAGCTCAGTTTTACCTCCATTGTGATTAATTCAGAAACTTGATAAGTTCTATGTGGTACTAACTATTAATGGGAGGGGGGGGGGGGGGGGAAGGAAGAGGTGAGCATAAAAGCAAACTTGTGCTTAAAATACATGTGCCGATCGAGTACTGCCTATGAATCTGTCTGACGAAGGGTTCCAAACCGAAATGTCGCCTGTCCATTTCTTCCACAGACGCTGCCTGAACCGCTGAGTTACTCCAGCAACTAGTCTAATGCTTATAACTTTGTGTCTTAATTTCAGGTCCCTTGATTTACAAATCACTCACTCAGCAGCTACGTAAGGGAAAGACAGTAACATTGCAATCATCCACCTCGGTCAGAACTGAAAACAGATGAAATCAACTCACACACATGCATAGCATGAAGGGGCATTGGAATTACAAAACTGTCATCATTGGTCAGCGTAAATGGCCCAATATTAATCTTCCCTGACGTCTGTCAAGTTTGCAGCACTTGGATCTTTTCCGGGCTCCTGAACCAAAATTTAGGTTCCTTTATTCTCTCAAGTGGGGATTTCTGCAACCCATTTTATCCTATTGATCATTTGTGTGGTGTCGCCAATTAATTAGGTTTTCTTCTCTGTTGAACAACTCCACACACATTTAATCCATGGACACCGGTGATCAAATACTCTATTTCCAGACAAGGTTACAGAAATTTAGCTGCTGTTTCAGATGAAGTTTTGACAAGATTCTTTCGTCGGATGCTGCCTGACCTGACCTGCAGTTCCAGTATTTTTTTGATTTCCATTTCAGATTTCCAACGTCTGCAGGTTTTTCTTGTGTTTTCTTTCCAGAAGTCTTACCGTCTTTCCGAACAGCATTGCCCATTTCCAGTATTTATGATTACAGATTGCACAAGAAACAGATCTCGTCAATTTTCAAGTTTCTCCTGAAGACAACACTTTCACGGCAGAAATTAATCGAGTCAATCTACACTGCACTGAATCCAAGTATGTCGTTCGAGTCAGAGGTCAGAGGTGTCCAAATGTCTTTTAAATGCCCTTTCAGTTCAGATACCCAAGCTAGTCACAATACTGTAGCAGAGTACAATGTTATTTTGTTCACATCACTCCAAACACCTCACAATAAACAATTGCCATCCTAATTGATTGCTTGCCTGCATGTTTATTTTCTATGTCTCATGAACCAGTACTTACGAAGATTCTGTACACAAAACACTAGTTTCTCACCATTTCTTTTTCCTATTCTTTGTACCAAACCATAAACACATATTTTCCCACAAAGTCCTCCATCTGTCTTCTCCACCATTCACCTGTTTACAATCAATCGCAAACTCTTAACATCCTCTGTAGAGCTCTTTTCCAGCTAGTTTTGAATATCATTGAAACAAGGTAATTTGTATTACCTTTCAATTCAAACATTAATATATAGCGTAAAGTTTGCGATTACAGGACTCTTGGAAAATGTCAACAGGATTAAAGAAAAGTCAAAATGAATGATTGAAAGGGAAATCATGGGGTTTTAGGGTGTAAATGGTCAACTAGATATGGGTGGGGGTACAAAGAACCACATTATCTCTATCCTTTCAAATCCATATGCCTATCCAAAAGACTCTTAACTGCAATTATCATCACGGCAGCACATTCTATGCACATACCACCCTCCATGTAAAATGAATTGCCACGCACATCATCCTTAACATTTGCCTCTGATACCTTAAAGCTATGCTCTCTAGTTTTTTTTAATTTTCTATCCTGGGAAAAAGGTTCTGATTGTCTATCCTATCTACCCCTCATACTTTTACACATTTCCATTAGGTCTCCCCGCAACCTCCGGAATTCCAGAAAAGACAATCCACGTCTGTTCAACCTCTTCCTGTAGCTAACACTCCCTAATCCAGGCTTTATTCTGGTAAACCTCCTCTGCACCTTTTCCAAAGCCTCCACATCCATCCTGGTGAACAAAACTGCAGCCTATACTCCCAATACAACCTAACCAAAGTCGTATAAAGTTGCATCATGACTTCCTTGACTCTCATGCTCAATGCCCCAACACATGAAACTAAGCATACCATATGCCTTCTTTACCACTCTACCTACCTGTATTGCCACGTTCAGGGAGTTATGAACTTGAACTCTATGATCCACCTGTACATCAATGCTGTTGAGAGTCATGCATGAATTGTATATTTTCCCCTTACAATTGACCGCCCAAAGTGCAACACCTCACACTTGCTCAGATTAAACTACATCTGCCATTTCGCCACCCATTTCTGCAGCAGATCTAGATCCCTTCCTCAACCTGCAACCCCAGAGATGTTGGTGTCGTCAGCAAACGTATTAACCAACTTGACCCATTTACGTCCAAGTCATTTATATATATCACCGACAGCAGAGGTCCCAGCACAGGTTGCTGCGCAACTACAATTGTCACAGACCTCCAGCCTGAATATTGTTCACCACAAACTTCTTCATCCATCAGTCTTCTATCAGTAAGCCAGTTCTGAACCTATACGACCAAGTCACTGTTAATCCCATGCATTTTAATCTTTTGCATCTGCCCACCATGAGGGACTAACAAATGCCTTACTAAATTCCATGTCGACCCTACCCTCATAAATCCCATCAGATCCTGGGGATTTGTCCACCTCAGTGCTGCACTTACCCTCAACACACCACCACCTCCACACAGAATTTCTCCCAACAGGCCATTCCGCTAATAGTCCCTTTCTTTTTATCGGTTGTGTATCGGTTCCTCAGCCAAATACCTGCTTTTTAAATGTCCTGCATTCCCTCGAAAAAAAGCTTATTTTTAATGAATACCTGCTTTTCATTTAACTGTCCCGTTGATATTTCAAAAATGTTTTCTCTCAAAAACGTCTCACCAACTCTCTCCTCAATTTTTGAAGATAAAAAAAATCTCCCAACATTTGTGCACCTTCCCTTCCTTTAGTTGCCAGCTGTGTCTCTTCCTCAACCAATCAAATTAATATTTTATAATTGCCCTGCCACTTTTCCCTTAAGAGTGTAGTCCCAAACTTCCAACCTGCCTCTCTGCAGACATTGGACTTTTTCTCCACAACTGTATCACTACAATGCTGAAAACCATATTCTGCACTCTGCCATTATTTTCTCTTTGCTCTACATGTGCGTGGTTTGATTTGTAGTCACGTATGGTCTTATCTGATTTAATTGGATAGCACGCAAACAAAAGCTTTTCATTGTATCTCTGTACACATGACAACAATAAATGAGTATCAATATCATTTCATACTTGAGCAAAAAAGCTGGAGTAACTCAGCGAGTTGGACAGCATCTTGAGGACCTGGACAGGCGTTTTTTCAGGTCAGGACCCTTCTCGAGTGCAAATTTGGTCGGTGTGGGTGCGGCGAGTCGGCTGCCCTGCCAGCAACTTGTTCGTTATTTCGACTTTTTTGATTTTTTTTTGGTGTGTCTAATGTTAGTTTAGGTGTCTCTTATGTGGAGGGTGGGGGGGGGGGGGGGGATTGGGAGGGAAAGGGGGGGGAACCGCTTTCGGTTGTCTCCTCGACGGAGAGTCGACTTTTTCCATGTTGCCTCCCTCGCGGCCTAACAGCATGGATTGGAGCGGCCTTTCCCGGAATCGGGCCCGGAGCATCAACAGCAGATGCAGCCCGGACTTGCCGGGGGTCGCCAGAGAGGAATGCTCCGATCGCTGTTCTGGTGACTTTGGCATCATGGGGCTGTGGTCTGCGGAGCTTCTAGCCGCGGGCGTGGCGTGGACTTACCATCTGGAGTCTGGGATCCCTTGCCGGGGATCGCTAGAGAAGAGCTCCGACCGCCGGCGTGCAGCCTAAAACATCCTGAAGCCGCGGTCTCCGGTAGGAAAGTGCCGATTCAGGGTCTCCAAACCGCGGAGTGTGTTTGACCGTCCTGACATCAGAGTTTTGATCATCCCAACAAGTGGGTCTGTACATTGGGCCGTCCGTATTGGCGACCACGGGTGAACAAAGGAGGACTGGCTGAACTTTCTTGCCTTCCACCACAGTGAAGATGTGGTGGATGTTTGTGTTAAATCTTATTGTGTATTGTGTGTTCTTATTCAGTGTATTGCTGCTGACAAATTCATTTCACTGCACCTTCGGGTGCATGTGACGAATAAAATCGACTTTGACTTTGGACTAGGATCGTGCCCCGAAACATCATCTATCCATTTACTCCAATATTGTGTGTTTTGCTCAAGATTCTAGATCCGCAGTTCCTTGTTTGACTATTTTATACTTACTGCTTGCCCTTCTCCCTTAAAAATCCTTATTACCTCTACAATGCCTGACAATAAATATCTCATACCTATCTTTTTCTGTTAGAGCTACATAGGTCAGATGGCAACTAAATGGTATTTGGTGTTGGTTTATTATTGTCACTTGTACAGAGTGAAAAACTTTATTTGCATGCTATCCATCGAAATCATATTTATACACGAGTATGATCAATGTACTCATTGTTAACACTGAGTGCTGGGTCACATTTGAAACACATCTGTCTACTGCTAATCATATAGAAACATATTCTCTGTTTTGTGCCTTGAGCAAACATTGCTTGCAGGTTGACATTCAGTCTAGCGTGACAACAATGTGTTGTGGGACTCTGTAGATCCAATACAAATAGAAAAACAAACTGCAGAACCAAACGGGACACAACTCTTACCTGGGAAATGATCTGTTTGAACTCGGCCACAGTTTGGTTGAGGTAGGCCCGAACATTGACGGGTGGAGCCAGGGTTTCTGTCTTCAGGTCAACCACGTGCACCTTCACCATCACTTCTGAACAAAACAGTAATGGGTGAACATGAGATGGGCAAAGATGACAATGACATGTTTGTTCTGCCACTGGCCTTTGCTAATACCATTTTATGGCCTCTAATGGCTATGTTTTAGCTACAAAATCAAGCAAAACAAAATGATATCTTCAGTGGCAAAAGTTCAATATTTTTTGATAAATATCCTTAACTTATGCAGACTGCTGAATATACAATGCCTCTAAAACACACAACTTCATCAGCATTCACAAGGCTAGAATTGTGCTGGTCTTTCCACCTTGTAATCTGCAATTTTAACTTCAAAGACAAGCGAGCAATATTTTTTGGAATTACCCAGAGAAATTCAACTGATGCATGTCCATTTTAAATGACAGGTACATATCTTAAACTTCCACCACTGCTGCTCAGGGATTACACAGTCTCCACCTGTCTAAATGGACACAGCAACATGAGGTACGTATGGAGATCTGTAGGATTCCAAATCCTATTTGTTCCCCTTATTTGCAAAAAAATAAGCAACTCCACACCAAAACATTTACTCTTACACGAGTGTGAGATCCCGAGCTGAGAGCTGGAGCGTGGAAAATAGTTTTACTACAACCAACCCCAAGGCTTCCTCGTGCAGTCTCTGCTGTTTACGGCATTGTGATTACGGTGCTTGCAGTCACAGGAAGAATAGATAAACATAGCAAGGAAGCCACAGGAAAGGGTGAAACATTACTCACTGCCAGAATGTTTGAGTGTCACTTTACCTCAAAGACATTGTGCTCTGAAACTGCTTAACTATAAGTCACTAAGTGACACATGGCGCAAGGTAACATGGGGCATTATTTTTGCTCTGCTTCCTTCAGTTACCGGTACTTATAACATACAATACATTTACAAACTCGAGCCTCTAAAAAAGCACAGGCATTTTTTAAAAAACTTTCAGGATGGATTTCATCCGGATGTACCTGGCTTGCAGGCATGAGTTATTGTGAGAAGTGGGATAGGCTGGGATTGGTTTCTTTGGAGCACAGCATTCTGAGGGGCGACATTGTGGGGGGGCACAAGATCACGAGGCCATGGATAAAGTGAATGCTCAGTCCTTTTTCCCCATGGTAGAGGATTCTAAAACTCAAGCGTATAGGCTTACAGTGAGAGGGGAAAGATCTCAGGGGCAACTCTTCGACTCAGAGCATCGTCCATATCAGGAACAAGCTGCAAATAAAGCTATAAAAGCGGATACAATTGTGACTTTTAAGACATATGGACAGATGTATGGATAGGAAGCGTTTAAAGGGTTACGGGCCAAATGCAGGAAAATAGGACTAGCCGAATATGCTAACTTGATCAGTATGAACTAAGTGGGTTGAAGCATTAATTTCCATGCTGTCCAGTTCTATGACTCCATGACCTCTGAAGTATCAGTTTCTGGATATCAATAAGAATCTCTACTTCAAACTGGGCCCAACTAAGAACCAGGTAAAACTTTCCTTCTAACTTTGATTGGCAACTTATTTCTGACAGACCATGTCGATACGGTGAGGTGTTGGGACATCAGGTTTCTGGATGCAAGGAATGCTCAGGGATGCAAGGAATGCTCAGGGATGCAAGGAATGTACACAATGATTTTCATGAAGTGGATGGAATTACATTGAAACCAGATGACCTGGAAACATGCCATACCACTCTGACCAGTATTTTTCAAGCAAGGTCACCCTCCGATTTTCTCATGGTATACAACAAAAGATTCCAATCTCAGCACATTTGCCTGATACGGGCTCAATCGTCTGCAGAATAAAGTCTCAGCTCACGTCAATGTCCAAGCAAAGATTGATTGCACATGAACTAAGTGACACGCTCTGCATTTGGCCCTTAACCCTCTAAACGTAACGTGTGATAAATCAAGCAGCTTTTTTTTTTCCATTTCCGGTTTTAGATCATCTTTTGGAGAACCAGAAGTTGCCCCGGTGATGTTTATCCAAGATCTGGATAAGATTTCAGACCTACTGAATGCAATCTATATAACCTATTGTACCGAACTTAATTTTTTTTTAAATTTGTTCAAGAAAACTGTTTGGGATCTTGGTGAATCCAACATAATCATACATCCCATATTTGCCTTTGAGACTGAGGTAGGAACAGTTCTCTGCAGTTCTTTTGGTGAAAGCGTTCACACAGTGCTGTGGGGGATTAACATCTGGAATTTAGACAGTGGTGAAAGACTAGCAATATACAAGTGCATGGTTTGAGGGGAAACTTAACAGCATTGATGTGCAGAGCAATCTTGGAGCCCAGGTTCATAGCTCACTACAGGTGGCAGCACAAGCAGATAGGGTGGTAAAGAAGGCATATGGCATGCTTGGATTCATTGCTAGGGACATTGAATCTGAGAATCAGGAAGTCTTGATGCATCTATATAGAACTTTGGTTTGGCTGTATTTGGAGAATTGTGCGCAGTTCTGGTCATTCCATTATAGGAAAGATGTGGAAGATTTAGAGATGGTGCAGAGGTGGTTTACCAGAATGCTGCCTGGAGTAGAGGGTTTCAGCTACAGGGAGTGGTTGGATAGACTTGGATTGCTTTCTCTGTAACATCGGAGGTTGAGGGGAGACTTGCTGGAAGTTTATAAAATGATGAGAGAGCTAGATAGGACAGTCAGTTTTTTTTTTCTCCCCAGGGTGGAAGAGTCCAACACTAGAGGGCAGAGCTACATGGTGAGAGGAGAAAAATATAATCGAGATGTGCGGGGCAAGTTTATTTTTAAACAAAGGGTGGTGGGGACCTGGAACGCATTGCCAGGGGTGGTCTTGGAGGCAGATATGATAGTGGTGTTTAAGAAGCTTTTAGTTAGGCATCTGGATTTTCAGGGAATGGAGGGATATGAATCACTTTCAGGCAGATGAGAGTAGTTCAGCTGGGCATCATATTCGGCACAAATATATCGTGGGCCCGTTCCTGTGCTGTACTGTTCTATGTAGAATGGATTAAGATGCCTGGCAAAAAACAGAGGCAGCATAAGAAAAATATTACAGGTGACGACCTGGATCCACTGGTTGAAAAGGACTTTGAAAGTTATTGTTGAATCGCCTCCAATGTTGGTGAGAAACCTTCACAAGGTGTTTTGGATAGGCCGTTACTTCAGGCCTGGACTCGAGTGCTTATCTACTGCAGAAGCTACATTTCTAAGCAATTTATCAGCAGGTCATGCTAAAATTAAAATTGAATTTTAATACGTTATTTTTCTACAAGTATTTTGAAATGATAACATTGTTTTCACTTTCATAAAGCCAACACAAGAAACGTACCTCCCGACTTGTATGGTTGAAAGTTCTGCTCCTGTCGCCTCGTCTCCAGCAGCAAGTCAAACATGTACGATGACTTGACTCCACCCAGCAGCATCCCCATGGGGGTCTCCTCTTCTCCCTCGTATGAACGCTCCAGGTAATCGTGAAATTCGTCGTACTTGACCAGCCGGCAGCAGTCGAGCGGAAGCACACCTTCTAGTTCCATCAGCTTCAAGAAAAGGCAGAGGAACAGAAGTTGTTATTCACTGTTAATGCACTATTAACTATGGTGTAACCTTCTTCATGCACATCACCAAATACTGCATTAAACCTCTACGGGTATACAGTGGAAAGCACACTGACTGGTTGCATCACAGTCTGGTTTTGTAATTCAAACACCCAAGAATGAAGGAGGCTGCAGAGAGTGGTGGACAATACCCTGACCTCCTCACTATAAAGGGATTTAGAGGAAGTTTTGCCTCAAGGCGGCAGCTAACGTCAAAGACCATACTGGCTACGGTCTCAACTCACTGCTCCCATTGGGAAGAAGGTACAGGAGCTTGAAAACCATTACCCCCAGGTTCAAGAACAGCTTCTTCCCATCAACCATTAAGCTCTTGAACCACACTGTACAAGCCTATCTCTGCTCTAAATTACTATGGACTTTGTTTAGGTAGCACTACTTCGACTTCATTATGGTCAGTTTACTGAATATTACTGATAAATATACAATAAAGAATGATACAATAAAGTATTTGTTGTGTTGCTGCATTAATGTACCTGTAAAGGCACCACAAGTAAGAATGTAATTGTTCTGCTCCAGGCACATATCTAATTCATGGTTCAATGGTGCTTTATTGTCAAATGCAATTAAATTATTTTTGCATACATCACACACGTCACCATATTTTAGCGCCATTTGCAAGTCCAAAGTCTGGTCCGGGTCCCGACCCAGGTAAGTCCCAGGCTGTTGCAGGGCCTCTTCTGTCGCCCTTGACTGGCAAACTGACATCCCTCTCCTCACCTTTGGGGTGCCTCCTGCAGCCGATCTGGAAGGTGCTGGAGGCAATACCCCGGTTACTCTTGATTCCTGAACAGCCCAGCGGTGTTTGAGGTAAGAAATAGAGAAAGTTTCCCCAAACGGAAAATGAATTTAGTTATTAGCTCTGGCTGGTTAGTTTAAGCTCTTTCCTCATCTTCATACCTTGTACGCTATCTCCACAGCTTCCCGTAACGTTTTGTCCTTGTGGACCTCCAGTTTGTTCTCCATCATTGTCTGTCTCATGGGGTGAATGCAGAAAATCTTGATCTGTAACAGAAAAATTACATGAACCATGAGAGGATTGACAAATGTTCTGTGTTTTTGAGGATCTTAGATCAGCATTGGCCAACAGAAAATGCTGCTTAATGTAAGATGAGGCTGCTATTAAAAGAAAAACAGTAAGTGCTGGAGTAACGTAGGTCAAACAGTATCAAGGGAGGGAATGGACAGATGACCTTTCAGGTCAGGACGCTTCTTCAGATGGGTCCCGACCTTCTCAAAAACCCTACTCAAGTACTGCAGGGGAACATTCTTCACAGGTTTCCATTTATAATAATAATAATAATGGATGGGATTTATATTATGTAAACTCATCTCATACCACAGGCTCCCAACACCACAAATTTGAAAGTCCCCTTTATTATACATTATTTTTGTTAGAGCATTTCAGTATTCTAGTACCTGAAAATCAGTATTTTGCTGAGGAAATCAGTATTTTTACACGGTGCCATATTGTTGAAAAAAAATGTTTTTTTATGTGCAGTCATACCCATGTAAGAGTACAAGAATACATAACGTTGCTACCAATTGGCATGTCTTCTACGCACCTTACTTGACAGTGCATTCATTGCCATCTCTTTGTATACTGCTGTTTGAACGGCTGCTTCCAGCTTTTAGCACCAGATGATGATGTAGAAGCCATTTTGGAAGCCTCCCTCTCCCTCTCTCTATCTCCCTCCTTCCTCTCTCCATTCCATCTCCCCCTCCCCTCCCATCCCTCCCTCCATCCCTCCCCCTTTCTCTTCCTCCCCCTTTCCTTCCAACTTTCCCACTTTTCCTCTCTCTTTTATTCCCTGCCTCCCTCTCTTATTCTCCCTTTCTCTCCCTCTCTCCCCCTTGAGCCCACCCACTGTTCTGTAAAATCAAGGCCAATCCCAATGTAACTGCAATCCCACTGGTAACCTTTCACCAGTAGGCTTAACCAGAATTCTACCACTGCCTGAAAAATAATCAAAGGCTCAACTTCCACTGAGAAAGAATTCCAAAGACTCATTGTTATACGAGAAATTTCCTGAGCCGTCTGTGACCCATAGTGCTGTGGCCATAGCGCATTGTGTAATGCCCAAAGCGCTATGTTTAAAGCCCATAGCATTCCAGCCGGTAGCAATATATTTAGAACCCACAGCGCTTCATTTAAATTCCCATGCGCTAAACTGACAGCGCTCTGTTTAAACCTAGAGCGGGACAGGCAGCGACTGGAGAGAAGGAATGGGTAACGTTTCTGGTCGAGACCCTTCTTCAGACTGAACTGAACGCCGTATTTTAAATACGTATTCCATAACACAAAATCGTACATCAGTATTCTAATTGCATTTCCGTACAAAAAAACGGAAAATCCGTACTACTTGCCAGCTCTGTCATTCCACTCCCAACTCCTCCAATCCCCTTGTCCTGCAAAACCATGCATTCTTCCAGTTCTGGCCTCCTGATTATCTTAAATGAATCCAGGCCACTCATGGCTATGTTTTTAGCATTCGACGCAAGCTCAAATTCCTTCCCTACCTCGCGTTCCTCAAAGGCACTTAACATCTCGCCCTTTGTCCTAGCTTTTAGTCAACAGCCCAAATATTTTGTCACTCAGGGTGAAAATTCAGTTACTAATCATCTCTGTGACAAGCTTATATTTCATTATGTACAACTCAACACTAATGACAAATAACATCCATAAGCTCGGATGCAGTCCTGATCTGCTAATCTATCTCCTATTCAATGTTGAACTTTTTCACTCTAACTGTAATGCTACAATGCCGTATCTCTCGCTCTATTTTGCCCACTGGCATTTTCTTTTGGCACAATATGTTGCACTTGTGAGGAAGTGATTTGAGAAGAACATTCTTGCTATTGAGGGAGTGCAGCGTAGGTTTACAAGGTTAATTCCCGGGATGGCAGGACTGTCATATGCTGAGAGAATGGAGCGGCTGGGCTTGTACACTCTGGAGTTTAGAAGGATGAGAGGGTATCTTATTGATTGTTAAGGGTTTGGACACGCTAGAGGCAGGAAACATATTCCCGATGGTGGGGGAGTTCAGAACCAGGGGCCACAGTTTAAGAATAAGGGGTGAGCCATTTAGAACGGAGACGAGGAAACACTTTTTCTCACAGAGAGTTGTGAGTCTGTGAATTCTCTGCCTCAGAGGGCGGTGGGGGTGGGAGATTGCAACCATCACGTGGTCCGCCCTGTTTCGACGAATGCAATCAATCTGGCGTGCACAATCAAGTAAGATCAAATAGAGCAAGTTGTCCTACAACTTTAGGCTGTGCACGCCATACGCAAGAAGAAGGCAGTGGAGGCCGGTTCTCTGGATACTTTCAGGAGAGTCTAGATAGGGCTCTTAAAGATAGCGGAGTCAGGGGATATGGGGAGAAGGCAGGAACGGGGTACTGATTGGGGATGATCAGCCATGATCACATTGAATGGCGGTGCTGGCTCGAAGGGCCGAATGGCCTACTCCTGCACCTATTGTCTATTGTGCAGGGCTTGATTGAACTCATGTGATATGATTTGACTGGATAACAGTAAGATGATTTTCTTTGCGCTTCTCGGTACATGTGACAGTAGTAAAACAACACCAATACCAAATATGAAGGTCTTAATTACTGAAACACTGTTCAGCACCAACAGGATAGTGTAGCCACCTGAGCCTCTAGATTCACACTAGCACGGTTTCACTTTCAATTATTCATCAGCGTGTTTAAATAGCTACTCAGGTGTACAAAAGCAAAGCCAAATCGGATGGGCAAAAAAACAGTTTTGTCAGCAACACCTGCAACCAGTAATCAAATATTTAGAAAACTGCAGTTACACATTTAAGAACAGGGATGAAGTGGAGGCATTATAAAGAGGCTGGTTATAGTTATTGACTGCAAGGGATTGGCTTAGGTTATAGGTTAGGTGAGGTTAGACAGGTTGGGAGGTTTTCTTTGGCACGTAGGAGGCCAAGGGATGACCCTATTGAGGTGTATAAGATCACAAGGGGCATGGATAAAATTAATGCTCAGTGTTTTTCCCCCATGGGAGAGGATTGTTAAACTTGAGGGCCTAGGCTGGAGGTGAGAGGGGAAAGATTTAAGAGGGACATCAGAGGCAACGTTTGCACTCGGAAGGTCGTCTATACCTTGAATGAGCTGCCAAAGCAAGCTATAAAAACAAATACAATAATGACTTTTTAAAGATATTTGCACAAATAATGATAGGGAAGGCTATGGGCGAAATGCAGGGAAATGGGACGAGCCCAGAATGCCAACATAGTTGACAGGGACAAGGTGGGGCAAATGGCCCGTTTCCGTGCAGTATAGTTCTTTGACTCTAGAGTCAACGTAGAAGTATTTAAACTGGAATACAGTGCACATGGAACAGGGGATTCAGTAATGTTTGCTGTGATTGGTATTGCCAAAGCTTAAACTTCCTCCATCCTATGACCTTCTTGAGATCTCCTGTTTCAAATTGCTTGTACAATCAACAGTTATAGTCATGGAGGTATACAGCACTGAAGCAGGTCCTTTAGCCCATACTCATCCATGAGGTCCAAGTGACCTAACCAAACTAGTCTCACTTGTCTTGCATGATCCATCATTGCTCCAAACCTTTCCCACACATGTACCCATTAATTGTACTCGTCTCCACCATTTCCTCTGGCAGTTCCTTCCATGTACACACTACCATCTGTGTGAAAAGGTTGCCCCTCACTTCCTTCCATTCCCCCACCTGCATCCATATCTTCTGCTGCCTGCACTGTACAGAGCTCCCCCCTTGCGCCTCCATCATATTAAAATCTACTTATGATCGGTCTTTTGGTTATTTACTGAAGTTTTTTGCGTAGTTTGATATTTTTAAAACCACACTTGCATCAGTGCTTCCCACAAGCAATATATTATGTACTGCTGTGATATTCTCTCCAATCAATAACACAACACTCCCTGCACTCTTACCTTCAGCCCTAACATGCTTGTAGCACCCATACAACAGAGCATTGAGCTGCCAGTTGGACTCAGCCCTCCACCATGTTTCTGTATTAGCTATAATATCTCAGTCCCATGTACCTAAATCAATGTCCTGAGGTCATCTGCCTTAATTGAAAGATTAGCAAAAAAATGATTTCTTTAAGTTGAAACAGCCAAGATGTTAAGTTTAATGTGACTTGTATAATACCTTGCATGTATTGCGTTCAATTTCTTTCTGCCTTTTTTCTTGCTCTTCTGATTCCTTCTCCTTTTGGACCAGGTGATGAATATGCTTTGGAAAATCATGCACCTCCAAGAACTCTACCAGAGAGAAAAATTAATCTCTACATCCCAAACACAACAATGGCTAAACATTCAAGATGTACTAGTCACCTTGCAACAAAAATTAAGTTTTTAAAAGATTATTTGCAGCAAACAAGGGAATGTAGAGCAGCACGAAGTGGGCCTTGCGATGTCTCGCTGAACGGGAAACTCAATCCCTCGATATATCCCCAAATTTCCAAACTACCTTGTAGCAGCCCTTGTACTTCAAAATATCTATATTATTTAGTGTCTCTTTCATTTCTCTCCACTTTCATTTTAAGCTAATGCCCTTTAGTTTTAAGAATGGTCTACCCTGAGAAAAAGACTGAGCTTTCACTTTATCCACGCACCTCATAATTCTGCACACTTCAATAAGGTAACCTCGCACCCTCTAATGGTGCCATGGAAAATATCCCAGCCTAACCAACCTCTGAAATGCACCTTCTGAAAATGCAATGACTGTTTGTAAAGCAGGAAGTTCTGTTAGTGATTATCTGCAAACAGCAAGCTCTGTTAGTGATCACCACGTTTGCACTTGGTCAATGACAAATATTAGTCTGAATTATGGGAGGTCAAATGCAAGGGGAAAATATACAATTAATGGCAAGACCCTAAACAGCATTGATGTACAGAGGGATCTTGGGATCCAATCCATAACTCCCAGAAAGTGGTAATACAAGTAGGGAGAGTGGTCAAGCTGTCTAATGGTATGTCTGCCTTCATGAGTCAGGGCATTGAGTAAAGAGTCAGGCAGTCATGATGCAGCTCCATCGGACTTTGGTTAGGCTGCATTTGGAGTACTGCATGCAGTTCCGGTTGTCTCATTATAGGAAGGATGTGGATGCTTTGGAAAGGTTGCAGAGGAGGTTTACCAGAATGATGCCTGGACTAGCAGGTATCAGCTGCAAGGAGAGGTGGGACAAACTTCATTTATTTTCTCTGCAACACCAGAGCTTGAGGGAAGACCTGATAAACGTTTTATTTTATTATGCGATGCTGGATACAATAGATAGTCAGAACCTTTTCCCCCGCAGGGTGGAAATATCAAATATTAGAGGGTGCTGCTTTGTCGAGAGAGGTAAATTTAAACGGAAATGTGCTGGGCAGGTTTTTTTTTTTTTTTTAAACAGAGGGTGGTGAGTGCCAGGAACACACTGCCAGGAGTGGCAGTGGAAGCAAACACGACAGTGGCATTTAAGAGACTTTTGGATAGGCACGTGGATACCCAAGGAATGGAGGAGTATGTTCAGGCAGATGGGAGTTGGTCTTGGTACCGTGTTTGACAGAGACATTGTGGGCCCGTTTCTGTGCTGTGCTGTTCTATGTTCCAACACCAAACTATTCCCCTGCACGACTCAAAATAATTGTATGGGATCATTTGTGCCCACGAAAAAGGCAGGCCTCAGTTTACTACCGCATTTGAAATAGCTTCCCTCGCAGCATAATTCAATCAGATATCTGGCCAGTTCAGCCACGCTTGCCTTTTTTGGGAAGAACATTAAGTACAAAGGTTGGAACATCATGATGCAGCTGTACAAGTTGTCGGCGAGATCATACTTTGAGTGCATATTCCGGTTGCCCTGCTAGGAATGTCATTAAATTGGAAACGGTTCAGAAGAGATTCACCAGGATGTTACCTGAGGTTTGCAGACTTGAATTCATAGGGAAAGGTTGGATAGGCTGGGACTGTTCTCCTTTGGAGCATAGTCGACTCTGGACTGACCTTACTGAGGTATACCAGATCATAAAGTACATGGATAAAGTGAACAGTCTTTTCCCCCCAGGGTACAGGTTATAGAGGGGATAGGGAAGATTTAGAGGGCTCTGAGCCAAATGCAAGCAGATGGACGAGCCCAGAATGTCAACTTGGTCGGTATGGCCAAGGTGTGCTGAAGGGCCCGTTGCTGTTCTGTTTGGCTTTATTACTCCAATAGTTCAGGCTGTCCAATAATTTACATTTCCATTCTCTGAGATTGACTGATGACTGAATGAAGGAGGCTAGGAATTGTGCTTCTCTCATCAAGGTCAGTGCAAACATGGGGAACCATCCGTGTGCAGAGATTAAACCTTCCAACAAACAATGGGAAAATACTTAAGAACATCCTTGTTGTAAACACCAAAAGTGACTCTGGGCTGCATTAACTTTTCACCTGCATAAAATAAACTCACTCACTTGCATTCTTCGTCGACTCCTTTTGTCTGTAAATTAACATGTACGCGTTGGTTGAGCTGGTGAGAGAGAAAGTCAGCTGTTAGCACAATTTATTCCTAGCTCAGAATTTCCCACATTCACTAGCAGATATCGTTCCAGCTTTATCCCTTACTAAATGTCTGTGCACGCACATTAGATGCACATTTGCTTTCGGCACATTTTGAATTCCTTACAAATGCACTCAGAAATCTAAAATAAAAACAAGGAAGAGAAAATCTCTGCTTAAGAAAATGCATCTCTGTTCACATGCAATGAATACAGCTCGGTAGAAGATGGCACAAGAGTAAAAACATTCATTCTAACAAAATGATCAATGTCTAAACAAAAGTCTAAAGACTAAAATATTGAGTTTTCTAATAAATAACTTGATTTTTAAATTAAACCTCAAAATCTTCACTTTGATGTTTCTATTACAACAGCAGTGTGTGCAGGTAGCACAATTAACACAGCCCAAAGAAGTGCCAAACACGATTTGACAATGAGGTAAAAAAAAAAAAAAAAGACTGCTGGTGAAACTCAGCAGATCAAGCAGCATCTGTGGAGGCAGAGGTTGATATCTTGGGTCAAGACCTGGAAATCAGGATTGGAACCAAATCAAAATTACAACCTCTACAGCCCCACACATTTCAAAGTTTGGTACTGAGTGCGTAAAAACATGGGGCACGGGGCGAAAACAGTTTTAATAAATGGGAAAGTCGGCAACAAGGCTGAGGGAGGAAACTCCGGACGCTAAAGCTAAGGTGGTTAATGGCATGGCTGCCGATGATGGCCTGATAATATTCAGGAATGGTCGAGGGCTGGAACTGAAAGAGCTTCAGATTCACATTGTAGGTTTGTATTACTGACAAGGAAAAAGTGAAACAATGAAACCATGGTGAATTTGTATTGTTTTCTAAATATTGAGGAAAGGCAGTGAAAGAGGCAGATTGAATTTAAAAATTGTTTCCCAAAAGGCAGGGAGGAACTGAAAATGCTGAGTCTAAGTATTGATCGGGAAGGATATAAATAATCACGGCTAAATGGTGTTCAGAAATTCCTGTTGATCTTACGGTTCTTGAAAACAGAAACCAGGGCAATAATTTACCACAACAGAATCTGCCAATGTTAATATTTGCATCCAACAGTCCCAAAGGTCATCAGTGAATCATGTTTAGTGTATGCCATATAGTCACCTAGCAAAGGCACTGGAGTAATAGCCTCTGGCCACTGGAGAGCCGCCGTAGGTTTTCCGAATATCATCTTGAGTAATCTGAAAGATAACAAGTTTCGTTATTACAATCAATTAAAGTAACCAGAAAATCTGGCTATCCAAGGCGAATTGTCGCATCTGGAAGTTGCTTGAATTTGGGAACTTTTTTTATACAGTGCTCTCCATAATGTTTGGGACAAAGACCTATCATTTATTTATTTGCCTCTGTATTCCACAATTTGAGATTTGTAATAGAGAAAAATTGCATGTGGTTAAAAGTGCACATTGTCAGATTTTAATAAAGGCCATTCTTATACACATGTAAAATTTACAGCAGTGTTTATACATAGCCTCATCTGTCCACAAGATCTTTTTTCCAGAACTGTGGTTACTCTTTTAAGTACTTCTTGGCAAACTGTAACCTGGCCATCCTATTTTTGCGGCTAACCAGTGGTTTACATCTTGCAGTGTAGCCTCTGTATTTCTGTTCATGAAGTCTTTTGCGGACAGTGGACATTGACAAATCCACACCTGACTCCTGAAGAGTGTTTCTGATCTGTTTGACAGGTGTTTGGGTGTTTTCTTTATTATAGAGATAATTCTTCTGTCATCAGCTGTGGAGGTCTTCCTTGGCCTGCCAGTCCCTTTGCCATTAGTAAGCTCATCAGTGCACTCTTTCTTCTTAATGATGATGTAAGTTGATTTTGGTGAGCCTAAGGTTTGACTGATGTCTCTAACAATTTTATTCTTGTTCCTCAGTCTCATAATGGCTTCTTTGACTTTCATTGGCACAACTTTGATAAACATGTTGATAAACAACAATAAAATTTTCCAAAGATGATGGAAAGACTGGAGGAAAGATTAGGTGCTGAGAGCTCTCTTATATCTGCATTTAAGAGGCAATTAAAAAAAGAGTAATTACAAAAACCTGTGATGCCATGTGTCCCAAACATTATGGTGCCCTGAAATGGGGGACTATGTATAAACACTGCTGTAATTTCTACATGGTGAAACCAAAATATATTAAAATGGCCTTTATTACAATCTGACAATGTGCACTTTAGCCACATGTGATTTTTTCCATCACAAATCTCAAATTGTGGTGTACAGATTCAAATAAATAAATGTCGAGTCTTTGTCCCAAACATTACGGAGGGCACTGCGCATGGTTTGTTTTTCAGAAATCCATTGAAATTTTTGTTCAACGTTATTTCAATAGACAGTCAGACCTTGAAGGGTTAGTGCAAATGGTGTCGGAGTGAAAGATCAGCAATGCAGTCAGTAAAAGCAAGAGGGACTTGGAAATCAGACCGAGGAGCAATGCTTAATTTGTGCATAATTGGAACAATATGTAAGGCAGTCCAAAACAACACAATGAGTTGCTTACCCTGCTCACATGTTGATCATTGAAACTATACCACTGTCCGTCACCGAAAGATTTTATACAGGCGTAGTAATGTCCACCAGCAGCGCTCCCTGAATGAACCATTACCGAGAAGAGTTCGTAGATCCAACCATTCTGAAAGTATAACAATGGCAAAAAATAGAGCAGGGAATTATCTTAAATAACTAATTTGGCAATATAATTGCCTTTCACAGAATTAAGGAGTGAGACAACAGCACGAGGCAGGCATTAACCCCATGTCACCTTCAGGCAACACATTCTAAATCGCAGTACCCAGCAGAATTCTCCCCACCCTCTGGTACTATCACCAAACAGCTAAAATCTCTCTCCTAGTTACCAAACTTTTCTGAAACTAATACCAGTTCCACCTTACTCTACAGATGCACTTTAATGCATCGACATCACTGGCAACCCAAAGTTGTTGCCTTCACAGTGATGCAGTGCAATTGTCTGCCTGAATCTGCAAAGTGGTGAACACAGCTCAGTCCATCACAGGCTCGTCATTTTATTCCATCTTTGGAGCGTTGTATCAGGAATGCCTGATATATAGTCAAAGATGCCTGCCAACCTGACTGCTCCCTTTTCTCTTCTACTTTCTGGGAGAAGATAAGGATCTTGAAAGCTCAGATGGCCAGACTCAATAGGTTCTTCCACACTGCTATGAGACTTCTGAACTAATCACCTGTCTTACACCATCATCGCAGAGGTGCAGTTTCATACTTAACTTTACCCCTTTCAGTTATCCTGTTATTGTACATTGATTTTATTGTTTTGCACTACCTCAGATTGCACTATAATCTTGCATCATTCGCTGTTTTGCACGTCATTGTATTTATTGCCGTATTTATCATTGCTGTTTGCATACTGTTTGCTCAGATGTCCCTGTGAACATTTCTTTGCACCCTGGTAATAATTCTGAATATTTGGAGAAGAAATGGAAAGACGCTTATCCAAATCTGCCAATAAAGGAATCGCAAACAATGCAGATGAAAACAGGGACTGGCAGGCCAAGGAAGACCTCCACGGCTGATGACAGAATAATTCTCTCTATAATAAAGAAAAATCCGCAAACACCTGGTCCGACAGATCAGAAACATTCTTCAGGAGTCAGGTGTGGATTTGTCAATGACCACTGTCTGCAAAAGACTTCATGAACAGAAATACAGAGGCTACGCTGCAAACCACTGGTTAGCCGCAAAAATAGGATGGCTGGGTTACAGTTTGCCAAGAAGTACTTAAAAGAGTAACCACAGTTCTGGAAAAAAGATCTTGTGGACAGATGAGACAAAGATTAACTTATATCAGTGATGGAAAGAGCAAAGTATGGAGGTGAGAAGGAACTGCCCAAGATCCAAAGCATACCACCTCATCTGTGAAACACAGTGGTGGGGGTGTTATGGCCTGGGTATGTATGGCTGCTGAAGGTACTGGCTCACTTATCTTCATTGATGATACAACTGCTGATGGCAGTAGCATAATGAATTCTGAAGTGTATAGACACATCCTATCTGCTCAAGTTCAAACAAATGCCTCAAAACCCATTGGCCGGTGGTTCATTCTGCAGCAAGACAATGATCCTAAACATACTGCTGAAGCAACAAAGGAGTTTTTCAAAGCTAAAAAATGGTAAATTCTTGAGTGGCCGAGTCAATCACCCGCTCTGAACCCAATTGAGCATGCCTTTTATATGCTGAAGAGAAAACTGAAGGGTACTATCCCCCAAAACAAGCATAAGCTAAAGATGGCTGCAATACAGGCCTGGCAGAGCATCACCAGAGAAGACACCCGGCAACTGGTGATGTCCATGAATTGCAGTCATCAAGTAGTCATTGCATTCAAAGGATATGCAACAAAATACTAAACATGACTACTTTCATTTACATGACATTGCTGTGTCCCAAATATTATGGTGCCCTGAAATGCGGTGACTATGTATAAACACTGCTGTAATTTCTACATGGTGAAAACAAAATGTATAAAAATGGTCTTTATTAAAATCTGACAATGCGCACTTTAACCACATGTGATTTGTTTCTATTACAAATCTCAAATTGTGGAGTAGAGGCAAATAAATAAATGATGGGTCTTTGTCCTAAACATTATGGAGGGCACTGTATCTTGAATAAACTCCATCTGCTGTTTCTCAGCCCATTGCACAAACATATTTAGAAAGAACCAATATTTAATTCCCATTGTAATAAACCCCAGAGCAATGTTGCTGATCATACCATGTACCTTTACGTTCCCTGCCTTTGATGTCTTATCACTGGTACTGTTGCTGTCCAGGCAGATCCCTTCATCCACAACATCATCGTTTGAGAAGTCATTGCTCAACTGGTCACTGTGACAGCTCCCTTCATTTTCAGCACCGCTGTCCGTGCAGCTCTCGGTCTGAGGAGATTTCTGTAAAACCAAAAATGTCCTGGGTCAATCACAGAATTCGCCTGACGTAGGTAAAGGAAGTGCTGGCCATCCTTGCCCAAAGTATAAATTATCAATACAGATATGATCAGAATAGGCCTGATGATAATATGTACATCATCCCCACTCCCTCCTTCCAACTTTCCCTTCAATTCGCTTCCTCTCTTAGGTGTGTGGTCTAGAAATCCCCTCTTCACCTATCCTTAACTCCTACTGCCCATTGTTTGTCAGTCTATACATCTTGATTTAATATGCAATTTCACGTGGCTCTTTTGACACTCTCTTTCATTCTACTTTCCGTATTTCTTGATCTCTTTGACAATTTCTTTGTCTATACCCTTCGTGATTTTAAATACCTGTTGAAAGCGAGGAAACAGGCTCTTTGGCCCACCAAGTCCATGCTGACCAGCAATCACCCATACACTGGTTCCATCCTACACACGAGGGACAATTTTTACAAAAGCCAATTAACCTACAATCCTGTACATCTTTCGAATGTAAGAGGAAACCAGAGAACCTGGAGAAAACCCATGTGGCCACAGGGAGAACGTACAAACTCCGTGCAGACAGCACTCGTAGTCAGGATCGAATCTGGGTCTCTGGCACTGTAAGGCAGCCACTCTACAGCTGCACCAATGTGCCACCCTTCTGACCTCTATCAAGTCTTCTTCTAACCCCCCTTTGTTTCAAAAAGAATATCAGATTCCCTCATTTACTACATTGCCCAAGTACACATCCCTGAAAGCATTGGAAATTTTTATCTACACCCTCTAAAGATTTCCTAAAGTCCAACACCCAGAACTGAACACAATCGTCCGCTTGTGGCCTATCCAGCATTTACAAAATGATTCATCGCAGCTCCTGTGCTTTTGTATTTTCTGGCCATTTATGAGGCCTTGTATTCAATTAATATTTATGGGGTTTAGGATCCACATGTTTGTTTGTAATCAATTTCTCAACGAGCGCTACCAACTGTTCTTCTTCCCCCTCTATTTTCTACAATCACTTCCCACTCTTGTCATCATAACATCCCACTATGTTTCTCAGAACACAACTGCACCCTATCTTCCCACTCCATCGCCATTATCATCTTTACACCCATTATTACATCAATTCACTAAGGATACAAGGAAGTCATCTGTGGGTTGTGAAATTGTGCTCTGCATATCCACAACTAAATTACTGGTGCATATTAAAACAGTAGTCTTAATACCAATTTCTGGGACTCTCCACAGGAAACTTCCTTTGAGTCCAGGAAAGAATCTCACTATTATTTACCCGCAGAGATGTGGCATTAATTTCCCCACCATTCCCTTTCATGAAATTTACCTAGACTAGCTGAAATACATTTTAAAGCACTTCCATTATTCCAATTTAATTGGGCTGGCTCTGTTCTCTCATTTACACAATTTTCTCAAAACATTAAGTGCAGTAGAATTAAACTAGATCCTCAGGCAAAAGAAAACATCAAATCACCATCGAAAAGCAGCAAGACCAAGCGCAGAGTGAATCAGAGCTAACGTTTCGGACCAACAATAATTCTGATTGAAGGACATCAATCTGAGGCATTAACTCTCTCTCTTCAAGATGATTTCTGGCCTGCTGAGTGTTTCAGCACCAGTTGTGGTGGCAGGTCCCTTAACACTGGTTGCGCAGCTATTCTCTGCAGGGATGTGCAATAGTTGGAAATGATCAGATCTTCAAATATAACCCCCTCAGCCAAAGTTGATTGTTGCTGAACGCGAGAAGTTTGGAGAGTCCTGGGAATTTGCTAATTTCCAGTTATGTGCCAGAAAAAGGGCAATATTTTTGTGCATTCAATACATAGAATTGTAAACACAAAATCAACTGAGATGTCCACCTTGGTGCTATTGCTCCTCTTAGAACTTCTCCCATTCGCCTTATCACACCATCAACAATTTTTTTCAGTTCCTTACAGAAACAGTACAAATACACAGCATATCAGTCAAAACTTTCACATCAAAGACTCATCTTTCACCTGATCTGAACCTAAAATATAATCCCTCAGCTCTCTTTTAAATCTTTCCTATCTCACAACTCTGTGCACTCTAGTTTCAGGTTTTCCTACCCTTGGAAAAAGATTAATAATAATAATAAATTTTATTTTTGGATGCCTTTCAAGAGTCTCAAGGACACCTTACAAAAATTTAGCAAGTAGAGGAAAAACATGTAAGTGGAATGAAATAAATAGTAGAGACATGACTAGTACACAAAGTAAAGACAGAATTCAATTCAAAACACAATATGAGGCAATTCAAGCACAGATGAAAAGGGAGGGGGACGTGGGGCTAAGGATAGGCAGAGGTGAAGAGATGGGTCTTGAGGTGGGACTGGAAGATGGTGAGGGACACGGAATTGCAGATCAGTTGGGGGAGGGAGTTCCAGAGCCTGGGAGCTGCCCTGGAGAAGGCTCTGTCCCCAAAACTGCGGAGGTTGGATTTGTGGATGGAGAGGAGACCGGCTGATATGGATCTGAGGGACCGTGAGGGTTGGTAGGGGGAAAGGAGGTCAGTGAGATATGGGGGGGCCAGATGGTGGATGGCTTTGTAGGTGAGGACCAGGATTTTGTAGGTGATCCGGTGGGAGATGGGAAGCCAGTGAAGTTGTTTGAGGACTGGAGTGATGTGATGCCAGGATTTGGTGTGGGTGATGAGTCGGGCGGCTGCGTTCTGGACCAGTTGGAGTCGGTTGATGTAGGTGGAGCTGATGCCAAGGAGAAGTGAGTTGCAGTAGTCCAGTCGGGAGGAGATGAAGGCATGGATGAGTCTTTCAGCAGTGGGAGGTGTGAGAGAGGGACTGATTTTGGCGATGTTGCGGAGGTGAAAGAAGGTTTTAATGACATGGCGGATGTGAGGCTCAAGGGAGAGGGTGGAATCAAAGATCACGCCAAGGTTGCGGGCCTGGGGAGATGGGGAGACAGTGGTGCCGTCGATGGTGAGAGTGGGGTTATTGATTTTGCTGAGTGTGGATTTGGAGCCTATGAGGAGGAATTCTGTTTTATCGCTGTTGAGTTTGAGGAAGTTATGTTGCATCCAGGTTTTTATAGCTGACAAACAGGAGTTGATATGGGAGGGGGGGGGGGGGGGGGGGGTTGTGGGGGGATTTGGTGCCGAGGTAGATCTGGGTGTCATCGGCGTAAAAGTGGAAGTCCAGGTTGAAGTGGCGGAGTATCTGACCAAGGGGGAGGATGTAGATGATGAAGAGGAGGGGGCCGAGTACGGAGCCTTGGGGAATGCCTTGAGTGACTGTGGCTGTAGCAGAGGTGTGGTTATGGAGAGAGATGAAGTGGGATCTGTTGGAAAGGTAGGAACAGAGCCAGCTGAGTGCAGAACCATCAATGCCAAGGTCCCCAAGTCTGGTAAGCAGGATGTTATGGTTCACTGTATCGAAGGCTGCACTCAGGTCGAGGAGGATGAGGATGTTGAGGGAACCAGTGTCAGCAGAGGTGAGGAGGTCGTTAAGGACTTTGAGGGGAGCAGTTTCTGTGCTATGGAGGGGGCGAAAGCCAGATTGGAGGGGTTCGAATAGCTTATACGCAAGGAGGTGGGAATGAAGTTGTGATTGTGACCATCCCCCTTACCTGTGATTTTATAGAGCTCCAAATGCCACCCCTCAACCTCCAATCCTTCATGTAAAAAAGACCCAGCCTGTCGTAACTCACACCTTCCATCCTGATATCATCTTTGTTCATTTTTTCTGCACCTTTTTCCGTTTAATAACATCCTTCCTACAGTTGGGCGAACAGATATGTGCACTGTACTCCAAGTGTGGACTTAAAGGATTGTACAGTTGCAACGTAACATCCCAACTCCACACATTCTGCCTGGCATGCTGAAAGTTTCCAGCAGATTGCTTCTTTTTCAGATTTACAGCACCTGCAGCGTTTTGATTTATCTTTCATTCCTTTCTCGCTTAAGCTCTAGCTTATTAATACTTGGGGTGTTGGTACACAGTTCCATCAAAGTAGCCAACTCAGGTGTACATGGAAGTGAAGGCAGCATTTGGCTTGCCAGAGTTGGGATATTATGTTGTAACTTACAATTTGTTGGCAAGTCCACACTTGGGAACACAGTGCATATTTCTGGTCAGCTAAATGGATGAAGGGTATTATTAAACAGGAAATGGTGCAGAAAAGATTAATAAGGATGATACTGGGCAGAAAGTTGGGAGTTACAACAATAGGTTGTGTCTTTTTTTAAACTGAAGGAAATTTCTGAAGGCTGAGGAGTGGCCTTTGGAACTAAATAAAATCATAGATAAGACAAATGGTCATAATCATTTTCCCAGGGCAGGGAAGGCTAAAACTAGAGGGCACAGATTTGTAAGAGAGAAAAGATTTAAAAGAAAGCCACGAGTCTCTATAACTCAGAGCTGAGAGGATTCCTTTTCCACAGAGGGGTTGATATATGGAACAAGCTGTCAGAGGAAGTAGTTGAGGCAGTACAATTACAATGTTTAAAATACATTTAAACAGGTACATGGGTAATAGAGAGGGATTTGGACAAAACTCAGGAAGATGGGACTAGCTCAGATAAACATCTACTTCGACAATGACGAGTTGGGCCATAGGAGGTGTTTCTGTGCTTTATAACTGTCTCTAAATGAATCCATGCTGTTTGCTTCTAGAAGCTTACATTTGGTGGCATGTCTTACAATTTTGTTGAAGAAGAAGAAATCCAACACCTATCATATATCTAACATCTAGACGCGATCCATTTATGAACTCAATTTAGCTTGAGTTTATTTGTTTTTGCCTTTTGGCTTATCTCAATTCCAAAGTAGATGCAAACACCATCCTCTGTGCTTGCAGTGTTAGAGAGAGATAGATTCAGATTCAGATTCAGATTCAATTTTAATTGTCATTGTCAGTGTACAGTACAGAGACAACGAAATGCATTAGAGTAGATAGAGTAAAGAGGGCAGCCCATCGAGCATCCACTTTTACATTAATCCGACCTAACCCATTTTATCTTCTATCATATATCCTTCAACACCTTTCAGATTCTACCAATCATCTATACACAGGAGACAATTTACCTCTGCCCAATTATCTCCAGATCTTTGGGAGGTTGGAGGTGGAAGGGCATCCAAATTAACACCCACACGGTCACAGGGTGAACATGCACACTGCACAGACAGTACCGAGGTCAGGTTCAACCCCAGGTAACCGGAGCCATGAGGCAACAGCTCTATTATGTGCACCACTGTTGCACTTCTTTTCAAAAGCCTTTGGATGGGTTAAAGGACGACACAACATTTAGCATCATAACACATTTCTCGTAATGGTCTGAATGATTACAAGATTAGGGATCTAAATGCTCCATTTATATTTTATAGAAGCTTTAAATTATTCATCCAACATCCAGTGACTGTCGCATTATGTTTGTGTGAACTTGTTGTGCAGGTGTCGACTGAAGAAGTATCTGACGGGACAGGCAGCATCTTTGGATAGAAGGAATGGGTGACGTTTTGGGTCGAGACCCTTCTTCAGACACTTACTCAGGCTGCTCGTTCCACATACCAGCACATTATGAAAAAGTTGCCCCTCAGGTTCTTATAAAATCTTTCCACTCTCACCTTAAACCTTGAGTTTTTGCTTCCCCTACCCTGGGGATAAAGACTGTGCATTCACCCTTTCTATTCACCTCATGATTTACACACCTCTATAAGATCATAGCCTCCTGGGCTCCAAGGAATAAAGTTCTAGGCCGCTCAACCTTTCCCTATATCTTAGGCTCTCAAGATCTGGCAACATCCTTGCAAATCTTCTTTGCACTCTTTCCAGCTTCATGACATCTTTCCTATAGCAGGGTGGGAAAAAAAACTGAGCTCTAAGTGTAGCCTCGTTGATGTGTCGTATAACAAATTGCTCCCAGATATCATGCAGCTTGGATATTTAAAATAAATAAAAGCCCCGTTTATCTTTACTGCCTTTATTCTAACTCTCCTGCCACTTCTGCAACTGGTAGCTGAACCAAGAACTGGAAATCAGTTCTGCCTCATTCGTGGATTAAGTGGATCTAAAGTATAGCTCATGTGGATCTTAAGCAGAATTGAGCTTACTTCATCTTCCACATCCATGAAAGGACTCATGTCCAGCTCGGCAGGAAACGTCATCCGATCATTCAGCTTTATTCGGTGCATGGTGGTGTAGTCAAAATCAAACCGCTTAAGTTGCAGTGTCAGTAGGTATGGGAAATGCAGGAACTTCAGTCCCTACAAAGAATCAAAAACAAAACAATTCAGATTTTGTACAATTAAAAACACCAACAAATTTCCATCACCCTGAACAATTTACCTTGCGTGCATCACATTTTTTCTTGCAGCGTTCACAGAAATATTGGTTGGGTCCATGCAGAGTCTCAGGCTGGACAAATGCTTGCAAAGCTTCTTCCTGGGTGTGGGAACAAGAACAAAATAACACCTCTGCACACCAACAGTACTCCAATCACACATCCTTTCACACAACAACTTTAGATTTATAGGATTATGAGGAACGGAAATGAATGTAATGCAAGGTTTCAATTATATTATTCAGAAGCAGCTGCTCCAGTTGTAATTTATTTGGAGTCAGGTGGTTACAATGCCAGGACTGCTCAACTCTTGGCCATGGTGGATCTCTCAGCAACAGGCTGTCATCCCATGCCACAGACTCAGATCCACGACCTTTCTGACGAGGATAGACATCAACTTAGTTTTGTTTGGAGCTACTGCGTGGAAACAGGCCTTCTGCCCACCGAGTCCGCACCGACCAACGATCCCTGCACTACTTAACACTATCCTATACAGACTAGGGACAATTTTACACTTAAACCAAGCCAAGTAACCTGCAGACCTGCAAGTCTTTGGAATGTGGGAGGAAACCAAATATCTTGGAGAAAACCTAAGCTGTCTCGGGAGAACATACAAGCTCCGTAAAGATAGCACCCGTAGTCGGGATCGAACCCGGGTCTCTAGCGCTGCAAGCAGTGTAAGGCAGCAACTCTACCGCTGTGCCACTGTGCTGCCCACTGTTACAAAAGCTATGTACTTCAGGGTCAGGAATATCTTGGGTCAGTTTTGGTCGCCTGCTTTTGGTTGAGATGGAGTGGTGTGTATATATATGCTAACACATCAAGAACTTCAGGTTGGATGAAGCAGAAGATCGGCTTCACACATCTAATTGTTCAGCTAGATCAATCCACAGTACCAGACATGAAAGATTAGCATGTATGCTGAATTTTGATTCTTGGCAGGATAACTGCAGAATCTCTAACCCTGCTTCAAGCGAACTATTAACCACAAAATTGTCATCTTGGCTCAGATAACAAGTGTGTAATTAAATGATTGCAGCTCCGGCTTGACTGCAATAAAATATGAGCTAAGCAGTCACTACAGTACCGAACTGTTGAAACACTGCCTTCTCTGAATTGCCTCTTTCTTTGGATCCAAGGATATGTCTGGTTGTTCAGCAACTTGACAGTAAATTCTAACCCAAAGATGCGCATGACATATTTTGCCTTGGATTACGTATTATTTGAAGAGGAGCGATCTCATGACATCCAGCTAACATTTACCCATCAACTAACATTGCCATAATAATTCAGATCTTTAACGCGATGCTGTTCAGGATCTTGCCATGTGTTTGTCTCTGACCCTTGTCAAACACCAACAATAGTGAGGACTAAAAATATCAGCGCAGCATAGCAGTTAGCGCTGCTGCCTCAGAGTTCCAGGGAACTAGAGTTCAATCCTGACATCAGCCGTTATTTGGGCAGGGTTTTCCCAGTAACAAGGTAAAGGTGCTCCCATCCCCTCATATAGCCTAAAATAACTTGCTGCAGTAAATTGGTCTCTAGTGTAGATAAATGGCAAAAGAATCAAAGGACTGAGGGGCATGCAAGAGAGAATATGTTGGAAGGAGGCAAAGAAGTAAAGAGAGGAGAATGATGAGATTGCTGCGCTGGAAGCAATCGTGGACTCAATTATCTGAATGACCTTGTGTCATAATGATCAACAAGTTACTTCAGTGAAGTTATGCTTGCGATCAAAATAGCATTAGCAAATCCAAATAATTTCCACTGTCCACCTATATTGCATGACCTTTAGTGATGAATACCTACCACACTGTTAAACGCCAGGCTAGAACCATAAGGTCTGATCACCAGTGGGATATCGAGGTACGTATCGATTCTCCAGCTCTCGTAGCAACACTCAAGACACCTGACGTAATCCTTCAATTTTCCTTGGTACAGCTGGTTAATGAGGTCAGCCTGAAAGAACAGGTAATAGATTCATTCAAATGAGCAACAAAGCAGTACGCAGTATGACCAATACCACCACACCAAATTACAAAGCAAAGATGCATGTAACACGTCGTCCATTGAACCCAACAATGAGTGTTTTAAATCAAATTTTGATCTTAAGATGACACTTTGCTTCAGGATAATCATCAGCTCTGGCCCTTCAACAAAAGGTACAAAAGCTTGAAAACACATACCACCAGATTCAGGAACAACTTCTTCAGTTGTCAGACTACTGAGTCCTCCCAACCTACCTCAATGCAACCTCTTTCTCTGTAACCACAACACGACAAAGCTGCAACACTATATTCTGTACTCTGGTGTTTTTCTCTAGCTGTGCAACTAGTCCCCCCCCCCCCCCCCCCAACAAAGGAAACCATTCCCACCCACACCCACTGTGGTCCGTTATAACGAGGATTTACTGTATTTCTTGAATAAGTGGGATATAACTAACATGGACAAAGGGGGAACTAATTAATGTGTTGGAAGGAACTTCAGTTGCTGGTTTACACTGTAGATATAAAATGCTGGAGTAACTCAGTGGGTCAGACAACATCTCTGGAGAAAATAGGTGACGTTTCAGGTCGAGACCTTCAGACTGAGGGCCAGGGGAGAGGGAAACTTGAGGTATGAAAAGGTACAAAGAATGTTGTATACTTGGATGTCAAAAAGCCACATAATAGGTTCCTCTCCAAGGCAGCAATATACTGATATCTGTAGAGTGGTATATGATGAAAGGCAGGAGGGATATCATTTTCATCCGAGCAATGAGACTGTAATATTAATTACCTGTTCCGTTTGCTTCCATTTTTGCTCGAGTGCATCAAACATGACTCTGCACAGTTCTTGAACGTCATGCTGCTGCCAGGCTAACAAGAGGAATATGATCTTAATTAGGCCTTAATAAAGCACCTGAAGAACAAACCATTAAAACATTGGGAACACATTCCCCCATACTGCTCACAGTGTGTAGCTAACCTTCACTGCTATCCCAACCAAAGCTCCGGGTCACATCTGTTGTTTCCACTGCTCTTTTTTTACTCGTTTGCAACAAAACAAAGAGTCTTTGGAGTTGGTACGGAATGTTGGTCACCGGATCTTCCTCACATTCTTCAAACTCCCACCTGTGAACACATCCACATGAGCCTAAATTAGTTGAAGATATACCAGCCCCATAAAATTATTGCCAGTAACCGTTAAAAAACATTAGGTCACAAGATTCAGAGCTCAGAGTTTGACAGCAAATGAGAGAATGGCTAAACAACTCCCAAGAGGAAGTTACAGTCTGGGAAGACATCATCCTTCATTGTATCACATACTGGATTATTGACTAAAGATAAATGCTGATTAATAAAACATTTTATTCTTAATTCGATGATACAAATAACAAGTTTACAACATTATAGTCAGGCTAGTCAATTACAGAGTTTCACTATATTTGGATAATAAAATGAAGAATAATGCGTTGGAATAGTGGGGGACTATAACTTTCCAAATATTGACTGGGACTATCACAGTGCTATGATTTTCGATCGGGTAGAATTTAAGTGTGTTCATGAACGTTTTCTTAATCAATATGTCGATGGCCCTTTGAGAGGAGCAAAGCTCAGCCTCCTCGTGGGAAATAAGGCAGGATAAGGTTACTGAAGTGTTAGTGGGGGAGCACTTTGGGAGCAATCATCGTAATTCTATTAGTTTTTGATTATTTTTAAAAGCATAAACAAACATAAGCACAAGAGTGTAACGATTGTAGTATAAGAATAGTAGACCACTGAAGCAGTACACAGAGAGTTGCCACTTTTCAAGGGTCATCCTGGGCCCTTCAAGTTTTAAAGATTTTTAAGGTACACTTATCTTGGCCTTAAAAGGCCATTGCCCTGGAGACAGCACTGGGTTACAGGGGTTGGCCTGGCCTGGTGATCCGTCAATGTCTTCACTGTTGCTCGGCAGTTCTGTGCCACTGCAGGCTGCA
Source organism: Amblyraja radiata (assembly GCF_010909765.2). Classification (NCBI taxonomy): domain Eukaryota; kingdom Metazoa; phylum Chordata; class Chondrichthyes; order Rajiformes; family Rajidae; genus Amblyraja; species Amblyraja radiata. The sequence continues at coordinate 13,183,432 of NC_045975.1, forward strand.
CTCAATCCCTGCTATGTCCCTCCCTGTCCACTGAACTTGTTCTCTAAACTTCATTAATTGCCTCAACCTTCTCATCTGCCTCACTACTGCTTTGGGTCACCCCCTGCAAGACGAATGTAAACTCACCTGTGTAGTTCTAACACATCCCCCGGACAGGATATTGATTCTCCCTCCAGTTCAGGTGCAGCCCACCCATCTTATACAGGTCATCTTTAGCCTAGACCCTAAATCATGGATCCCTGCACCAGCTCCTCAGCCATGCATTCTTCTTTTTTTCACTCTTCTCTTACTATCATGAGGCACTGGAGGTAATACAGAGCTTACTACCCTCAAAAACTTTTTAATTTTTAATTAAAAAAAATAATAATTACATGTTGTCGGCTTGCAATGTTAAAATTTCATTCTTATTTATGCTCAGCAAATAGCAGAATGAAAGTGAGTGAAGACTGATGTTTTCCCAATTGGCTTTCTTCATATTATTCCGCTCCCGGACACAAGTGCTCAAGCTAGATATTCAAACCGCAGTTGATGAAGCACTGTGGCTCCACACGCCTCCATGCAAATTGCAGCTTTGTAAGACTTTGGTTCGGCCACATTAGGAATATTGTGTGCAGTTCTGGTCCCCTCCCACCTTCCTTCCCTCCTCCCTCTAATTACAGGAAGGACATAGATGGTATGCAGAGGGTACAAAAAAGGTTTACTAGAATGATGCCTGGATTAGAGGGTATTAGTCAGGAGAGGTTGGATAATCTTGGATTATTTTCTCTGCAGCATCAAAAGAGACATGATAAAAGTATATAAAAATTATGAGAAACATAGACAGGGTAGACAGAACCTTAATGCCCAGCTAGCAATATATCAGATTAAACAGCATAACTGTAAAGTGACAGAGGCAAAGTTCAAAGGAGATGTGCAGTGCAGGTTTTCTTTTCAAAAAACACAAAAGATGGTGGGTGGGTATCTGGAACACGCTGCCAAGAGTGGCTGGTGGTGGAGGCAGATATGTTGGAGGCATTCAAGAGCCTTTGGATGAGGGACATGGCTATGGATGAGGGACATGGATGAGGGACAGGGAATGGATGGAGATTGGTCACATGCAGGAAGAGGAGATTAATTAAATTTGGTATAATGTTTGGCACGGACACAGTGGGCCAAAGTGCCTGTTCCTGTGCTGGAATGTTCCACGTTCTATCTTTACCCCAGAATCTATAAATATGATCACCTAGAAGGCCAAAGTAACCTATTCTATTGTCATGTGGAGCTCTGTAGAACTGGAAGTTTAAAGGACAGATTCTTGACTCCATGGATAAATCTTATAGATCATAACTGGTACTGCACTTGTGATGAACACTGCAGAGACTAATTTAACAACAATGCATGGAGTTCCTGAGAATCCATAGCACGTGCCCAAAGGGCCTGGGATCATGAAAGTTTCAGGACTATTTCAATGAAAATGCAGGAGCAAATTTAAATGAAGCTTGAATTACAGATGGGCGTTTTAATTTTTGTTTTCCACCAAAACAGCACGCTCGTTTCAACATGTCCGATATTTCATTTTGGAAATACTAACTTTAAATTGGACATTACCTGTATAGTGCATTCCTAAACTCTGGAGTCATGAAGAGCGTCTGCAGCAAGCTGTTCAGATAGCAGGTCATGGCTTGATTTACCAATCCCACATATCCTGCAGGAAGAAGAAAACTTTAAAATATTTTGTTTCAGACAAGAACAAGCTTACTAAGCTATGCAAAATAAGCTTTTGTTTAATCAAGCAGTTATTTGTCATGGCTTGTGGAAACCTATAATAAATGGATGAGGTATATTCTATATTGCAATGGTGATTACTCCTCAAAACATCTTAATGTATTATCCAGTGGTTGTGAAAAGTGCCGTCTTTGCTCATTCCTGGAAATTCAGAGTGTCAGTCTTTTCCGCGGGGTAGTGAATTTTAAAACTCATATGGCATAGAATTTTAAGGTGAGGATTTAAGATGGACCTCAGGGACAACTTTTTGTACCCAGAGGGTCGTCAAGATCTTGAATGAGTTGTCATAGGAAGTTATCGAAGTGCATAAAATTACAACTTTTAAAGACATCTGTACAGATATATGAATAGGAAGGATTCAGAGAAATGTGGGCCAAATGGTACGAGCGCAGCATGCCAACTTCTGTGCTGTACAGATCTCAAACTCTCTTTGCTAGTTCCAGAGGCAGGTTGTTCCATGTACACACTACCTTTTGTGTGAAAAAGTTGCCTCTCATCAGTTTCAAACATTTTCCTTAAGCCTTTGTGGTGGGCCGAAGGGCACATTTTCACGCTGTATCTCTAAAGCTAAAATAGCTGATATTCAAGATCTATACTTATTTAAAATATGTTATAAAACCATTGCCACCACCAGATGATGCTCTCACTTTATAATAATAAGTTAAAAATAATAAGTTAATAATTAAAAATAGTGCCAGTACTGCGTGGAGGTTTTTATGAGTGTTTAATTTTAGACAGTGTTGCAAGGGGAGGTCAGCTACTCGGACCTTTGAGTTCTTGGACTAAAACAAAATAGAAATTCATATGATGCATCATCCATTAATAGCCGGGACAGGTGCTAACCCGGTCATATTTAAATTGGATTCATAAATATTTTCAAATCAGTGAAGGATTCCTTTATAATTCCAATGGAATTCTATTTATGGAGCGTCTGGGCAGGCCAGGAATTAATTATTTGTAGTGCAGGAGGTGGAGGGACGATCTCAGATGTTTATAAAATCAGGACGGGAATAGATAGGGCCAATGCAAAGACTTTCCAGATTTCTGAGATGGAGCTTGTTTATCAAGCGAGATTGAGTAGACTCAGCCTATACTCCCAATTTAAGACAAACGCAACGTGATTTCATAAAACGAACAAAATTCTTACTGGTCTTTGCTTGTAGAGCTGATGTTCCCATTTGCTCGGGTGTCTAGAACCAGGGTCCACAGTATTAACAATAAGGGGTCAGCCAGTCAGGACATAGATGAGGAGAAATTTCTCCACTTAGGGGGCAGCAATTCGCTGGAATTCATCACATGGGCTGTAGCAACTTAGTCAGGATACATACAAGTTTGAGATTGATAAACTTTTAGATATTAAGGAAATAAAGTATGGAATTAGTGCAGGGATATTATGAATAGCGGGTATTATGAATAGCCCTAACTTTAATGAATGGTATTAAACTCTGGTGTTAAATGGTAAACCATGTTAATGGTATTGGTGCATTATTGTCAAGTGTACCAAGATACACTAAAAAGTTTATCATTACAAGCTATCCAATTAAATCATATCATACACATGTACAAAATAACTTCTCAAAATGCACAGCAGTGAATGAAATGAAGACATATTACAAAGGTATGGCTCTGGGGCAGAAGACATCGACTGTGCACTGCTCACTCACCGGTTTCTGACTTCCCCAGGATGGGAGAGTACGAGTAGCTGTGATTACTGTAATCTCCACAGCCCACAGAGCTTTCCCTCAGCTGAGGGCCAATGATCCTCTTCTGCGTGCTGTCCTCCTGTCCACTGCTTTCTGCTGTACCAGATTCATCCTGTGAAGATATTGCAAACACAAGTGTCACATCCTCCTGGCCTACAGATGATTAGAGATGTTTGAAGGGGGCCTTAGAAAATAACTAAAGTACTATTAATAAACTAGGACCATAATTGAAAATTTGATGAGGTCATTTTTTTGCAATCAAAAAATTTCTATTACTCGAGAATGCCGTAATTCAGTGGTTCCTATCTTACGTCTCTGATCTTCCAGTCAGTACTAATATTAATTGATCAATCAATTGGATAAACTGCTGCTTATTAATGGAGTGCCTCAGGCTAAGAGCCATGATTTTTGTGTGGTGGGTTTATTCCCCCTAGGACATGGATGCACAACGTAAAAAAACAAAACTATTTTCTATTTTTCCATCTTTCCTGCCGCCACACTCGAACTTTAATGATATTCTTGACCTACCTCAAAAAAAATCCCCTTGGTTTGATTGATATTAGCAACATCAGTGTTGCAGATGCTGAATGACCTGCTAAGCATTTTGCCTATTACCTCAAGATCTCTCCAGCACCCAATGTGTCACACACACACAACAAACATTCTGAAGTGGCTGTAAAGCTTACTTGTTCATATTTGCAGAGGAGTCTCAAAATTCACTGAAGTGGGACCTACACGAACCAGAAAGCGAATCAATTCTAAATATTATTCAGCTACGATGACAATCAACCCCTTGTCGAGGGCAAGGCCACCTACCGATGCAAATTGGGGCTGCTCTCCATCTTTATCTGTAAGTTGAAGGAAGTTTTTCTTTCCTGGTTCAAATCCAGATTCAGTGAGAGATTTTTCACTGGTGTAATCCAGGGGGCCCTGGAACAGAAAGATTTACATTTACACAACACAAACTAAAATAGTATATATTTTTAAAAGAGCACAGGAACAAAGAGACTACATTGAAAGTTAGACATTGCCCGGTCCATCACAAGTACTGACTTCCCCAGAGGAGGCACTGCCTTGCAGAGGCAGCCAATATCAAAGACCCTCAGCACCCTAGCCATGCTGTCATTTCACTATTACCATCAGGAAGGTAGTATGGGACCTTAAAAACCGGGATGTTCAAGACCCACAGACCCCCCCACCCCCGAGGCTGAACATGACCCAGGCAGACCGTGGCCTGCAGTGGGTTGCCAAACATGATGCCAAGTTAAATAATCTCCTCCACCAACACGTGCTCCATATTCCTCCACCCCCTGCATATCCATGTGCCTATCTAAAAGCCTCTTCAATGCCAATATTATATGTGCCTCCACCACCACCCCACAATTAGAAACCTTGTAAAGCTAAGAAAGTATCGATTCTGCGGCTTGGCTATTAGCTTGCAGGGAGATTCCATTTGCACTTTATTTCCTTCTCATTTCCTTGATTGTTGTTGCTGGAAGTCAAACTAAGCACGCGATGAGTCTCCAAGGAGGAAGTGTTAATTCTTAAAATTACCTGGTCAGGGTTGTTCAGACCATTACTCCAGACTAACTCGAAGGTGGCATTGATGTAGCCTGCTTTAGCCGAGACGTCCTCGAACAGCTGTTTGAGTGGAGTTGATGCAGGAAGGTTAAGAGTGAGCCGCTGAGTGACCACCTTGGCATTAGTGGTGTCCTGTATGATACACAGCACCCGTGGTTCATCCGCTGCCGTCTCTGACTGCAAAGATACGGGTTTTTGTTTTAATTGAGCAGCAGCGATAATAGAACAAAAGTTCACCACGCATTCAATATGACTGCACCAGACTTGTGCCTCTGCCAGTTACTCCACCAGTTATAATAAAGCAGAAATAACATAACTTGTATTTGTCGCCCAAGACTGTTACTGACGAGAATAGAAACAGAAATCCAGAACAAACAACAGAGGTTAACGGAAATCATTTGCCCACATCAGAAACTGTGTAAAAGATGCAGATCTTTAAATCCATGGAGTCCACATTACCAGAATGTGGAAGGCCAGCTCCACATACTGAAGGAACATCTGCAGTGGAGTTACAGGGTTGGTACGAGGATCACTGCTTTTAGACAAGCTGGAGGAATGGACTCAGAGGTAGCAAAATAAATTTAATGTTGAGAAACATGGTCTTAAATTTGGTAGGGAGGACGAGAAGATCATGTCATGCAAGCCTTTCAACCCATCTTATAACACTGATGATTTATCCTTCTGTCACCACATTTACCACACATTATTTGAAATTCATATGGTCTCTAATTCCTTGCCACAGGGTGTTTTTTTCCTGTCTAAAGTGCATAATTGGGAGAGAAATAAATCCTTCAGAAAAAACCTCAACATTGTGGCTCGGATCTTTAGGTCAGTGGCAGACTGAAAAGGATTTAGTGGCTCCAACATCACGCCTTTGCTTCGTGGCAATACGAGTTTCACTTTGAAATCTTCTGGAGTGTCCAACAGGTTGCCCAGCCATTCAGACTGAAGAATTCACAGGACAGTGATATGGGAAAATCAATGGTAAGATTAAATAACACAAAGACAAGAAATAAAATTGTACAAGAATGTGAAGGATTTTCACTTGAAGTTATATAACAATTGTTTTGAAATACAATTCAGATGGAGTTACACTCTACACTTTAAAAAAGGTTTTAATGGATCAGAGATTATCATGAGCGAACAATGATTTGTTTTTTTAAATAGTCACGTAATCACAGGGTCCATTGCTGTTTCTACAACACTCTCCAGCCCAACATTCCCAGCATTGACATTCCGCTGACTATGTTAGGCGGGCTGCATCATTTGTGTGTCTGACACAGTGTGTCCTGAAACAGGCAGACACTCTATTCAGAGCTCTGGAGCAGGAAGTCATTACCAGGGAAACAGGTGATGGGATTCAAGGATGTGCTTAAAGCTTCCTTGATGAACTGCAACATCCCGGCCGATTCCTGACAAGCTCTGAAACATGATGGCATAAACTGCAGAAGCATTTAGGATGGAATTGTGAGCCTTGAGCCAATGCACTGAGAGCACAAAGGGTCTAAATGTAAACGACTGACGTACAACACCTCTCACGCTATGCATCAGCCTGCCGTGCAAGGCCTGTACTAACCCATCGGTGGAAGAGTCTGCACTTCCCACATTGACAGTGATCCCAAAGCATGTTTGAAGTCACCCTTGACCCGGAGTGCCTAAGAATGGTTATTAGCCATAATTGTGCAAACTATTTCATGTCCTCACCCAGCACATTAAGCTCATTCTTTCTTCCCCGTTCACTATGCAAGCCCCCATTTTCACTTCAGTGCCACAACACATCTTTCTCTTTCAACCCTTCCTAAACAATTCAACATATTAACCCACAACTTGAGAGCAGTTCCCCTTCCACCACAAAATATGGCAACTTTTCCTTTACTCCCCCCCCCCCCACCATATCTCCCACTCTCATGTTCTGTGTCACAGTCTATTTTCAATGAGAACGTAACAGTCACATTGGCACTCTCTCATATTATTGGCATGGAAAACTGAACAGCTGCAGCAGTCAGATGGGTTCGTTTATAGCTGAACCCTGACAGAAAGCACAGCTCCATATGGAGATTAAGGACTAGTCTAGGCAACCCTGGAAACTGGCCAGGCCTAACCAGCAGAATTTGCACCAAATGCACTTCCACATATCCTCTTCAATGTATTCAATCTATCAAAGTGAATAACTCCATTGCAGCTACTAAATTCTTGGCTTTGTAGAATAGCTTGTCTGTACCTAGTTCATTATTCACATCTAATACAACAATCATTCCATACTAAGTAATAAATGGACATGGTTTTATTCAAAATAATCTAAAATTAACTAGAGCATCCAAATAACATTACTTTAATTTATATACAGCGTGGAAACAGGCCCTTCGGCCCACCGAGTCCATGCTGACCAATGATCACCCATACCTTATCCTATACACTAGGGACAATTTACAGAAGCAAAAACCTACAAACCCACGTCTTTGGAATGTGGGAGGAAACTGAAGCACCCGGAGAAAACCCGCGTGATCAAAGGGAGAAAGTACAAACTCCATACAGACAGCACCCATAGTCAGGATCGAACCTGGGCCTATGGCATCATACATCAGCAACTATACCGCTGTACCACCCATTACTCTTTTTGAATATTCTCCTAACCGGACAATAAGTGAGTGAAGCTTCAAACATTTTTACCATGGATACATCTCTAAAATATTGTGAGTGATATTGGGTTTATTACGTGTCATGAGATACCGTGAAAAGCTTTGTTACTACTGGGGAAAAAGAGAAAGATTTAACACAATATCTCGGAATTGTAATTATTTTATTCTGAATGCAGTATTGCAAAAGCACAAGAACCTGGCTACCCTGGATAATGCTGAGTGCAAACTTAAGAGTATGCCACACAGGGTTGTGAAGATATTGGGTTATATCCATGGTCCAAGTATTCCCACCCTGAATCAAGACACAGGTCGTCTTTCCAACATGCCAGACATTCTTCACAGCGTTGGACTGAATAGCCTAATTCTGCTCCTATCACTTATGACCTTGCCAACATATTTACCAGTAAATTGAATTGTTCTCGTAAAATAAATATTACTGACACCTATAGTTCACTTGAAATCTGCTCTGAAAGTAATTACTACAGTGTACATCCCCTTTTTACACTGGGAAAATATACAATTTATGAAGGCAAGTAATACCCATTTAATTGGCATGAATCCATTTAGTTTAGCTAGTCAAACAGCCAGCTTGTTAAACCATGAAAAACACTGTAAAACATGAATATATTTGTTAAATAACACTGGTCAACAGTGAATCAAGTGACAGTGAAGCAGGTGCTGTCAAAATTTCTGTCCAAGCATGCAACTCCAGATGACTCATGCAGTGCTGTTTTTGAAGAATAGGTAGTGCAACAAAACTGACACAAAATAGGAAAAAGAAAGCAGCCAACCTAGCCTAGGAATGCAAGATGATTTATTTTTACTTCAGCCAACTGGGTTTGATGGCCTCGTGCTTGTTTATGTCAAAACAAGTTCAAGCTACATCACATCATCTTTGATCATGTTGGACAGCTGCACGTCTGAAAAGCTTGGGAAATGTAAAACAGCATTCCTGTTCAGGTGGATGTCAACAGTCCCATATGATCTGAAGAGATGCATGAAGGCTTCACACCATTCGTGCCACTGCCTTCTACCACCATCACAAAGAACACCCATGTCATTGCTGTTTATGGGAGGCTCCTCTGTGTACATTGGCTGCCACTTGTGTGCACAACAGACTAGGCTTCCAAACACAGATTATATATATGAAAGGCAAGGCCCCTGTGTACGTACAACCTGCTCCTTTGTGTATGCCAGTTGGGAAATATATTTTTCAATATTTCAAGAAACAATGAGTATCCACATACTTTTGTGCTATGGTAAAAGCACATTCAATAAAACAAGTTCAAATTCAATTTCCACTAACTGACAAATGTAATAAATGATAATTTACCAGCTTCAAGTATTTGGAATTACACTCTGCCCATTACTCTGAGTTGCAGATGACAAAAAATACTTTCTCTCCATCACACAATATACCCATATTTTAGGAATAGCAAGCATGAGGTTCCCAAACCTGAAAATAACACTCAAACCAAAGGTCTAAACACCAAGCACGTCAACACATCACTAGACACCCAGATTCATCGTAGAACATATTCTACTAGCACAAAGGTAGTCACTAGTCAGGATTTGAGATAATTGAGATGCAAAGCAGAGGAGCATTAAAGAGGAAACTTCATAATTGCAAGATAGGACTATATCAAAAAGGAGAGAAAAGTGGGAGTCGTTGGCATATAGAGAACATTGACAAATAGGGCCAAAAGAGCCTGATGCTGTGCTGTATATTTTAAAAGGAACTATCAAATCCATATGCTGAAAATGTTATATGCAGCTGACAACACAATAGTAAAGGGGATATGGGGAGAAGGCAGGAACGGGGTACTGATTGGGGATGATCAGCCATGCTCACATTGAATGGCGGTACTGGCTCAAAGGGCCAAATGGCCTACTCCTGCACCTATTGTCTATTGTCTATAAAGGACTAGCTTATCGACTAGTTACAATCAAGGGAGGCAAGATATTTTGACCAGTACATTGCAACATATTCTTTCAGGTAATTTTATTTGGGTGTATGAGGGAAATGTATTGTTTTAAATAACAGTGTGCTTGGAAATTCGAGCTGGACACAAAATCAGGAAGCGGCCATGAAATAAGTAGTTCATAGCATTAAACTGAACTCAATATCCTCAATAGGTGCAGGGACAGATCCTTTGCACTGTTCATCCATTAACCTCCAATGTAGTTACCAAACAGCTTTGAAGATATTTAATCAACCACCAATATCTCCTGGCATCCATACTAAAGAAATTAAACTCCTGCATAGCCACTTCATTGGCTGATTGATGTACCAGCAAACAAATGTCAGAACAGCTAGATTCTGATACAAAGTATGTAGTTTGTGTCCCAATGGTGGAGCCAATACGGTGGTAAAATCACACTTCATTCCCACCAAGGCCAGTATATCCATCCTGAGGTGGGGCACCCAGATCTGCTTTCTGTATTCCTTTCAAGATCTAAATCATGGCTTTACCCAGCTGTTTCACGTTGCAATCTTGTACGATCTCTTGCCTTGGTGTGGAAATCTAAACTACAGTAAACACAACACGTAATGCAGCACTTGTGGAAAGATAAACAAAGTTAATGCTTCAGGTTGAAGTCAAGTTGAAAGTCTTCAACCAAAATCTAACTGTTTCGTTTCTACCTCAGATGCTACCTAACCTGATGAGTATTTCTAGCATTTTCTTTCCACTTTTAATCTGGTTTAATTGTTTATCCTTACCATGGAATTTTAATGGGTTACATGCAAAGATCACAGCCCCCAAAATTCCACAAGTCTCTAAAAACTTCCACTGCTTCTAACAAAAGTAATTCAGTTTATTCGACCAAGATACATCATGCTTAAATTCTCTGTTACCTCATCCTAAAAGGTAAATGCTGTAGGGAACATCAACTTGCATGCAAGATGTATGAATCTGCTTAGTGTAGTGACTTGTTGATGGGCAACGTGTAGATGTTGGAAATTCATCTTGATGTATCTGAAATGCACAGCATGCACAGCATGTGCATTTAAGAACTACAGCATCCCAACACCACATTCTAACTGGCTCTGGGGGGTTTTCTTGTCCTGGATAAGGATAGAATATATTTAAATAAAGGTTCTACTGCATGTTCAAAATGGCTCCCGCAATATCGAAGAGATGAGAAAGCAAACAGAGTATTCAAAACCACAAAAGCCACCACGTAATAGTGAGAGAGAGAAAATTAAGAGCACTGCAAGTTTCTTTTTAAGATATAGCACAAACATCTACCACTAGAGAGCTAAGTATCAACATGCTGAGAAGAGAATGGTCCACAAGTGGAGGAGCACCAGGTGTTATTGTGTAGATGCGCAAAATTCATAGCAAGTAATTCTACAAGACAGGAGCAAGAGTTGTCACTAGCCACTATTCTTTTCTTTTAAATGATGAGCACAGAGATTCTTAGTTACAAATTAACTGAAAACATAACCACAATATGGCAGATAACACAACTTTAACAGGAAAGACAAGGTTTAGGTTTGTTATTGCAACATATACACCTAGATATAGTAAAATGTTGTGTTTTGCATGCCCTCCAATCAAATCAGATAATACTATACATAAATATAATCACCCCAACCCAAGCACAATAGGAAGATTAAATGGAAAGATACAGAGTGCAGAATATAGTTCTCACCACTTCACTGCACCAGATCCAGAGCCATAATGGGGGAAAGACGTGCAATCCTCAACTATTTCCACTTTGGCAACGTTGATGCCGATTGGGGCATACACTCTAGCACGTTTCCTGAAATTGATAACTAGCTCCTTTGTCCTCCTGACACTCCAACTACATTTGCCATTTTGTTAGTCCTGCTTACGATTACTGCAGCAAATGTCAAACCAGGCCAAGCTTTGTTATTGTCAAACCATCTGAGTCACATGCCAATCAATTGTTCACAGGCGGTTAATATTTTCCAATCAATGCAACACCAATGCTACCTGAGAGAATTTCTTCTTCATTTCATCAAAGATACTTTGTCTGCAACTCCAAAACATCCCCTAAGATATACAAAAATAAAATTGTACATTTTAATCTGATGAAAAATAACCAAACAGGGTAGCATTAGAATATAGGAATCAAGATGCTTAAGAGTGGACAGAGACCAGATGGTTACGTACAATTCAAAAGAAAATTGTAAATTTCTAAAGATAGGAAATTGAAAGAGAAGGAAATCGTTGCCACTCAGGCTTCAACGGGACAACACTTTAAATCACAGGAGAATGTTTGTCCTTGTAACCACACAGATGGCTATAAAAACTGCTGATTCTGGCATACAGGCGCTCCACCAGCAAAACCACGCATGAAAAAGAACCCAACCAAGCTGCTTTCCTGAAGAAGTATTCAATACAAGTGCTCTTCACATCATTGCCATCTCCAAATCCTTTTGTATGCGAATATAACCCAGACTTTTCATATCCAAATATTTCCCAGCACAGACTGACCATTAAACATAGCAATGGTGCAGGTGAAAAAGGGTTCACTGTGCCACAATAAAATGTTTAAGCACTAAGTAGCACAGGATGATAAAGGGATACTTTCTCCAATGGAGTATTCAGTTTGGTGGCTTACCCAGGCGTTTTGTTAAAGAGCAGGAGACTGAGCACATTGCTGAGGTGCTCCTGTGTGCAACGTTATTGAGATATCACCAAATTAGACTGATTGTGATCTGCGATGTGGAAACCGAGGGCCCAATTACATAGGGTAAATGAAATATGCAATGCAATTAATTTTCAAGCTCTCTTTGATAAATATATACACTACAAGCTGCTTATCGATTTGTAGACAGAATTGATACGATCTACAAGGTGTATGTAACAAAGACAAAGCTTCAGTTGGCCAGTAGCTGCGATCTTTACACAAGTATCATTGGTAATTGCGTTCTTTTTACAGGCAACAAAATGATGCCACACGGTTCTTACTCCACACCCCCACTTGCATCAAACACCATTTTGCGGACCTTTATTTTTGAGTGGATGAGAAATCGGGTTCTTCAAAAATGTCCTTTTTTATCAATCAAACATACCTTTACAGGACCCAGAACATCCCTGTGAAATATTGATTATCCATGTGGTGTAATTTATTTCAAGAATTAAGATTTCCTTGATTTTGAGGCAACATCGCGTAATACGGTGCTGTCCAAGCAGTCCCCTGCTCTATTCTTTGCACAGCCTGACACAGCTGCAGCAATGCACAACACTAACCTCAGCAAATACGATCTTCTACGGTATCTTTGGCTGCATTGTGGACTTTGGTTTTGCACATGGTTGCCGAGTGTTATGGTTATTAAATTATTGTACTATTGGGTATTATATATTTATCTGCATGCTATTGGGTTTAGAGGCCTGCTCAGCTGCTACAAATAAGAATTTCATTGTTTCATTACTAGTACATATGACAATTAAATATTGATTCTTACCCCTAAACAGGCAAAATATCATATTTTCTAGAGATGCTGCATGATCCACTGAGTCACCCAGCACAGTTACTCCAGCATTTTGTCTTTTTTGAAAACCAGCATTTGCAGTTCATTGTTTGTTTGTTAATTCCATCAGACAAGTTGAATAGCCAACTGACCACATTTTATCTACATCTCTTGCAAAAAGTTGAGCAATTCATATAATTTATCCAATCAGAATAAATCATTTTTGTTCCGTTCTGATGCATAAGAGGTTTGTTACTCAGACAGCAAAACTATACTGTGCTTTACATTGGTCCGATCAATGTACAACCTGCTTCAAACTTCTAATTATATATCTTCAGAACACATGCCAGTACACATTCAGCATGTTGTTGACAGATTCAAACCTCCTAAATTTTCAGTGAATATTTAACATTTAAATTAAATGTTTTCCACCTTTGTCAGCAACAAAGATTACTTACATCTCATGAAATTACTTGTCATGCATTTGTACTAATCTCCCATTCTTTGACTCAACCATTTAAATTGTCCGAGTCTCTTTGAATGTCACTCATCACTCATACACTATCCAACTGGCAAAGAACCCTTCTATCTTTGTAAAAAAAACTGGTTGGTGCGAACTCGGTGGGCCGAAGGCCTGTTTCCATCCTGTATCTCTAAACTAAACTAAGAAGGTTATCTTCCTTGCTTTACAATCCCTCCGTGCTCTTGCCCTTCCCAATCTCTTACCGACATCTGAAGGTTTCGCCGTTCAACTGCCCGAAGGAAAGTGGATAACTAATTTTGAATTTTTTTTCTAGCTCAATCAGGGGGGGAAAACACTAATAACATGGATTAAACCCTTCATGACCTGCAGAAAAATAAAAGAGCACAACTGGTGGTTATAACCTTTAGCATCTTTAAAATAGCAAAGAAATTCACTGAAACATTACCAAACAAAAAAAGTGTGAACCGTCTGAGATATTGGGCAGAGAACGTTCTAAAAATAATGAAGTATTATACACAATATTTCAGCTTTGAGCTTTAATGCGCTCCATGGGAATCTAGCTGTATTATCAGCTTAGGTATATTTTTAAACAAGAGATAATGGTTATGTATTACTGAAGTGGACACAACATAAATTATCTGTTTGCTGACAGGAATTCTAACCTCCAGGATAAATTCTTAAATGCACTTCCAATTGCGGAAATATAATTATACCATTATTAGGGTAGTGTCGTAGGGCCCAACTACCCACTGCTGTTTCAACAACCTTCCAATCACACGGTCAGAAATACGACTTTTCTATGATAACTGTACAATGCTAAAGACCATTTGCAACTCTGAAAATGAAGCAGCCAACATCCAAATGCTTCTGCTCCATTGTTACCGGTGCTGAGGTATGGTACAATTTGTGTAGGAAGGAAGTGCAGATGTTGATTTACACCGAATATAGACACAAAAAGCTGGAGTAACTTAATGGGTCAGGCAGCATTTCTGGAGAAAAGGAATGCGAGATGTTTCGGGTCAGGACCCGACTGGGTCGCACAGTTTTTCCACTGTATCTTGATACACATCATAATAATAAGCCAACATGAAAATGCAAGAAGGCCTGGACTATATCCAACCTGAGCTGCTTGGTGGCAAGTAACATTTGTACCACACAACTGCTGGGAAAAGATAATATTTAACCTTCAGTCATTTTCAGTGATTAATCACATTTAAATCTTTTCCACCTCTGCTCAGAAAGAAAGCTTACTCTCATATCATGAAGATTACTTGTGGTGCGTTTGCACTAATCTCCCATTCTTTGACTCAGCAGTTTAATTTGTCCGAGTCTCTTTAAATGTCACTCATTCACTAACCAACTGGCAAAATAGCCCGCTACCTTCTGCAATTTCTACCTTCACACAGAAATGGTGTATCCAAAGGAAGGGATCATAGACACAAGAAATCTCCAATAAGTGTTTCAGCTACTTCAGTGAAATTACTACAACCTGATCAGCAAAGCCCTGCAACAAATAAAAGATCTTGATCATAAAATCCACAAGAACCTATCAACAGACTCAATGGGTGCTATAACTTGCATATAATTAAAAAGCAATTACACTATTAAAGAACACAAATAAAAATACAGAACATTGAATATTAAAATAGTAAGAAACAATACTTTTAAATTAATTCTAATCAAATATTTGTAAAGGATGTGAAGCTATTTCTTCTTTCTCAGCCATTCCCTTCCACTGGAATGAGGAGGAGTTGGGTTGATGGATTTGCTTAACTATTCATAACTATCTTCATGGGTCAACAACCATCTCTATGATGTGACAATTCTATGAATATAACTGCTCCAACTGCAAGTTCAGAAGGCAGGCAAACTTTCTGGCAGAGCTGCTAAGGAATTGGAGGAAGTTGACATTTTGCCATGGGCTCCAATGACAAAGTTTAGTGAAAAACATTACCAACTACTTCAAAAGTTTAGATGGCATGCTATTGCACACATGCGCAAAATCCCATGTTTTATCTAGTGTACATAAAACTGCCAGAATTCAATCACGAAAATCCGAGGCATTATTTCCCATTACTGCTACGAATTAACACCAGCTCACTTCAGTTGACCACATACTGATCCTGACAGGAGATATCCTTTACATATATCAACTTGAATAGTTATTTAATACTCAGTGTAGTTTGGAATTTGCACCACAAAGAAAATAGTTAATTTGTGCTGATGCTTTCAAAAGGGATTTAAATTTAAATGGGGGTGGGGGAATGCAGAGGCCGAGATGAGATAAAATAGGAGCCTCACATGGAGCACAACGTGCAGCTGAGATTTGTTGGGCTGAATGGACGATGTCCGTCTCGGGTTTAGTAGACGTTCCCAATGTCCTTCACATCTTCAACAGCAACAACTTTGATGAACCAAAGTTAGCCAAATGATGTGAACAATATTTGTACATCTACCATGAAAGTACATACAAGGTACAGAATTGAGTGTATTAATTCTCAAGTTGAAGTACAATTACTGGGCAGCATGCTTTAATCCTGAAAAGCAGGGCCAATTTACCGTCAAATTTGAAGCAGTATGTCAGACTATGAATTTTTCAGTTTTAACTTAAAAAAGGAGATAAAACATCCTAAATGTCTCCATCGAAATGTTTTACCCGTTGATAAAATTCACATTTTACACTTAACTTTCTAAATGCCGCAAATGGCTTTCAAAACATGCATTTAGATTTATGACTGATCACTTTTGGCCAAGGGTTGCACTGATGCTGTTAAAACCTCAGAGTATGGGTGAAAAAGGTATGATGTGAAAAGTAACCTGCCAAACAATGCGAAAGCTGAACTAGACTGTAAAGATGTAGAAACGAAGAACTGCAGATGCTGGTTTGTACCAAATATAAATACAGTGCCCTCCATAATGTTTGGGACAAAGATCCGTCATTTATTTATTTGCCTCGGTACTCCACAATTTGAGATTTGTGATAGCAAAAAAATCGCATTGTTAGATTTTATTAAAGGCCATTTTATACATTTTAGTTTCACCATGTAGAAATTACAGCAGTGTTTATACAGTCCCCCCATTTCAGGGCACCATAATGTTTGGAACACATGGCTTCACAGGCAATTGTAATTGCTCAGGTGTGTTTAATTGCCTCCTTAATGCAGGTATAAGAGAGCTCCCAGCGCCTAGTCTTTCCATCACCTTTGGAAACTTGTATAGCTGTCTATCAACATGAGGACCAAAGTTGTGCCAATTAAAGTCAAAGAAGCCATTATGAGACTGAGAAACAAGAGGTCATGCAGCATCTCTGGAGAAAAAAAGGATAGGTGACAACCCCTTCTTTCTAGTAATGCTGGTTGTAAAGATTCCTAACATAACATAAACTCCGCTAAATACGTTTAACAACTAAAATTGACAAATACTAATAAAACACAAAAAAAATTAAGTTCTCCACATTATTCCTTTTTATTAAATCCTTTCATCCATATTTTTAAAGGGATTGGCCTTCATGCTCTCATTACGTGCAGCTGTGCAAGTGATTGGTAAGATGACACTTGGAGTAGTGCATACAGTTCTAGTCACCCCGCTATTGTAAGGACTTCATTAAGTTGGAAAGTGTGCAGCACCAAGATGCTATCTGGAATTGCAGACTTGTGTTATGGGGAGAAGATGGATGGACTGAATGTCAACTGGGTCAACATGGACAAGGTAGGCCAAAAGACCTGTCTCTGTCCTCACTGATTAATTATACTGACTATGAGTGGACAGAGATAAAGGAAAAGCAAGAGTCAGTAAAGTCAAGAGCAGTAAGCATAGGCCATGAAATAAAGAATTGGCTTTTTTTGAAAAAGGTGGAAAGCTTGGGAACATAATTAAACCAAGTGATTGGCCAACAAATCCAAAGCAAAATGTCTTCTCAAATGAAATCAATGAGGTTTGGTGAGCTGTTAAACCTAATTTAAAACGTGCCATACAGCAGAAAATGATATAGCTATATCATATCCAAAACCATCACTGATGCATTTGCTATATACAAATAAAACTATTGGCCATTTGGATATCATTTCCCAGATGTTACTATGATCTCCTGATTAATCTTCCACCCTGTTGATTTAAATATCTTGCTGTCAATATCCCGACTTGCAAAAAGGTCCCATTAACCAATCACACTCAGAGTTGCACTTGACTTTGGAATTTTTTTATTTAAAAAAAATAAATTAACCCGTTCTTTTGCATCAATGATTAAAACTCTTCAACAGTACCTTCACCAAATATACGAAAACAGCAACTTTTCATATATCCTTCAGCAGTAACCAAGTTTGTCTTCATCCACAAGATACATTCCTGACCTCCATTAGCACAGGAGTGTGATTCCGGTAGGCGGCGCGACTCTCGTCAGCAGCGGCCTCTGCAGTCCGTCTGCGTTTTTATTATTTTATGTCTATGTTTTTATGTAGTTTTTGTTATTTTTTGTTGGGGTATGTGTGTGGGGGTGTGGGGGGGGGGGGAGGGGGTAACTTTTAAATCTCTCCCTGCACGGGAGACCCGACCTTTTCTTTGTCGGGTCTCCGTTGTCGTTGGGGCTGCAACGAGGAGCGGCCTCCAACAGGAAGACCGGGGGCTGTGGTGCCGACTACTCACCTCACCGTCGCGGAGCTGGCCGAGTCCAGAGCGGGTGGAGCTGTGGTGGACGCTGCTGCGACCCGACCCCCGGAGATTCGGTGGCTGCAACTGCGGGTTTGGCGGACAGTGACACCGGGAGCCCGCGGGTCCCTGGAGGGAGACCGCTTTTCCGGGCTCCCGCGACGGCGACTTCTCCCGCCCGAGTTGCGGGGTTGAAGAGCTCCTGGAGCGGGGCCTTACAGCACCGCCCCGCGCGGCTTGGAATGGTCGCGGGATTGCGAGCGCGCGCCGGGGGCTCTAACACCAAGACCCGGTGTGCGACCTTGCATCACCCGGCGTGGCTTTAATGACCACGGGACAATTCGCCATCGCCCGCCGGGGGCTTTGACTTTGACTCTGACCTCGGGGGGGGGGGGGGTGTGGAGGGGAGAGAAAAGTTTTTTTGGCCTTCCATCACAGCAATGTGATGGATGTTTATGTAAATTATGTTGTGTCTTGGGTCTATTTGTTTGTAATGTATGGCTGCAGAAACAGCATTTCGTTTGGACCTCAAGGGGTCCAAATGACAATAAATTGAATTGTATTGTATTGTATTGTATTGTATTGTATGTTACTTAGTATACAGGTGGACGTATTACATATCCCAAGCACTAACAACCTTCATTGTGACTAGCTCAAAATCATCAGAATTTCCATAATTAAGCCGTAGGATCAGACCGTGATTACCTAAACTAAAATGTTTATATAATAAATAACATGATGCAAAGCTGAATGAGTGCAGAATTTTGTTCTGCTCATCCTAACCACATTCACACCGTTGACAATTAATAACATATACCAGCATTTCATTATTTTTTTCCATTTCAAAAGTTGTTGTTTACTGTTTCCAACCAGCATGACTCTGAAAGTAGTAGAACAAGTTGTTATGGTGGTTAAAAGTAAAACAAGGGATATTTGGTCACCATCCATCTTAGTTATTTACTCTCACCCAATAAAAAAAAGTAACAATGCACAAAATTCTGGAGGAACTCAATGGGTCAGGCAGCATCTGTGAAGGGAAATGGACAGGCCACATTTGGCATCAAGACCCTTCTTCAGTCTGATCTTCTGAGCTTCTCCACAGCGTGCGGTTTCTTGCATCTCCAAAAATGTAACAATGCCTGAAACAGAAGCTGGTATTGATCTCCTTAAAGAAATACATTTCAAGCGGTGTTCAAATTAAGAAAAGGCATTTCTAATTTCATAAGTGTCAAATAAAGAACGAATAGAGGGGTAAAATAATTGGCAAAACAGAAGCAAGAATTATTTTTAGAACTCAAATTGCACCTATAAATTCTGCTTTCAGGTCTTGTATTAGGACCAAACCATGAAGATGACCGAGGCTGTACATCCAAAGTGGACAGTTATCATTGTTCGTGAGTGGGAGCAAACACATAAATGTATCCAAAGTGCCTTCCTGGGATTTCAGTAAAAGTGAGAACAGTGCAGAGAGCTATAATCAGTCTGAAGAAGGGTCCCGACCCGAACGTTCGCCTATACGTTTTCTACAGAGATGCTGCCTGACCCGCTGAGTGACTCTAACATGCTAGCTCTGATTTGGACTGATCACTAACCAAATACAATCACAAAACTGATTCTTCAGAATTGAAGATTAACCAAATACTTTATCAGAGCTCACATATACGATTTTAAAGGACATGGAATGGGGACCAATTTAGGGAGGAATTTCCAGAGATTAAGTCCAAGGAAACAAAAAGTCAGAGCTAGCATTGATGAGGTAACAAGACTAAGGAAATGTTACATTTTGAAGTATGGTAGGTCTTGTCAACAAGGAGAAACGGCTTAGTACATCCAAGCTGATCATGTGTTTGTAGACATGGGTAGATGTGGTGGCCAAAGGCAATCCAAAGAGGAATTGAAAGTTGGAGATGGATGCCATTGCTAGAATACATAGATAAGACTCAAGTGAGAGTAGGACTTCAGAAGAGAGGCACAGAAAGTCAGAAGATATTACAAATACAAAAAAGATTAAATAGAAACAGAAAACAGTGGAATTACAATGCAGCATCTATGGACAGAGAAACGGTTAATTGATTTGATTGAATGTAGAAACATGGAACTGCAGATGCTGCTTACAAAAAAAAAGACACAGAGTGCTGGAACAATTCAGTAGGTCAGGCATCTTTGGAAAAGCTGCCTGACCCGGTCTGAAGAAAGGCCCCAACCTGAAACAGTACCTATGTTCTCCAGAAATACTGCTTGAATTGCTGAGTTAATGGCACGTTGTGTCATTAATTGATTAGGTCAATAACCTTTCAATAAAATAAAGCAATCAACGTGAAACAAGTTAGTGTATACGAGGAAGATCGAACACCTGGTTGAGTGGTGCCACAACAACCACCTCTCGCTTACCATTACAAAACCAAGGATTTCAGAAAGGAGAAATCAGGGAACCACTCTTATTATTAGTGGGTCAGTGATGAAGAAAGTTAGCATTAACATCTCAGATGACCTGTCCTGGGTTCAGCACAGATCCAATTATGAGAGGCATGTCAGAGCCTTCATTTTGAAAAGTTTAAAAGATTTCAAAGTATCCTAACTGGTTGCACCATGGGCTGATACGGCAATTCCAATGCACAGGAATGCATATTCTTCTAAACCTTTTCTATCCATGGACCGGTGCAAATTAAGGAAGCACTTGAAGCCTGGTGAAAAGGGAACTACCCTTTATTGCAATTTGCAACTCGAAAAGGAACTCACTACACTGAATGAAAGTAGAACTGTATTGTGAGAGCAAGCATAGTTAACCATAGCATCAATGCAATGTGGAGAATGTTGTACTTGAAGGTGAGGCAGCATCCATGGGGAGAATAAATTAGTTGACTTTTTAGGACAACTTAATTTAATGATTTTGCAAAACACTGCATTTCATAGTGATAAATTCCTAACACTATTATCTCTTCATCCGTGTGGAAAATATCTCAAATAACATCTTAAAACAAGTTCAATTACCCCTATTGCAAGTACAGCAGTGGCATGGTCTACAATCAGGAGCACAACCAGGAAGTCATTCAACTCCTCCAGCCTATTCTGCCATTCAATTCGAACAAGCCTGATATGCATTTCAAATCCACTTTACATTTTGAATCAATCATTTAACCTGGCGTGACAAAAAAAAATCTACTAAAGAGTATTGAAATTTTCAGTGGTCCACAACCCATTCAGTATTATTTAGGAAGATAAGTTGGAGGGTTTAAGAAACATCATGGCAAATACTGCAACATTCTTGCCTTCCATCGGAAGATATCTCCACACGTGTATTCTTTAACCATAACTTTCATAGAATGGGAAGGAAAGCTTGGTTTTGCAATTGCTCTGCCAAAGGCCCCAAGAAATTACAGAGTTGTGGACGAAGCGCAGTCCATCGCGCCGTAACTACACTTCACGATGCCTTGGGGAAGCAGTCAACATAACCAAGGAACACTCACTTTCCTCTTTCTCTCTTATCCCCTCAGGCAAAAGATACACAAGCTTGAAATCATGTACCACCGATTCAAGAACAGTTTCATTCCTACTGTTATCAGACTTTTGAGTGGACCTCTCATATTGCAAGGCTACATTCCCGATTTCCCAATCATCCTCATTGGGGCTTTTGCATTTTTTTAAATCTTTTTTTACCATATTCTTTTATCTTTTCTTTTGCTCTACTTTCACAAGCAGCCTACAAAACAAATTGTTCACTGCATGGCAATAGAAAACCAATACCCAGTTCAGATCTGTGAAAATTCTCGTTCTATCTTAATTAACATTTCATAATTCCAATCATATTTGCAAGGAATCTCGTAGAAGTTTACAAATCCAACTAGGTCTAGAAGTTTCCAAGTGGCCAAAAGAGGTTTTATCTTTTCCTACGGAGAGTATTAACAGAAAATGAAACTGACAAAAAACTGGGAAACAAGACCAACTCAGCAACTTGCACTTCAATTTTCCCAACCCATAGACTTACCACAGATTCCACTACACGACCTTTCTTTCCTTTGATTTTGAACGACAATAAAACATCCCCAAAAATCTTGAACATCTGTAGTCCACAGAGCGAGATTCCGTTTGGATTCCCAGCTTTCCAATTCAAGAGAAATTATGACCACGAAGTCTATTGTGCAATAGAGGCTTGAATTAAGTTGAAGGTCACAATAGTCTCCACGGTTGGATGGCATCTGTAGCAGGTTTCAGCAACAGCATTAACAAAAAAAATGGATAAACATTTCACGAAACCTTATTTACATTCATATTCCTTCAGCAGGATCATTAAATGAAGCAATACTAGAGATTTCTAAGAAAATAAAACAGAAAGTTGAAGCAGCTGCCAGGACTGGTTCACCTTACGAAATTAAATACACAGTGCTACTTCCTTGTTTCAAACCAGATTGTTTTTTTCTGGCCACTTCCTGCCTCACAGGCCAATAGAATTTTCTTTTATTTGCATATCACCAATCAAATGGAAACCTCAGTTCCTTCAGTATTAGCGTTGGCTCGCTGCAGTTAAACTGTTATTTGTGAAACACGGAAATAAGCAACAACTTTGGTTGCAGAGTAAAACACATACAGGGTGTGTGATAACAACAAAGGTCAGTAATTGCACTCTTATACCAGCATCAGATAATATTGGCAGACACGACATGGCAATTCTAAATGATGAGATAGTGAACCATGGCTGTCCGCCTGGTCAGATGAACCAAAGTTCCCTTGGTATGATTCTAAGCAAAACGAATGATTTCTAACATTAGTTAGGCTGGTTGAAAGGGAAATTAGGATCCACTTTCTTGACAGAAAGTGAAAATTTGAAATCAGTTTTGCCCAAAAGATTCCAGCTGATTGGACAAATGGAACGGAGAAGAGTTGGATGGCTAGATTCCCATCAGGTTCGGGCATCGAGGGGAATGGTTCAAGGAGAAGAGTCGCTTAAGTAACCACAATCTAACTGAATGCTCATTCAGCATTCTTAAAACTTATATGTCGTGTTACCATAAGATCGTTCTGAAAACATGCATGATGTGTTTGGCTGTATAACAGTGGGTGGCTACACTTGAATCTTTCATTGACTGTGATGTTTTAGGACATCAAAGGCATGAAACCTGCTGAATACGCTGTTTTCCTTCTATTCATTCTAATTTCAAATATAACGAATTAAAATCTTTTACAATGCAATCACTACATTATTTGTGCACTTGTTAGCACTGCATCCAATTTCTGGTGCAGAATAAATATATAGCATTAAGTCTATCCTGAAACACAATGCAAATAATGGTCACATTACCAACGTCATGTTTCCATGAGGATGTCATCACAAATCAGCTGACTAGAGTGCACTGACCTTCATCCTGTCAAGGACACATTTTAGAAAACATAAGTGTGTCCTAAATAACAGGGCACTGCGTTTCCCCCGTATAATTTGTGTGTGAAGATGGTGAGGGCGGGAGAGAAGACAATGAAGACAAGAAATGCCAGGATTCTTTTACAGTTGCTAAAATATGGAGAAGGACAGATTTATTGGCTACTTGACCAAGTGGGAACCATGTTCACACGGGAGGGCTGGTCTCCCCAATGCAATATTCCACCTCTCCACCAGTTCCAATATTGGTGGCCAGTGGGGGGAGGGGGGGGGGGGGTGCTTTCTGGGGCACTAGTATGGGTGTTGTGGGCCGAAAGGACTGGTTTCCAGAGGGATAGTATGGACATTGTGGGCCGAATGGATTCTTGGACTCACAGTTCAGTCAGTCACGGCTGGGGGGCTGGCAGTTCACTCACTCATGGCTTGTTGGCTGGCTGTTCAGTCACTCACGGCTGGTGGGCTGGCAGTTCACTCACTCACGGCTGCTGGGCTGGCAGTTCACTCACTCACGGCTGGTGGGCTCACACACACACCCTCCATCACACACAGACACACCCTCCATCACACACACTCACACCCCCATCTCACACTCACACCCACACACTCCATCACACTCACACCCACACACACACACTCCATCACACACACGCTCACACCCACACTCACCCATCTCTCACACCCTCCATCTCACACGCACACACACCCACACCTTCCATCTCACACACACAAACCCTCCATCACGCACACACACAACCTCCATATCACACACACACAAACCCTCCATCACACATTCACACTCACCATCACACACAACATATACATGACAGTAAAACTCTTTTGAATTTACTCACGCGACTGAGTGCGGCCTCCCGGACTGAGCGGGACTTCCGGACTGAGCGGGGCTTCCGGACTGAGCGGGGCTTCCGGACTGAGCGGGGCTTCCGGACTGAGCGGGGCTTCCGGACTGAGCGGGGCTTCCGGACTGAGCGGGACTTCCGGACTGAGCGGGACTTCCGGACTGAGCGGGACTTCCGGACTGAGCGGGACTTCCGGACTGAGCGGGACTTCCGGACTGAGCGGGACTTCCGGACTGAGCGGGACTTCCGGACTGAGCGGGACTTCCGGACTGAGCGGGACTTCCGGACTGAGCGGGACTTCCGGACTGAGCGGGACTTCCGGACTGAGCGGGACTTCCGGACTGAGCGGGACTTCCGGACTGAGCGGGACTTCCGGACTGAGCGGGACTTCCGGACTGAGCGGGACTTCCGGACTGAGCGGGACTTCCGGACTGAGCGGGACTTCCGGACTGAGCGGGACTTCCGGACTGAGCGGGACTTCCGGTCTGTGTGCGGCTTCTGGACTCAGCACGGCGCAGACTCACAGTTCAGTTCAATCAGCACGGCGCAGACTCAAGTTAAGTTCACTCATGGCGTAGACTCACAGTTCTACACTCAACTTTCACTCTTCTGGGGTGACTGACTCGCGTCCGGCCTCCGGGGCTTTATTTTCCTGGCCCCTGGAAGGGGCGTTACCTTCATCATGGTGACTGACAGGCAAGAAGACCAATCTGCTGATCTCACGATTTTTAAAACATTCATAACTTTTCTATTATTTCACCGATCAGAAAAAATCTTGAGGCGCATGGAGGAGAGGAGGACGGTGAGTAAGATGACAAAAAAATCATAGCAATATAGGGTAGCGTTTTTGCTAAAATGTATTTACAACGTAGGCCGGAAGTGGTCAAGATGAGACTTTTAGTAATAGTATGTGCAATGGCTGTTACGGATATACATACTTGTAATTCACTCTACACAAAGAATAGCAATTAAGCTTAGACTAGAGGCTTGAAACAGACTACAGCATGAAACCTCATACTTTAAACACAAACTTTTGGGGAACATCACAACTATTTTAAAACCAAGGTCAGCAGATGTTCAAACTCTGGACTAGAATGTGGAGATACAAAATTTGTCATTCAGTAAATACCCATCTGACTTGCTCGAGGCTCCTGCTGCATCAATGAATATGAAGAACTGTCATGCACAATAGTTAGCAAATCATGTGGTAGCTGCTTGAAATGTTGGGCTGCCGTTTGGAGCACTGAGCCCAGTTCTGGTTGCAGCATTACAGGATGGATTTGCAGGCTTGGGAAAGGGTGCAGATAAGTTTCACCAAGATATTGCCAAGATTAAAGAGTATTAGCTACAAGGAGAGGTTGACAAACTTGGATTGTTTTCTCTGGAGCTTTGGAGGTGAAGGGCAACCTCTTAGAACCATATAAAATTATACAAAAGAGGAACTGATAAGATTAGATAACCAGAGCCTATGTCATGGGTTAGAAATGTCAATTACTACAGGGCATAGCTTTAAGGTGAGAAGAGGAAAGCTTAAAGGAGATTTGAGGCAAGATGGTCAGGGAAAGTAGTGGAAACAGATGATAACACCATTTAAGAGCCCTTTAGACAGTCACTTGAATAGGCTGGGGATGGAAGAACATAGATCATGTGCAGGTGGATGGGATTAATTTATTTTAGAATCATGGCCAGTAAAACATCATGGGTTAAAGAACTTGTTCTTGTGCCGCGCTATTCTATGGTCTATGTTCTAAATGTCTTCATACACAGCCACTTCTAATCTCCCCAAAAGTACAATGGCAGAAATTTCAATGGGAACTATCAAAAAGGGAAATGAGTAAATACAGAAAGGGATAAATGTTGCACCAATTGGACTTCCCTTCGAAAGGACACAAGCACAATACCTAATGATTATACTAATACCATCGCACCAGTACACTTGACTCAAAAGTTTTCATCCTACCAAATGTAGGGGAAGAGAATCGGATTCTCTGTCAACGTTCATAGTCAATGAATTACTTTTGAATCATCGCCCTTGGAATAAAAATAAAGATAGAAAATGCTCGAAACACTCAATCTGAGAAACAGTTAATATTTCAGGTCAGGGACCCTTCAACAGATCTAGGAAAGCACTATACTTTAGTTTTAGGAGTCGGAGAATGTGAAGAGGTCGATAGAACAGAATAACTAACAGAATAGAGACCAGACCAGCACTGAAATATGTTATAGATGGGGACATGATAGATCTCTCCCATATGCTGGAGATGAATTCCCAACCTTCCAATCTACCTTGTTGCAGCCCTTGTATTATCTGCACTCTCTCTCTGCACTGATTGTTTTCTTTTTGCACTGATGTTCTTGTTTACGGTATGATCCCCCTCGACGGTATGCAAAACAACGCTTTTCAACAACGTGGAATCAAGGGGTATTGGGAGAAGGCAGCAACGGGGTACTGATTGTGGATGATCAGCCATGATCACATTGAATGGTGGTGCTGGCTCGAAGGGCCAAATGGTCTACTCCTGCACCTATTGTCTATGTATCTATGATAATATCTTGATAGACGAGACAATAGTAAACAAATAGCAACATACTGTGCAACATACTGAACAGGCAGGACTGTATTAAGAGTAAATAAAATTGAATGGTGACAGACAAAAATTACCAGCTCTGATACAGGCAAAAAGAGCGACCTACCCAAAGTTGGAGAAGTTAATATTGAGTCCAGGAGGTTGCAACATGCCAGATGAAAGACACAAAGATGACAATTCCCATTGTTACCATGAGGTCCAGTGTCACAGAGCACTGTGGTCAGACTGGGAGTGGAATGAAAGGAAGCTAAAGTTCCCTCCTGCATGTTGGAGGCAAATGCTCCACAAAATGACCACCCAGTGTTTAGTTTCTCCAACGTAACAAGCTCTCGACTATTTTGTTTCCCATTGCTTTAATTTTCTATCAATGCTACTAATGTTTTCTTTCCATGCGCTTTAATCTTGTTTATTATGTAGTACCATATCGCATGCCCTTTGAATGTCCTTATGCATCAAATCAACTACATTTCCCTCAATGACCCACTCTTTTATTTCATTAAAAACTATTGTTACTATATTGTTATTTAGGTTAATAATTAGCCTATTTATCAGAAGTTGGTATTTTATGAATCATTCCTAAACAAAGGGCTTGATAGAAAGAAATATTACATAAACATGATCACAAAAATTGGAAATTATGTCATACTGCACCAATATAATTTATTAACTAATACAAGGGCCTGGTTTTAAGAGGGAAGATAAAATAAAGATGGCAAAAAAATTTGGAATCAGCACCTAACTGCTGACCTAATACACAATGTTTTCACTCTTGCCAAACTCAGGGCTTAATGCAATTAGTTCATCTATGCCTTGGCAACTAGATACTTAAATGGGAGTACCTTCCCCAAACATGCCTTCAGGCAGTGAGTTCTAGATTTCAACCAAATGACACAATTTCTTCCTTTCTCCCACCATTAACAAGAAACCAATGCCCCATCTGGTTATAGACAACTGTGCTATAGGGAAGCACATTATCTATTTTATCTTAGCCCCTATCAGGTAACTTCTCAACCTACTCTGCTCCGTTCTAAAAACAACCCCAACTCTCCAATGACACTTTATTGAAATGCTGAATCTCAGGCAACAAACCTCCTGATGAATCTCCTCTGTAACCTCTTTAGTGCAGATTCCTGCAATGTGGAACAAGAAACGCATACTGCTCCTATGTTGTTCACCAATACAGTTGTGCCCCTGCTCTTGTATCCCATTCCCCTGCCAATGAGGGATATAAACCCTATGTCATCCTAACCACCTTATTCACTTGCGATGCCATTTCAGGGATCCTTGAATGATAGGATCATAGGAAGTACTGAGGTGCAGATATTTAAAGATCCCTCTCTTATTTGTTCTCTAAAAATACACTCCCACACTTTTACAGGAATAAATTCCATCTTCTATTACTCTAACCATCTTATCAAGTCATCAATAATGTTTAATAGTCCAGTAACATCAACTTTTAGTCATCCTTAAACTTGCTAATCATACCTCGCTCATGCAGAACCAATTAGTTGATGCATAAAACAAACTGCAAAGGTAATATATGGCATTTGTTAATTTGCCCAAATCCCATGAGTTCCAACATTTTGGACAAGTCATCCCAAGGGAGAATAAACAATGATCCTGTGCAGGAAATTTCAGTCAATATGTTCTCACCAAGCTCCTGCAAACGGCAAGGTGATAATATTCGATACTTGATTAGTAAGGACATCAAAGGTTATGTGGAGAAGGGAGGAGAGTGAGGTTGAGAAGGAAAAATAGATCAGCGATGATTGAATGGCAGAGTAGACACAATGGGCCAAATGGCCTAATTCTGCTCCTGTGTGCAAATAAGGTCTTGGCTGAACCACTCACCTGAAACAGATGAGCAGCTTTAATGGTGTAGACACTTGTAATGTTTTGGGACTTTCTAGAGACAGATTTGAATTCACAACTCTGCAATGTTCCTCAGTGAGCTCTAGCTGACGCACAAAGTTGAGGAAGAGGGGTGGTGATAAATTTTAGATTTAAACTAGACAGAAAGGACAAAATATGTAACATAATGTATCAGATAGATGAAATATGGACTCATGCAAAATATTGTATCAGAAAATATTTGCAAAATATTTTAGAAATAGGACTTAATTTAAAATAGATGTACAAGTGCTTGTAAAAGCAACATCATCACACCACGGCAATAAAAGGAATGCCAAATTACACAGCAAAAGTTATAGAATATAACTTCTATAGAAGTGATTTGCACTGACTTGCATTTATTCAACATCTGTAACACTGTAAAACATCTTTGGAAAATTTGAACATGCCACCATTTTCCTGCTGCCGGAGTATAAACAACGGATAGTATGGGAAGCGGCAGTGGCGAGGGACGTAAAGCAGTGGTCTGACCATTCAGAGGCCATGCTACAGGATGCACTGAATGATGTCGACTGGAATATGTTCCAATCAAGTTCCAGAGACGTCAGTGAGCTTGCAGAAGCTGTCACGGGCTTCATAGCAACAATAGCCGACAACATCGCCCCCACGTTTAGGGTTAGCGTCTTTCCTAATCAAAAACCCTGGGTGGACAGGTCCATTCGCATTGCTTTGAATGCTCGCACTGCTGCTTACAACTCCGGCCTGGCATCCGGCAACATGGATGACCACAAGGCAGAGTCCTATAGACTATGAGGTACAGGGACAGGATGGAGTCACAGTTGGAGCAGCGTGACACCAGACGCCTATGGCAGGGGCTAGGGACTATAACTAATTACCAGAGCAACCCCCCCCCCCTCAACCGGGAGTGCCGGCACCTCTTTAGCTAATGAGCTGAACTCTTTTTATGCACGATTTGAGGCGGGCAACAACTCTCTTAGCTCTCTTGCTAACAACATTGTCAGCGCGCTGGCTAGCGAGGCTGGAGTGATGGGGCCCCTTTCAGAAAGCATTTGATAAGGTTCCACATAGGAGATTAGTGGGCAAAATTAGGGCACATGGTATTGGGGATAGAGTGCTGACATGGATAGAGAAGTGGTTGGCAGACAGGAAATAGAGTAGGGATTAACGGGTCCCTTTCAGAATGGCAGGCAGTGACTAGTGGGGTACCGCAAGGCTCTGTGCTAGGACCGCAGCTATTTACAATTATACATCAATGATTTGGATGAAGAGATTCAAAGTAACATTAGCAAATTTGCAGATGGCACAAAGCTGGGTGGCAGTGTGAACTGTGAGGAGGATGCTATGAGAATGCAGGGTGACTTGGACAGGTTGGGGGAGTGGGCAGATGCATGGCAGATGAAGTATAATGCGGATAAATGTGAGGTTATCCACTTTGGTAGCAAAAACAGGAAAGCAGATTATTATATAAATGGTGTCAAGTTGGGAAAAGGGGAAGTACAACGGGATCTGGGGGTCCTTGTTCATCAGTCTATGAAAGTAAGCATGCAGGTACAGTAGGCAGTGAAGAAAGCGAATGGCATGTTGGCCTTTATAACAAGAGGAATCAAATATTGGAGCAAAGAGGTCCTTCTGCAGTTATACAGAGCCTTAGTGAGACCACACCTGGAGTATTGTGTGCAGTTTTGTCCCCTAATTTGAGGAAGGACATTCTTGCTATTGAGGGAGTGCAGCGTAGGTTTGCGAGGTTAATTCCCGGGATGGCGGGACTGTCATATGTTGATAGAATGGAGCGGCTGGGCTTGTCTACTCTGGAATTTAGGATGAGAGGGCATCTTATTGAAACATAATATTATTAAGGGCTTGGACACGCTAGAGGCAGGAAACATGTTCCCCATGTTGGGCGAGTCCAGAACCAGGGGCCACAGTTTAAGAATAAGGGGCAAGCCATTTAGAATGGAGATGAGGAAAAACGTTTCCACACAGAGAGTTGTGAATCTGTGGAATTCTCTGCCTCAGAAGGCAGTGAAGGCCAATTCTCTGGAGGCTTTCAAGAGAGTTAGATAGATCTCTTAACGATTGCAGAGTCAGGGGATATGGGGAGAATTCAGGAACGGGGTACTGATTGTGGATAATCAGCCATGATCAGTGAATGGCGGCACTGGCTCTAAAGGCCGAATAGCCTACTCCTGTACCTATTGTCTACTGACATTTTTGACAATTACTGCATGCTCCAATCGTAGAGGTCCACTGTCAAAATGCCAGGATGATTTAGGTAAACAGTGGAGACGACAAGGAATCATGCCAAAAAACATCAGTCAAAAATTCAAAGAGCTTAACTACAGGTTGAAAAAGTATGATATCAATAGTCAGGTTAATTATTAAAGATGATTGAGAAATCTAGGTCATACATAAAATATTTGCCCACTCTTTTTCTGACTAAAAGATTGAATTTTAAGCTAATCTTAAACTTTAATCTAATTAACACTACCACTCATTAACCTTAACATAATTAACACTCTATGGGACTATTTTTAACTTACATGTACACCACGTCCAATAAGTAGAATTCTTCACAACTGTTAAAAATGTTGATAGCTACTAGCAGGTGGCCTTCCCAGTGAACTGTCCAAACCTTTAATCACTTCACTCATTGTTAAAAACTGCAGTGAACTTGGCAAGAAAGTTGTGTAGGAAGGAACTGCAGATGCTGGTTTAGACCAAAGATAGGTAGGAAGGAACTGCAGATGCTGGTTTACACCAAAGATAGATAGAAAATGCTGGAGTAAATTAGTAGGTCAGGTAGCATCTCTGGATAGAAGGAATAGGTGATGTTTTTGATCGAGACCCTTCTTCAGATCTTAACCTCATTTTGTCCATAATACCATTCAGGAATGTGCATCTTCAACAGGTAAACGAGGTACCAAGAAAACACTTGGAAAATACATTTATTAATGTAGTGTTTTGGCCATGTTGAAGATCTTCAGAAACAAGATAACAATAAAGTTTTGTTGTTAGGCAAGTTAATCATTGGTCAAGACACAAGGGGAAATTAACAACTCTTATAAACAGTAAAGAGTTCTTTCTTTCTACCCGAAAAGCTTGCATATTAGCAAAACAAGTACTCTGACCCCACTGAAAAGGATCTACACAGCAACTGAGACACACAGGACCAGTGCGTGGTCAGTACAATTTGCACACTATGCAGAATGTTGGTGAAACTGAGAAAATCTAGATCAGAACTTCAATTAGTGAGACTGCATTAATGTGATTGTGGAGAGAATTCCTGACTTTGAGAAATAATCCTCAGTAATGAATTACTATCTTGGCAGTTACATCAAAACATTACAAAATACTGAATCCGAAAGAGATGTTGGAATAAAACAATCCACAAAGAAAAGGAAGGATCAATCTCTAAAACCCAGAATATGAAGTAAAGAAAAATTGCAACAATTATCAGATAAATCATTATGGGTATTTTTTTGCAGTAGCTTATACTGTAATTTGTCATATGGTAGCAACATAAAATATTGGACACCATATTTAAGGGAAAGTTAACATGCGCCACCACCACTATTCTACGGCAGGAACAACCTTCACAATTACCGGTAGTAACCACAAGCACTCCCCGCAGTGTGATTGTTCAGGTTACAGAAACTCACCAATACAGAATTCACAAATCACTTCAAGGCATCAGATGTGAAGAATGAAATGGAACCGCAGTCATGGACAGTGTGGAGTTGGCAGAAAGGTGATGAACATGCATGTTTAGCATATCATAAATATGGATCTCACAAAAGCTAAAAGCACACTGTTCCTCTCTCAATACAGTAAAATGTCCAAAATGTCATTTATTCATTTACCATTTCCAGGATCTACAGTGATTTCTTTTAAGTAGAGTCAGTGTTAAACTGGAATGCTCCTCTCCATCCTCCTTAGTCCTAAAAGAAAATAAATCTATCTTCCTTTAAAAAGAGATTATCACCAAAGCCCTATACATTTAATTGCCTTGGATCAGTGGAAATAGTTCCAACATATTGAATCAACATTGATTGCTCTTGCTTTAATATATTGGAAACTGTCATGAGAGACTGTCAAATAGAAGGTATAACACCTGTCCTTTCACCGCTTCCATTCTCACAATCCAAGTTCTTCCAGCTCTTGCTGTGATTCACCAACACTTCTTCCAACTTTCTGCGCAACATCCGCTGTTTACACTGTGGTCTCCTCTGAATTAGAGGCAAATTCTGCTTGTCATTATTAAAGCAGCATTTCAAAACACATCTGGTTGACCAATCTGTCCATCACCCCATCAGTTCTCTTCTTTTGCAGCTTTATGCATTTCCCCCATTTACATCCCGTAATATGGGAAAAGAGGTAGACAACTTGTACTCAACAAGCTCCCATAAACAATGTGGTGATGACCAGATAATCTCTTTTTAAAGGAACAGTTAAATATTAGCTGGAACAGAGACATTTCTGCTGCACACTATTTAAACTATTGTGGAATATGTTTCCGTCATTGAAGGGATAAATGACTTAGTTCAGCACCAGTATTTTAGAGTTTGAGTTATACAGCACAGATGCTGCCTCACCCTCTGAGTTTATCCAGCATTTTTGTCTACCTTCGATTTTCCAGCATCTGCTGTTCCCTCTTAAACAGCACAGAAACTGGTTCTTTGGCCCAGCTCATCCATGCCGACCAAAGTGTTCACCTGAGATAGTCCCTTTTGTGTGTTTGGCCTATATCCCTACAAACCTTACCTATCCATGTACCTGTCTAAATGTCTTTTAAACATTATAATTGTACCCACTGCTATCATTTCCTTGGTGACCAAAACTCCACACAATAAACCAAGAGTGGCTTAACCGCAACACTATTGCAGTCAAAATAAAAAATACTTCAAAAATATTAAATTGTTTGTGAAAAACTAATTACATTCATCATCTTGGCAATTAGATCACCATGGCAACAAGATCATCCAAATCAGAATGCTTTCATTAACTATAGCTGTCTTCAACACCATAATACTGAATAAGCTCATGCCTATACTTCTCAACCTTGGCCTTCAGATCTCCACCTGTAAAACTGGTTTCTGGACTCTAGATCGGCAGACGTCAGTCATTTAGAATTGGTCATAACACTTCCTCCACCCTGGTGCTTCTCCGAGTCGTGTGCTCAATCCCTTGCTCTACTCCATGTATGCTCGTGATTGTGCGGCCCAATGCCAACTCAATCTTCATGTTCACAGATGTTACCACTGTCGTCATCAACAGAACTGCTGCAGAGGTAGATTCAAGTTCTCCGGCATCCATTTCACTAGCAAACTAACTCAGTCCCTCCATACTGACGTGGTGATCAAACAAAGTGTGTCAGTTTTATTACTTTCTCAGGCACATCCATGAGGATTCTCTCGACCTTCTACAGATGCTCTGCAAAGTATTTTGATGAGATGCATCTCATTCTGTTATGGCAAATGCTCTGAACTTGCAGGGTGTTGAACACAGCCCAGTCCAACATAGGTTTGTTACTTCCTTCTATCCAGTCATCTTCATATATGTTGCATTACGGCAGCTGGAAGTATCGCCCCGGATGCCTGTCAACCCGGCCAGTATCTCTCTACAGGGCTCGAAATTAACGGTTGCCCGGGTGCCAATGACCACCTAAAGTCCAGTCGGGCAACCTAAAAGACGTGCCATTTTGTCCGGCTTAGCAAGCACCCGGGACACCTGCCGTTCAACTCTGAGCGGGCCCCCCTCTCTATCTCTCTCCGTCTCCGCCCGCCATCCGTGTTCCGGCCTCCGGGCCGCTAGGTCTCCGCTCTCTGGCCGCTCCTTATCCGCCGGCACGGCCAGCCGCCTTGCACATGCGCACTGCCACAACCTGCACATACCCCCCCCTGCACATGCGCACAACCACGGCCAGCACATCATCGGCCGCCCCACACATGCGCACTGCCATGGCAACTGGTCGGCGCCGGGCACTTTCTCCCTCCCTTTGCATTGTGGAATATCTGGCCGCCATTGCTGGCCAGTCGCCACCTCGCCACAAACGCTGAAACCCAACACAGAATCATTCCCCGGAGCTGGAGAAACTCTCTGGAGTAACTCTTGCTTCTTGGTTTCCTGGTCCTCCAAAAATATTCCAGATGGAATTTAAACTGGAGGAGGTGGATGGTCCACCACCAAACTCCAAACTCTGAACAATAACAGCATATTGCACTTTTTCTGTTTATTTATTGTGTATATATATGGTCTATGGTATATAGACACACTGAACCTTTATCCCCTGTTCTGTATTATGTTTACATATTCTGTTGTGCTGCAGCAAGCAATAATTTCATTGTCATATCTGGGACATATGACAATAAAACTCTTGACTCTTGACTTGGACTTAAGCAAAAATAGTATAGTGTAGGCAAACAAAATATAGTGGCACAGCTGGTAGACTTGCTGCCTCACACGCCAGAGATCCGTGTTTGATCCTGTCCTTGAACATGTTGAAATGTCACCTATTCCTTTTCTCCAGAGATGTTGTCTGACCCGCTGAGTTACTCCAGCTTTTTGTGTCTTTCTTCGGCTTAAACCAGCATCTGCAGTTCCTTCCTAAGCCCTTTTATCATTTCTCCCTTCTGGGAGAAGATAAGGGTTTGAAAGCCCGGAAGCCAGACTTAAGAACAGCCTCTTCCCCACTGCTATCCAACTCTAGAGGTGCTGCCACGTACTCCCACTCTTAACTCTACCTCATTCAGTGATTCCATTATTCTACTTTAATATTCTTTTACAATACTCGGATTTTGCACTGCAATCAAACACCACCCTGCTGTGCTGCACTGAATGTGTTTATTGTCACAAACAGTTCTCAGGAACAGAACTATTATAACTGGGGACTGTCTGTAATTTGATAATTATAGAAGACAGACAAAAATGCCTTGTAAACAAAACTAATTTCGTACAGTTGTTATTTTAGTACATCACACATTAAAACAAGAATATCAGTGTACAAGGACATTCCACTTCCAGCTCTTTTCTATCACTCTTTGCAACAAAACTTCCAAAGTAACATATGCTGTCTTACTTTTAAAATCTACAACACTTTCAGTTACACAAGACAATATTTTCGCACCTCATTTTATCATGGTACATTTCAATGACCATCTTTTCACAACTCTGCAAAGAGTATTTGTACCACTTTAATGCTTCGTTCACAGTCCCAATACATCAAGTGCAAAAAAATTACTGGAGGAACACAACATGGCAGGCAGCATTTGTGAAGCAAAAATGGGCAATCAATGTTTTATGTTGAGACCCTTCCTCTAGCCTGAAAGAGTGAATGAGTCATTGTGGGAATGGGGATGGGAAGTGAAATATCACTATCTCCACCCCTCCCTCCTCCACCCGGTCCCATTTACCAATCCACCATTTCTCACTTGGATCCACTTATTGCTGGCTAGTTCTTGCTCTGCTCCCCTCAACTTTTTATACATGCTGTACAATTCTATATGCTGGTACAATATTGCTACAATAGCTGACCCTCATGTCATGGATGGTAATCCTGAAAAGCAGTCAGTAACACGAAGTCGTGGCTTCTGCGCAGGTTGAAAAACACGAGTTGAAAAGAAAAGTATAGTGTTTATCTACTTACAAAGACACACAAATTATGACAGTGCAAGTTTCATCCTATTATAAATTTTTGGATACACTAAATCTCAACCCCCTACCACGTCCCTCAAATTTTATCAGTCTAAACCTTTCTCTCATAAGTTAGATCTTGTATGATTTTAAATACAAGAGAATGAACGGCATTCAAAATATAAAGGAAACCTGGTTAGCTTAGTTAACAACAAACCAAATGATGCAGCGTTCCCAGATGTGGAGAAAATACAATAAGTGTGATATGTGCAAACAGACTAACCAAATTCAGTATTTAAAAGCAGATATAAAATTCAGTGATGTACATATTCCACATACTCTACTGAAACAGCAAAATAGTTTTACACACCAACAACATTTTAAAGGAAAATTAAGTGCCAAACTCAGGTACTTTGTTAAGATCACATGGATTTACTTGGTTCTATGAAAACCAGCCTCTATTTTCATGGTTTATCTGAGATACAGTGAATAGTGTGTTGGATTGTCTTTTGGACATTATCTAGGATGGGCATCCGATCATCAAGCCTCAAATATGGAGCTTTAACTTAAGGAACAGACAGCTGTGGTAGAAGTGGGAAGAAAACATAAGAAAACATAGTCAACGTCAGAATAAAAACACTGAATTCAAAAATGCGGTCATTGTACACAATTAATTCCTGGTTTCAACGCACCCTGGAAAAGTAAAGTAAATCACCATGGATTTGTAGCTGGTCCAAAGAGGCAATTAATCCATTACAATGCTAAATGCGCACAGACACACAAACTATTTTTGGGTCCTGTGACCTTCCGTCCACAAGGAACAACTGACTCCCCAAGCCAACACCCGTATCCAATTGGCAAAACTAAGAAAAAGGCCCACTCCAACCAACGAGTCCTGCAGCCTACCGGCCCAACGTGTCCACTCAGAAAGAGAATATGCCACACAAAGCAGTAGACATCTCATTCAGATCACTGGACCTGACAGAGGCCCAGCCTCCCAACCGGGTACCAATAAGACCTGATTGCTGATCCTGGAACAGCACTGCAGGTGTGGGCAACCTACTGACCTTTTGAAAGACCAACCTAGACAAGCACTCTGATCATCGAGAGGGGCCGACCTCACAACTTGACCCAGGCTAAGAATGTGACCTCGCAGAGCACCAAACACCATGAGCCAACTCAGACCAGCCACCCACCTATCTCCTGGAATGGCCAATTCCACACACTGACTTCCTGCCACTTACCCAGGAAGCAAGGAGACACACTGGGCTGCACACAAGACTGAAACAGCATGGTTTCAAGTTCCACCATATTGCTGGAAAACATCCAGCTGATGAACTTGGACACCTAATCATGAGGACTGCTGTTTGCTCTGCTTTACAGAGACATGGTTCACCCCAGCTTCACCTAACGGTGCATACAATCTGAGGGCCTTTTACTTCATCAGATCGATATTATGGCATCCTAGGCCAAGGTTAGGTGAAGAGGTGTCTGCTTCCAAATCAACTCCTCATGGTGGTTAGACGTAGTGGTCCTAGCGAGCGCCTGCTCCTAGGACCTGGAACATCTAACAGAGAAGTGCGTTCCCTACTATCTGCCAAGGGAATTCCCTTTGGCTATCTAACTGCAGTTCACATCCCACCCCATGCGGATGTGAAAGTTACACTGGGTGCATTTTACACCGCTACCAATAACCCATGGTCTTGTTCATCATAGCTTCAACCAGGCTAACCTCAAGAGCATGTTACCAAAACACATCAGCACTTCCCCCATCCCTCCAGAGACCCAAACACCTTAACCACACAATCAAAGATGTCTACCACTATATCCCCTGCCCTTATTTTGAAAATCTGGCCATCTGGTTGCACTCCTACACCCTACTTACTAGCAGAAACTGAAGTGTGAGGATCGGTACAGAAAGCCATACCGTGTTGACCCGTGGAAACAGACAAGATTGCTTTGAGTCTGGGGACTGGTCCAAATTCAAGGACTCAGCGGCCAGCCTAAATGAATCACAAACTTCATCAGTAAGTATGTAGAGGTTTGTGTATTAAAGTAAATCAGAGCATTCCTCAACCAGAAATTATGGATGAACTGTGAGAATCCACTCTGCAGTAGAGATCAAAGTCTGAGGTGTTCAAGTTGGGTGATCCCCACCTGTACAGGAAATCTATTTACGACTTCCACAAGCAATTTCAGACCAAGCTAGCGTCCCAGACTAACCGCATAGACATCAATCAATTGTGGCAAGGCTTGCATACTGTAACAGGTTACAAAGATAAGTTGGCCAGAATCACTGGCACTAACACATCCCTGTACAATGAGCTCAATGCATTCTGTGTTTGTTTTGAACAGAAAGTAAAGACAGACAAAATATCCTCTCTAATACACATTTTTAGCCCCTTACTATATTCCCCATACACTCATGACTGTGTGGGCAAATTCTGCTCGAAATCAATTTACAAGTTTGCACATGACACCACCGTAAAAGACCAAATCTCAAACAATGACAAGACAGTACAGGACGAAGATGAAGAGCTTAATAACATGGTGTCATGACAACGATCTCTCCTCAAAGTCATCAAAACTTCAGTATGTGCACGCTCTGCTGCATCTGTATCTACGGTGCTGAAGTGGAGATGGTCAAGAGCTTCAAGTACCTGGGTGTAAATATTACTGACAATTTGTTCTGGTCCAACCACACTGGCTACGACTAAGAAAGTACTCTACTTCTAATGCCTCTACTTCTTCAGAAGGCTGAGGGAATAAGCGTGTCTCCAGTGACTCCTACCAATTTCTGAAGATAACCTATAGAAAGTATCCTATCCAAATGCTTTATAGCTGTAGTGCAGCTTGCATGCCTTCACCTTGTACAAGACGAAACCTGGTAGCACAAGGCCTGGATAGAGTGATATTTTCAGTTGTGAAAGAGTCTGGGACCAGACAGCACAGCCTCAGAATAACAGGACGCACTTCAGAATGGGGATATGGGGAAATTTCTTTAGCCAGAGGGTGGTGAATCTGTGAAATTAATTGCCACAGACAATGGAACAGGCCAAGTCTTTGCGTATTTTTAAAGCAAAGATTGGTTCTTGATTAGTAAGGGCTTCAAAGGTTACGGGGAGAAGGCAGGAGAAAGAGTTTGTGTGAAATAGATCAGACATTATCTATTGACGGAGCAGATTCGATGGGCTGAATGGCCGGATTTTGCTCCTATGTCTTATGAGCATGGTCTTCAGTGGCAACAATGCATCACTTCCGGCTCAATGCCTTTTATGCATGCTTTGAAAGGATGAATGATGACATGCCTATATGGGCCAGAACAGCCCACAACTACCCAGTGCTCTCAGTCTCTGAGGCCAACGTCAGAGTGTTCTGTGTAAAGCATCCAGCCAGACAACGTACATGGCCGAATGCTAAAGACCTGTACACACCATGGGCTGGAGTATGCAAGGATATCTTCAAACTTTCACTTCTGCTGTTTGATGTTCCTGTCTGCTTCAAAAGGACATCTATTGTACCACTGCTCCCAAGAAAAGCATGGCAACTTGCCTCAATGACTATCATACGGCAACACTTACAGCCATAACAACAAAATGTTTTGAGAGGTGTGTTGTGGAGCAAATTAACTGCTGCTTCAGAAATGACCTGGATCGCTTCAATTCGCCTATCGCCGCAACAGGTCAACAGCAGAACCTATCTCACTGGCTCCCTGCTCTGATCTGGACCATCTCAATGACAAGAGCACATACATCCCGCACAGCTCCACTACCGTCTATAAATTAGATGACGACACCACTGTTGTTGGCCAAGTCAGTGAACTGGAGAGAGACAGGATACCAGGTTAAGTTGTGCCGCAATAACAATCTCACTCAACGACAACAAGCCAGGGATCTAATTGCTGATTTCAGAAAGGGGATGCAAGAAGTCAATGTGCCAGCTTTCATTGGTAGTGGAGAGAATTTGCAGTTCAAATTCCTGGACTTATATATCGAATGACTTAGCCTGGGCCCACCGCATAGCTCTATTAACAAAGGCAACATTTCAGTGCCTCGACTTTCTTCGAAGTTTAAAGAGAATCAGCGTGTCCCAGAATACTCTAATAAACTTCTATACAAGCAATGTACAGAGTGTCATATCAGGTGGCATCATGGCCTGGCATGGCGATTGCAACACACAGGAATGCAAGGGGGGTGTAGAGTGGTGGACTCAGCCATCGGAGTACAGCCCTTATCATCACCGAGAGCATCTACATAACGCAGTGCCTCGAGGTGGCATGATCCAGGTCATGTCCTCCTCTCACTGTTTCCACCAAGCAGGAGGTATAAAAGCCTGAAGTCGCACATCATTAGGTTCAGAAACAGCTACTTTCCTACAGATTAGTTCGTATGTTCATGTGATAGGAGCAGAATTAGGCCACTCGGCCCATCAAGTCTACTCCGACATTCAATCATGGCTGATCTAACCCCATTCTCCTGCCTTCTCCCCAGAACCCAGGGATCTAACTGCTGGTTACAGAAAGGGGATGCGAGAAGACAACGTGCCAGCTTTCATAAGAGATATAGATAAGAGTTTTTTCTACTTGTTTTGTTTTTTTTAGTATGTCCCAATGTGTGTTTTTAATGTTTCTCTGTGTATCTTGTGTGGGGGCATTGTAGGGGGGTAAGGGGGAAACCGCTTCGGTCGCCTCCTCCATGGAGAGGCGACTTTTTCCATGTCGCCTCCCTCGCGGCCTAACACTAAGGATTGGTGCAGTCTTTCCCGGAGACGCGCCCGGGGCTTCAGCCTCTTTCACCGCGGAGCCTCTTTCACCGCGGAGCGGGCGAGCCCTCGCCGGGGGTCGCCGTAAGGGAGCACTCCGTTCGCAGGCCCGCGGCAGCCTGAAGCCGCAGTCTGCGGAGCTACAGCTGGCGCGGCGTCTGGAGCCTGGGATCCCTCGTTCGGGACCCCGGAGAAGAAGAGCTCCGACCACCGGTCCGCGGACTACATCATCTAGAAGCCGCAGACTGCGTTGCTTCCAGCTGGCAGGCGTACGGAGCCTGGGATCCCTCGTTGGGGACCCCGGGGAAGAGCTCCGACCGCCGGCCCGCGGCCTGCTTCTAACTGCGGGCGCGACGGGGACTTACCACCCGGAGCGGGATCCCTCGCCGGGGATCCCTGGAGAACAGCTGTGACCTCCGGCCCTGAGGCGCGGAGGGGACTTTAGATCTTCGACCGCCAGCCTGCGCCCTACACCATCTTGAAGCCACGGTAGGGAAGCACCGATTCAGGACGTACCTTGTCTGAACATCTGGCGGCCCGCAGTTGCGACTGCGGAGGGTTGTGGTTCCGACCACAGGGGAAAATGGAGGAGGACTGACCAAATTTTGTGCCTTCCACCACAGTGATGAATGCTGTGGTGGACGTTTGTGTTAAATTTTTTATTGTGTATTGTGTGTTCTTTTTTTTAATTGTACCGCTGCTGACAAGTTCATTTCACTGCATTTTATGTGCACGTGACGAATAAATCTGACTTGACTTGAACCCTTGACACCCATACTAATCAATGGGATCTTGGACAATACAACCCCAATCCTACCTCAGCAACAGAACATGACTACAGAAAAGTAGACCACCTTTTGCACTACCATGAACTTATTTTCTAATTACTTTGCACAAATGTTTTTTTTCACTGCCTTGTAGAATTTGTGTAATTTATGTATAATTTACATGTAATCCATTTTTGTGTCATGCAGTAAGTTTTTCATTTTGCCTGTACCTCACCATAATTGCACATCTGACAATAAACTCTTAACTCGGCAGGCAACCACTCTGCCCAAGACTTCAAGAAATGAACACAGTCCAGTCCACCACACAAACTAGTCTCAAGCTTGAAACCACGTAGCAGAAAAATCTGGAACAATTTCTTCACCGCTGTTATCAGACTCTTGAATGGGCCACTGGTACGGTAACGATTAATTCCCTATCTCCCTGCCTCTCGCGACAGGCCTCGGCATGTTTTAATCTGCTTTTCCTTGTGACTGTAACATCATATCCTGAACTCTGTTTATTTTCTCTTTTTACATTGTCGCATGTACTCATGATGTGTATGAGTTGCCTAGATAGCATGCAAAATAAAGTTTCTCCACTCTATTTCAGTGCATGTGACAATAATCCAATACATTGATAAAAACAAGACACATTTCAGGCAGACATGTTGATGACTCCTGGCAGAATGAAACTGTATCCGACCCAAGGGCTTCTCCGCATGACAGAGCCTGTGCCTCCCCACCACCTCAAAGAACAAAGTGCAGAGCAAAGGGCGTGCCAGCAACACAGCTCACGCAATCAATCAACTACAAGCTCTGGACTGTGTTCTTTTTTTTAACATATACCCCAACATAAATAGGTCCAAAGATAAATAGACATGGCCACATTTGTAATAATCCTCAAGTTCTGGGTACAGAGGAAGATCACTAAAATCACACCTTAAATCAGAGCAGCACAGCTCACAACCTCCCCATCCCAGAAAGGAACAGCATAGCTCCCCTCATTTAATCAAGGACAACATGAAAAACAAAAAATTAATCCCAATATCTTAAAGTTAGTCTTCAAGCTGGGAAGTAGTGGGAAAGAGGGATAATGTCACAGCATTCCTATACCAAGACCCACAAAACCACTTCTTCCCTAGCACATCCAATTTTTGGCTTTTGACATCTAACTCACTTCCCCATCTCTCAGCTCTGCCACCTCCTTCCCCATTTGTCCACTCAAACCAACACGCATATACCAAGTTCCCCCTTTGCCCTCTCCCCCATCTTCTGTATACTCCATATACTTCCCCCACATAGACTACACCATACCGTCCCCTATATCTGTTCCTCTTCAACTCACATCACCCATCTTCCTCCACCCCTTTCTCTTCCCACAACAATGCCCATCTTACTGCACTGCTACACCCACTTCTCCTCCTCTTGTACACTCTGCACTTCTCCTTCCCTACCTATACCCTCCAACCTCTGGCACCCCTCACCCCCTCCTGTCCCCTCATCCTCCTGAACCCCTCTCTTATAACTCCAGTCCTACCACTATACCTACCCGCCCTTATACCCTTCCTGCCCCCTTCCTTCATCCACCTATACCTCTCTCCCAGCCCCCCCCCCCCCCCTCATGTGCCT
Organism: Amblyraja radiata; assembly: GCF_010909765.2. Taxonomy (NCBI): domain Eukaryota; kingdom Metazoa; phylum Chordata; class Chondrichthyes; order Rajiformes; family Rajidae; genus Amblyraja; species Amblyraja radiata. Next base: position 13,227,167 of record NC_045975.1, read on the forward strand.
CAACCCCCCCCCCTTGTCCCTCTCCCCCCTCCTTTCCTCTACCCGCCCCTCTCATGTTCCTCTATCCCCCTCGTGTCCCTCGACCCGCCCCTCTCCCCATATCCCCCTCTCCGCCCACTAGCGGCCTCACCTCCCGGGGTAGCAGCTGGTTCTCTTCACTGGGCACCATGTCTCGGGGGTCGGGGCGGAACGCCAGTCCGGGTACTGAGGCGGCGAACTTCTCAGGGCTGACACATGTTCCAGACGATGTACCCCGAGGCCGAAATAAACTCAAAAGAGAATCAAAACAAAGATAAGCCGGCGCCGCTGATGGGACGACCACTCGGTCCGGGCGCCTGGGCAACAACCAAAATGGCGGCCCCCGCGGTGGCGCGCTGCGTCATCCGCGGGGGCATCGCCGACGTCACCGCGTTGCGCCCCGCCCTCCTACGCAAGAGAACTGTCGTGGTCACCCCATTGCGCATGTTCGGCCTCAAGGTACAAGGTACAACTTGGGGAAAAGGAATGAAAAGCAGTCGTCCCAACTTGTGCAAAGGAAAATAGGTGTTGGAGGACTCTCATCTCATCCCAGCCCCTGCATATCTCCAAGGCAACGTCCTAGATACAACCATCTTCAGCTGCTTCAACAATGACCTTCCTTTCATTATAAGGTCATGGGGACCAGAGCACATTGTTGAATCTCATAGTCATAGAAACATTAAAAAATAGATGCAGGAGTAGGCCATTCGATTCTTTGAGCCAACACTGCTATTCAATGTGACCATGGCTGATCATCCTAAATCAGTACCCCATTCCTGCTTTCTCCCCATATCCCTTGATTCCATTAGCCTTAAGAGCTATATCTAATTCTCTCTGGAAAACATCATACAACATGGAAACAGACCCTTCGGCCCAACTTGCCACCACATGTCCAATCTACACTAGTACCTAGCTGGGTTTGTCCCATAATCCCTTCTAACCTTTCCTATCCATGCACTTGTCCTAATATTTCTTAAACGGTGTGATAGTATTTGCCTCAACTTCCTCCTCTGGGAGCCCGTTCATATGCCTGCCACACTTTGTGTAAAAAGATTGCCCCTCAGATTCCTAACATCTTTTCCCCCTCACTTTAAACCTTTGTCCTCTGGTTCTTGATTCTCCTATTCCGAGTAAAAGAGTCTTTATTTACCCTATCTAATCTTCTCATGATCTTATACACCTCTATAAGATCAGCCCTCATCCTCCTGTGCTTCAAGGAATAAAGTCCTAGCCTGCTCAAACTCTCCCTATAGCTCAGGCCCGCGAGTGCTGGCAACATTCGTGTAAATCTGCTCTACACCCTTTCCAGCTCAACAACATCTTTCTTATAATGGGTGACCAAAACTGAACACAATCCTTCAAATGTGGCCTCACCAATATCCTGTACAACTGTAACACGACCTCCCAACTTCTACACTCAATACTCAACGATGAAGGTCAATGTGCCAAAAGCCTTCTTAACCACCCTATCTACTTGTGATGCCACTTGCAAGGAACTATGTACCAGCAATCTTAGATCCATCTGCTCTGTAACACGAGCCAGATCCCTGTCATTCACTCTGTAGGTCCTGCCACAGATAGGCTTCCCAAAGTGCAACATCTCGCACCTCTCTGTATTAAACGCCATCAAACATCCCTCAGCCCACCTGCCCAATCGATCAAGACCCTGCTCCAATTTTTGACAACCATTTAAACTATCTACAATACCACCCACTTTAGTGTCATTTGCAAACTGTGTTTAGTTTGGTATAGTTTACTGTACTGAGGTACATTGAAAAGCTTTTTTTGTTGCGTGCTATCCAGTCAGCGGAAAGGCTATACATGATTACGATCAAGTCGCCCACAGTGTACAGATACAGGATGAAGAGAATAATATTTAGTGCAAGATGAAGTTCAGAAAAGGTCAATTAACAATAGTCCGAGGGTCTCCGATGAATTAGATGGTAGGTCAAGAGTCAAAGTCTCTTTGTGTACGACAGAATATGTAAACGTACACTGTAATCAATTTAATAAATGAGAAAAAAAGTGGACAGGACCACTCTCTAATTGGTGATAGGAGGGTTCAGTCCCATTTTCATCTAAATCATTGATATAGATGACAAACAGCAATGGTTTCATCAGTGAACCTTGAGGCACACTGCCATTCACAGGTCTCCAGTCCAGAAATCAACCTACCTCCATCACCCTCTGCTTCCTTCCATTAAGCTAACTCTCATTGGATCCCAGGTGATCTAACCTTCCAGAGCAACCTACCATGCGGAACCTTGTCAAATGTCTTGCTGAAATCCATATGTACATTCCATACCAGGGCATCGGAAATGTCCTCGTTCTTCAGGGAACGGGGATTCCCCTCCGCCACCATAAATGAGGCTCACACCAGGGTCTCATCCACACCCCGTAACACTGCTCTCTCTCCCCATCCCCGCACTCGCAACAAGGGCAGAGTCCCTCTGGTCCTCACCTTTCACCCCACCAGCCGGCAAATACAACACATAATCCTCCGCCATTTCCGCCACCTCCAACGTGACCCCACCACTCGCCACATCTTCCCATCTCCCCCCATGTCTGCCTTCCGCAAAGACCGCTCCCTCCGCAACTCCCTCGTCAATTCTTCCCTTCCCTCCCGCACCACCCCCTCCCCGGGCACTTTCCGTTGCAACCGCAAGAAATGCAACACCTGTCCCTTCACCTCCCCCCTCGACTCCATTCAAGGACCCAAGCAGTCGTTCCAGGTGCGACAAAGGTTCACCTGTATCTCCTCCAACCTCATCTACTGCATCCGCTGCTCTAGATGTCAGCTGATTTACATCGGGGAGACCAAACGTAGGTTGGGCGATCGTTTCGCCGAACACCTCCGCTCAGTCCGCAATAACCTACCTGAACTCCCGGTGGCTCAGCACTTCAACTCCCCCTCCCATTCCCAATCCGACCTCTCTGTCCTGGGTCCCCTCCATTGCCAGAGTGAGCAACAGCGGAAATTGGAGGAACAGCACCTCATATTCCGTCTGGGGACCTTGCGTCCGTATGGCATTAACATTGAATTCTCCCAATTTTGCTAGCCCTTGCTGTCTCCTCCCCTTCCTTAACCCTCTAGCTGTCTCCTCCCACCCTCCCATCCGCCCGCCCTTGGGCTCCTCCTCCTCCTCCCCTTTTCCTTCTTTCTCCCCCCCCACCCCCCATCAGTCTGAAGAAGGGTTTCGGCCCGAAACGTCGCCTATTTCCTTCGCTCCATAGATGCTGCTGCACCCGCTGAGTTTCCCCAGCAATTTTGTGTACCTTCGATATTCCAGCATCTGCAGTTCCCTTTTGAACACTGTACATCTTCATCTCTGCCCTCATCCACCTTTTTGGACACATCTTCAAAAAACTCAATCAGATTTATGAAACACAATCTCCCACAGACAAAATCATGCTGACTATCCATAATCAGCCCTTGCCCATCAGACAAGGCAGTCCATGCAGCAAATCATAGATAACATTCGGAGATACAAGAAATTGCAGAATCTGGAATGCTGAGCAAAATGCAAAGTGTTGAAGGAACTCAGTGGGACAGTGGGTTGAGACCAGACTGATAATATTCAATTGATGTCTGATCAGTGGAACATGTCTGGCAGCAATCATTTCCTACAAAAATATCAAAATACCTACATTTGATATTCAATGGCATTATGAATAAGCTGGAAAGAGTGCAAAAGAGATTAACCAGGATGTTACCTGGACTTGAGTTATTGGGAGATGTTGGAGATGCCGGTACCTTTTTTCTTTGGGGCGTAGGAGGCTGAGGGATAACTTAGTGAGGTGTACATAGTGAAACTGGAGAGGTTTAATTTGGACCATTTACACTCAGAGGGTAGTCCATATTTGGAAAGCTGCCAGAGGATAGCATGCATATACAATTCTGACTATTACGAGATATTTGGACAGATATATGGATAGGAAGGATGTAGAGGGATATGGGCCAAATGCAGGCAAATGGCTCGCCCAGAATGACAACTTGGTCGACATTGACAAGATGGGCCGAAGGGCTTTTTTCCATGCCGTCTTGCTCTATGACAGCATGATCATGCGTCCCCCTCCATCAATGTTCATACCAACACTGGATCAGCCACATCGATACATTGTCTTGCCGGGAGGCTGAGAGTCCAATAGTGAGTTCCTCCCTTCCATCACCCCAAAACCTTTCCACCCTCTACAAGGCACAAGTCAAGAGTGTAATGGAACACACTCCAATATCTAGATGAACGCTGCTCATACAGCACTCATACAGCTTAGCACCACTTAATTAGTAAGGGTGTCAGAGATGGGGAGAAGGCAGAAGAATGGGGTTGAGAAGGAAAGATAGATCAGCCATGATTGAACTGTGGAGTAGACTAGATGGGCCGAATGGCCTAATTCTGTTCCCAGCACTCATGAACCATTGCAATGCATCTTCCTTCACTCCATCCAACACCAGCATGCAGTGGCTGCAGTGTCCAAAGTTCTTATTTGTCACATGTACTGGATATGAAGCAGAATGTTTAAATTCTCATTTAATGTGTTTTACAGGCAAAATAACAATAAATATACAATAAATTATCAGTTTTTGCAGAGCAACTGGACTGTGATACTGCAAAAAAGTCAAAATAAAAAGGCACAATCTGCTTATGGCACTGATGTTGCATGATTAGGCTACTGCGATAGCACCTCCCAAACTTATGACCTCTTGCACAAAATGAAGAGAGACAGAGAGGGTGCATGGATATACCACCACCTGCAGGCTCCACACCAAGCCACACACCCCTCCTGATATAGGCATATTCTATTCTGATTCAGAAGCACAAGGGTGGCCCAGTAAATCACAGATGACATCCACATTATCAGCTTTCCCTCAGGTTTCAAAATGAAACAGTGAAGTGCACAGTGTCGCCCAGAGTGACGCGTAACCTTGATCTGACAGACCAACAATGTAGCTCCTGACTGTGGTCAATGTTTACAGGAATTTACAGATTTGCGAGAAGATGTGTTAGTTGCAGCCGGTTCTCCGATGAAACCGATTTGGAAATCACCAAGATGTCCACTTCACCAGCAGGGAATCTTTTCCTAGTTTTATGTTTGGGAAATAAAGTTTACGTGCTGACCACAGGGACATTGTTTGTGACATTTGGTGAAGTACATTCAACCCCAAAATACATTTTTAACATCTCATCTATTATAGAGTTATACAGCCATTTGGCACAACCTATCCACGCAGACCAAGATGTCCCATCTAAGCTACTCACCATTGACCACCACATCGACACTTAGTTTATTTATTTCCTAATTTAACCCCTTCTTTATCTTTACTATGTTCAAATATATAAGATGATCAAGTAATACAATAGCTACGCACAGTGGTGCAGCTGGTAGAGCTGCTGTCTCACAACGCTAGAGACGAGGATAAATAACAACCTTGGGTGGTGCCTGTGTGGAGTTCGCACATCCTTTCATTCAGATGCTCCAGTTTCCTCACCCAAATCCCCAAAACGTGCAGGCTCATAGGATAATTGGCCACCGTAAATTGCTGAGTGGTAGAATCTAGGTGGGCAGGCAGAATGGACGAGAATGTGGGATTGAGCTAGGGTTAGTCTAAGTAGATATGTGGGTGTTGATGGTTGTCATTAACATTTTGGGACTGTTTCCATTCTGTGTATTTTCAGCTTAGTATGTTCTGAATCAGAAGGTTATGGGTTCAAGTCTCCTTTTCATCTCTAGTCTTTGTCACTTACTCTACCCATCGGTCAATCACCCCCTCCCCTCACCTGTATCCACCTATTACTTATATTCTTATATTACATACTTATCTTATATACTTAGATTACATTCCTTCTCTCCAGAGATGCTGCCTGTCCCACTGAGTTACTCCAGCATTTTGTGTCTACCTTCCACCTATTACTTGCCAGGCTTTGTTTCACCCCCAGCTCTCTTTTCCACCTTTCTCCCTCACTACTACAATCAGTCTGAAGGGTCTGGATCTGATACGTCGTCTCTCCATTCCCTCCAAAGATGCTGCCGGGCCCTCTATGTTTCTCCAGCACTTTGTGTTTTATTATGGGGAGAGATTGGATAGGCTGGGACTCTTTTTCTTTGAAGCATAGGCAGCTGAGGGGTGATCATGAGAGGGATGGATAAAGTGAACGCTCAGTCTTTTTTTCCAGGGTAGAGGATTCTAAAACTAGAGGACATAGGCTAAGCTGACATGGGAGAGGATTTAGAGGGATCTCATGAGCATTTATTTTCACAAGGAGGGTAGTCCATATCTGGAATGAGCTTCCATTTGGGCGGGTATATGAATATCATGGTTTAGGGAGCTATGAACCCAATGCAGGCTAACTTGGTCAGGTGGGCAAAGAGCCTATTACCATGCTGTAGGGGATCATGACAGAAGCCTCCTCATGGTGATCCCCGGAAACGACGACACGATGCACTCAGTGACGCATCGAGCGACCAATTCTGTCAACATGTTTGACGACGACGGAAGCTAATAGCGAGCAATGCGGTGTCTGACACACGAGCGAACAAACCGTGCTATACAATTCTATGACTGTGACTCCCTCCCCCCTCTCTCCCTTTAAAGATATCTACTGGAGTGTTAACCAAAGATAGGCACAAAATGCTGGAGTAATTTAGCGGGACTGGCAGCATCTGTGGAGAGAAGGAATGGCTGACGTTGCAGGTCGAGACCCTTCTGCAGTCTGAACAACAACATGCTACAACAACTTGCAACTGAAGGGCGGCCTGGGTTACGACAACAACTTTCATCTGTAGGGTGGCCCCAGTTACAACAATATGCATCAATAAGGTGACTCCGGTTTTCTGCACCCTCTCTAGTTTAATGACTTCCTTCCTATAGTAATACAACGAGTACTGCACACAATATTTCATATATAGTCCAACCAATATCCTATACGGCTGTAACATGACATCCAACATCTGTACTCCACGTTCCATCCAATGAAGGCAAGCATTCATCATTTTGAAGTCCGCCCTACCGATGCAAGTAGTTCTTCACCACCTTGTCTGCCCTGTACCCAGGGAACCATGTCTTTATACCCCAAGTTCCCTCTGTTCCACCGCACTCTTCTCTGCACCCTGTCATTTACAATGCTACAAAGTCAGTCACACCACTGGAACAATGACCACTCTTGCACCCTGAACTCCTCCCCAAGATTCACTGATGTGATCGTCTAAAAGGCCGTTTGATGAAAGAATTCAGGAAACAGCAGGAGTGAATTTGGTCTCTGTTCCGTGACCTTTTGGAATTCCTCTCCCATTGAAGTCTCACAGCATCTCCAGTCTCTGATCTCAGGCACATCACAACACAGGCTGGGGATCGTGCAGTGAGTGACTCGCCTTCCGACCCCCCATAGCCATTCCACCATCATGTCAGGAATCATACCGCATAGACAGCAATGAAACTTCCTGCTCTTGCCTGGGTGAAGGCAGCTCCAACAACTCTCAAAACTCAACACAGACTGACCCTTCTGCCCTAGGCCACCACCACTGTCAGTGAAGCCAAGCGTAAATTGGAGGAACAGCACCTGCTATTTCGCTTGGGCAGCTTACAGCCCAACGGTATGAGTATTGATTTCTCTAACTTCAAGTAACCCATGCATCCCCTCTTTCTCCATCCCTCCCCCATCCTAGTTGTCCTTCTAGTTTCACTGTCGTCCTGTTTAGTTTCACTCGTCATCACCTTCTCCTCAGGCAACAATGGACCATTGTGGGCTCCAGCTTGATCGTCGTCACCGGCTTTGATTTGTCCTTTTGCATATATTTTATTAATTTGCTCTTTGTATCTTTTCATACCTCTACTACCCCTCTCCCCGATTCTCAGTCTGAAGAAGGGTCTTGACCCAAAACATTACATTCCTTTTCTCCAGCGATGCTGCCTGATCCGCTGAGTTACTCCGGGACGACAGATGGCACAATGGGCTAAGTGTTCGGCTGGCAACCGGAAGGTAGCCGGTTCGAATCCCGCTTGGAGTGCATACTGTCGTTGTGTCCTTGGGCAAGACACTTCACCCACCTTTGCCTGTGTGTGAATGTGTGTGAGTGATTGGTGGCGGTCAGAGGGGCCGTAGGCGCAGATTGGCAGCCACGCTTCCGTCAGTCTGCCCCAGGGCAGCTGTGGCTACAGAAGTAGCTTACCACCACCGAGTGTGACTGAGGAGTGAATGAATAATGCGATGTAAAGCGCCTTGAGTATTAGAAAGGTGCTATATAAATCCCATCCATTATTATTATTATTATTACTCCAGCATTTTGTGTCTTTTTTCCTCAAAACAAAGCAGCTTGCTTGATCAGGCACACTATCGCTGCAGTGTGAAACGTTTAAAAGATCAACTTCAAAACACCAAGCTTCTGTCACTGTAGTATCTAAACCCGTGGCCTTAAATAGCAGACTCAGAGCAAGACTCACAACAAGAGCAGCAGACTCAGGGAAACTTTGAGGCACAAGAAACCGCAGAAACTGGAATCTTAAGCAAAACACAAAGTGCTGGTGGAACTCAGGCAGGCAGCATCTTTGGAGGGAATGGATAAATTACATTTCGGGTCAGGTCCATCTTCAGACTGAGGTTCCCCTCCGGGGCACACATCATCACAAATATTGTCATTCCCTCATTGTGGCTGGCTCCAAATTTTGGCACTGAGAGATGACCAGTACAGCTCAGAGCCTGGGTCGAGCAGTGTCTGCACTGTGCACCTTCTGCAAAATGCACAGCGGTTCCCCGCCCAGGGTATTCTGACAGCACTCCCAAACCGATTAACTTTACCATCAGGACGTTCGAGGGCAGCAGGCGCAGGGGAACTCCACCACGTACAGGTTGCCCTCTAAGTCACGCGCCATCCTGAATTAGAAATGCATCGCCATTCCTTCATCATCACGGGGTCTAAATCCTGGAAATCCTTCACCGGCAGCAAATTGTAAAGGATAGAAAAGTACCTGGACAAGTACATTGGAGAGGGAAGATTTGCAGAGATACGGGCCAAATAAAGGCAAGAGGGACGAAGTCAATTAGGCAACGTGATCGGCATGGACAAGTTGGGCCAAAGAGCCTATCTCCGTGTTTTTGACAATGTTTAAATGGTAGTTGATTTGTCACATGTACTAAGGTACGGTAAAAAATATTTTTTGGGTCGAGAGGAGGCTGATGGGAGATCTTATAGAGGGGCTTCATGAGAGGAATAAATAGGGCGAATGCAGTCTTGTACTCGGAGTATGAGAATCAAGAATGAGAGTTCATAAGTTTAGGGTGATGGGAAACATTTAATAGGAACCTGGGGGTTAGCTCTTTTGCACAGAGGGTGGTGGGAATATGGAGGAGATCATTGAGGCAGTGCCACAGTATAACAACATTTAAAAGACATTTGGACAGATACATGGATGGGAAAGATTTGGAGGAGTATGAGCCAAATGCAGGCACATGGGACTAGCGTAGATGAGGCAACTTAGTTGGCATGGGAAAGTTGGGCTGAACGCCCTGTTTCCGTGATGTATGACTATGGCTCCAACAAGTTAAATATAAAAGTGTTTCACTCATTAAGTATTTCTGCCAGTCACGATACCACAAACTGACTGGATTCTAAATGCGTGCAGATAATTTCAGTGAGTAGGAAACCTGAAACGTAATGTGATCTTGCCAATAACGTCATCAGCTCCCCAATCAACTGGCCATTCAATCACCTCTCGTGTACAACAGTTGATAATGAAGCTGAACTGTAAAAATAACTTTGGTCTTTAATCTGCTACTGCCGAGGGCAGATTAAGCAGCTAAATGTCTCCACATTTAAAGGCTTACATTTATGAAACTATTTCATGACTTCAGCACACCATGAAGAACCTGTGCATCAAAAGCAACCGTGCAGCATCTTAACACCTTGCTTGGACTCTCCAGCACTGGAGCACACTATCCACATTCTGCTCTTTTGTCTCAGAGCGGTACAGCATGAAAACAGGCCATTTGGCCCATCAAAGTTGGAATATTGGGTTAGTCCTAATTGCCTGCATTTGGCCCATATCACTTTAAACTCTTCCTCTCTCTCCACATCTGTCCGAATGTCTTTTAAAAGTCATAATGTATCCAGTTATGTAGCTTCCGCTGGCAGCATTTTTCCAGATACAGACTGAGAGTTTCCCCTGAAGTCCCTCTTAAATCTCATGTCCTCTCACAAGAAGACTATGCCTTCTAGTTTTAGAATCCCCTACCCTATGGAAACGAGACCATGAGTGTACATTTTATCCATGCTCCTCACGATCTTGTACATCTCAATAAGGTCACCCCTTAGCTTCCTACGCTCCAAAGAAAGAAGTCCAACCTCTCCCCATAACTCAACCCCGCACATCCAGGTAACATCCTGGTGAAGTGTTCAAAAGGGAACTGCAGATGCTGGAATATCGAGGGTACACAAAATTGCTGGGGAAACTCAGCGGGTGCAGCAGCATCTATGGAGCGAAGGAAATAGGCGACGTTTCGGGCCGAAACCCTTCTTCAGACTGAATCCTGGTGAATCTCTTCAGCACTCTTTCCAACGTAATGATATGCTTACAGTTCTCTGGTATTCCCTTGGGATCAGCGGTGACTTGCCTCTACCACGGTTCTCTGGGATCTGACAAGGCCGATGTTGGGTCCACAGACTCTTTGTTAGACAGGGCTGAGGTGTTGGAAAATAGTTGGACCAGGAGTTGAGGGAGCTCCTTCCCTGGTCCCCACCGGGTGCTCCCAATGCTCGGATTCATGGTGTTCATCCCAAATTGTCGGAATACGATAGGATTGGTGACAGATGCTAGGCTGGGATTGGGAGCTGGAGTCTGGTACGCAGCAGAGCAGGAATAGGCTTATGGATTGAGCACAGCTGGGATTGGGGCCAAGTGTGCAAACATAACACTGCTGGATTGGGCCCAGTGTGCGGGTAGAGCACAGCTGGATCGGAGATAGATTGAAGATGGAGCACAGCTGGTTCGGGTACGGGGATAAGGATCGGGCACAGCTGGCTCTGGGCTAGGTGTGTTGACGGAGCACAGATGGATTGTGGCCAGTTTGCAGATGCAGCACAGCTGGATCGGGCCCTTCTTCTTGTGAATGAAAGACAAACCAAAGAAATAGTTAGATCTCAAGCTGGGTGTTGAGCAGCCAGGTTGTCGTCTCTGCATCAATGTCTGCCAGGCCCTGAGCCCAGGTATGTGTGACTGCATGTGGAATCTGGTCCAGGATGGGACGTGCAAGCAAGCACCCGCTGTGGGAGGTTCTCCCAGTACTGCAGCAGGAATGTTGACCCACATCCTGGGAGCGGGATTCGAACCTCGAACGGATGAGAGCGCTCCCACTGAGCCTCCTCCTCAACCTGACACAGTGGGTTCTAAAGCAAGATGTTGAGGTATGTAAAGAACAAAACTTGGCTGCTCACAAAGGTCAAAATCAGCTTTGAGGCGGTTTACACTTGGGATGGGGCTGGCGGGGAGTGTCGGTGCAGAGGCACCACTCACTACCCACCCCGTTGACTGTGAGAGGATGGCGGTGACCCTTTGTAGAGTGTAGGTGTGGGGCCACGCCATTTCAGTGTGCAGAATCACCTTTGTTTGAAACAAGGTGCTGTGCAGATGGTGGTTAATACACAAAAGGATACAAAATACGAAAGTAACTCAAAGGTTCGCTTCGTTCAGGTGATGTTTCAGGTGGTGACCTTCTTCAGACTGATTCAGAGGGGAGAGGCAGAACAAAGCGTGGCAGGGAACAGGTAGATGGACGCAGGCAAGGAGGGCGTTTGCTAGGCAGATGGTTGGAACAAAGGGCAAAGATAAAAGCAGGGGTGTGCGATGGGGTTGAATATTTGGGCATTGGGAAGCCAGATGAAGGCAAGTAGCAGGGGGAAAGGTGATGCAGATGGGAGTCCAGATGGCGAACGGGGGCAGGAGAGATAGGTGGTGGGGGTGGGGGAGTGTGGGGGGATTAGTTGGAGGAAATCGAAAAATTCCATGTTCATACTGTTGGGTTTTATGCTGCCCAAGCGGAATTTGATGTGCTGTACCTCCAGTTTGCATTTGGCCTTACTCCAGCAACGGAGGAGGCCCTGGACAGAAAGGTCAGTGTTGGAATTGGAATAAGTTAAAGTGGTTAGCAACTGGGAGATCCAAACAGCCTTAGTGGACCGAATGCACGTGTTCAGCGAAACAGTCGCTGAATCAATGCTTGGCCTCGCCAAAGTAAAGCTCACTTTGGGAACACCAGATGCAGTAGACGAGGTTAGAGGAGCTGTACGTAAACATCTCTCACCTGGAAGGACTGCTGGGGTCCCTGGATTGAGGCAAGGGAGGAGGTATTGGGACAGGTGTTACATCTCCTGCGGTTGCAGGGGAAAGTACCCATGGAGGAGGTGGTTCGGGTGAGATGGAATGAGTGAACCAAGGAGTTGTGGAGAGAGCACCCTCTGCGGAAGGCAGAAAGGGATGGAGCTGGGAAAAAGCAACTGGTGACAGTAATGTCAGAGAATGACATGGATGCAAAGGCTAGCGTTAGCTGGTTAGTCCGTTGGTCCCACTCCCCTGAAAGTCTAGGAAGCACTTACCACCAGATTCAGGTACCGCTTCTTCCCCTCTGTTATCAGACTTTTGAGCAGACCTCTCATAAGCTTGAGTCTGAAGAAGGGTTTCGGCCCGAAACGTCGCCTATTTCCTTCGCTCCATAGATGCTGCTGCACCCGCTGAGTTTCCCCAGCAATTTTGTGTACCCTCTCATAAGCTAAGATTGAATTCCCGATGTCCATATCTACATCACAGCGGCCCTTACATTTTATTTTTTATTTGTGCTTTCTCTATAGCTGCAACACTATATTCTGTACACTGAATATTTTGTCTTTGCACTACTTGATGTATTCATGCATAGTATAACCGGACTGGATAGCACACAAAGATTTTAGTATTGTCTCAGTACATGTGGCAACAATAAACCAATACTATCGGGGAATGAGGCACGGACTTTCAAACATCGTTTGGGTATAGGAAGAAAGTACTTCTGAAAAAGGATGATTGAAATTTAGAGGCCTTGAGGGGTGACATGGTGGCACAGCTGTAGAGAAGCTGCCTTGCAAGCCAGAGACTCGGGTTCAATCCTGACTACGGCTGCTGTCTATACAGAGTTTGTATTTCTCCCATGACTGTGTGGGTTTTCTCTGGATGCTCTGGTTTCCTCCCACACTCCAAAGACGTATAGGTTTGTAGGTTAATTGGCTTCAGTAAAAATTGTTAATTGTCCCCAGTGCTAGTCTATGGGATGATCGCTGGTCGGCGCAGACTCGGTGGGCTGAAGGGCCTGTTTCCTCGCTGTATCTCTAAACTATCTCCCAACTTAGCTAAATATTTATGGTGCCTCTCGGATATCCCCCACGTGATGCCAGAGGAACTCTCTCCCCAAAATCTGCAGAGTCTCTCGTTGTCCTGGCTACCCTCGCTCAGCAGCTTGGCTCTTCGTCAAATCAGGAGCATTTTTATCTCCAGTATAAGCGTACAGCATAAAACCTCAGATGTTATCTCCACACCCCAGCCCTCTCCCATGGAAAGAACAATCATAAAACAGTCAAACCTTTGAAATAAATTCAGAGATTATTGCGTCAAACTGCTTTTTATTTAACGGTGAACACTGCAAGCAGGAACAAGTGTGATTGTGATGTCTACAGGAATATTAGAATGGTTGACTGCTTGATGGTTTTTGTGACAATCTGCTGCAAGGAAATGAGCCCAAGGCCTCCCACGACGATCAATGTCCCTTCGCATGCCCACAGTGAGGGAACCTCCCCAGGGATTGCCCCTCCGGACATGCCAACCTGCTCTACTGGCACCGAAATGAAGACCTGGCTGGCAACAGTGCAGAGCAGGATCCCACAAAATGTAACGCAATAGAAATCTGATCGTAAGTTCTGGTGATGTTTTTGTTGAGTGTTAAATATTCGACCTGGGGGCAGGGCGGCAACAACTCTGCTGCTCTTCAAAGTAGGGGGCTTCGCATCTCTCTACTGTAAGAGGACGCAGAGATTTCAGACAAAATCACTGAGTACCCCCTCGGTTATGGACTAGAAGTGGCAGCTGAAATTAAGGGGCAAGAATCCACAATCTTTTGATTCAGGCTGAATACGAATCGTCATTGAGCAGAGGGCAAGTGGAAACGCAGACTAGGGTTGCGGGGTCCAACACATGGTCATCTGACCAAGAGTAAGATTTACAGGGCCATGAGATGCCCTGACTTCGACTGACAACAATACTAGGGAACATGGGGAAAGACGGAAAACAAACACCGCACAACATCGAGAACCGAGTCAACCAAGGACATCGTTAAAGCACAACGTGCTTGAGGAACTCGGCAGGACACGCAGCATCTGAGGGAATGAGCAATGTCTCAGTCTGTCTGAAGAATGGTCTCAACCTGAAACATCATCTGTCCATTCCCTCCACGGATGCTGCCTGACCCACTGAGTTACTCCAGCACTCAAGGTTCCAGCCCATCTGCAGGTCCTTGTCTCAAGGACATCTTCGATCCCCACCACCAGGAACACGCACACAAGGGGTTAAACACGACTAACCAATGGTAAAGTTCTTGACCGTAAACTCAGGGCTGCCGCCCTGGAACAGATGAGTGTTTTTAAGACGGGACTAGTTGTGCCTGAAGAGTTTGATTCCCATCCAGTTCCACAGGTGGAAGAACACGTAGACGGGGATGGTGATGGGGAGCAAGAGGCTGTAGAAGCACACACTGGCGGCACTGGTGCAGCCCCGGGGGAAATCCTTGTCGAACATCGCCGAATACAGCAAGCCGCCGAGAGACAGCAGAGGAACCAGCACTGTGAGAGTCGAGAGGTGCACTGACATCATGGTACAGCTGGCGGAGTGGTTCAAACACACAAATCTCCGTCTCTACGAACCCCTCCCGTATCCCAGGAGCCACCCCCCTCACTGCTGGGAGCTTTCTTCCTCCTTGCTGCCCTCTTCACTTTTCTGGATTCGTTGGGCCTCCTGCGGGATCATGTTGGGAATACCGTCGATGATCGGATAGGCTATTCCAAGCTCGTCGTTGATCAGCTGGTTGGTGGATTCCTCGTACCTACAGATGCACAGACGCAGGTTTGAAGAGTAAAGAGCTGAGTTGGAACAGATAGAAATGCTTCAATCTTTTGAGTGTAAAATAAACCATTGTACAAGTTATTGGTGAGACTACACAGAGTACTGTGTGCAGTTCTGGTTGTCCAGCGATAGGAAGGGTGTGATTAAGATGGAAAGGGTGCAGAAATTATCCACAAGAATGTGACTGGGACTCGAGTGCTTGAGTTATGAGAGGCAGGTAAACTTAGTACACTTTGCCCTGGAGCATAGGGGGGGGGTGTGAGGTATACTGAAGGAGGTTTATAATATGACGAGGGGCATGGATCACATGGTCAATCTTTTCTAAGGATATTCCACAGGGTAGGGGGAGCCAAGATTGGAAGGGCACAGATTTATGAGATTTAAAGGGGACCAGAGGGGAAGGTTTTTCCAGAGGGTGGTGGGTATGGAATGAGCTGTCAGATAAAGTAGTTGAGGCAGGTACAATAACAGCATTTAAAAGACATAGATATAGGGATATGGGCAACATGCAGGCAAATGGAAAAGGGGGTGAATCTCTGGAACTTTCTGCCACAGAAGGTAGTTGAGGCCAGTTCATTGGCTATATTTAAGAGGGAGTTAGATGTAGCCTTTGTGGCTCAAGGGATCAGGGGGTATGGAGAGAAGGCAGGTACGGGAGGGATACTGAGTTGGATGATCAGCCATGATCATATTGAATGGCGGTGCAGGCTCGAAGGGCCAAATGGCCTACTCCTGCAACTATTTTCTATGTATCTATGTAAATGGGACCAGCTCAGGTAAGGTATCTAGGTTGGCCTGGACAAGTTGGGCCAAAAGACCTCCTCCCTGAAGAAGGGTCTTGACCCGACAAGTTACCTATTTCCTTCGCTCCATAGATGCTGCCTCACCCATTGAGTTTCTCCAGCATTTTTGTCTACCTTCAATTTTCCAGCATCTGCAGTTCCTCCCCTGATGACCTTACGTGCAGCCTCCCTATAACCATGGTCTTCACTATTGACCTCAAACTGGCCTGTGACCCCAATAACTATGACCTTCACGAGGGACCACAATAACAACGACATTCACCACGGATCCCAATATCCATGGCCT